>NC_135713.1:99560598-99894471 GCF_964656455.1 Halichoerus grypus
TAGGTTTCAGATACTGCTCATGCAACTTTATAGACCTATAGATCTACCTTATACTCTGCACCTGCTAGGTAACATTACCGTATGTTCCCATTATCTATGTAAGCATCCTCCTATTAAAGGCTATTTAGGTTATTTCTAATTTTTTATTATTATAAATAATGGAACAGGATAACTATGTATTGGTAAGTATTTTGCTACAATAAATTCTAAGAAGTGAAATTGCTGGGCAAAAGATACACACATTCAGAAGCTTAATATAGTTTTAAACCTCTCTCAGCCTGGCTTTGGGAATGATGAGCAATGAGCTGTGAAATGGACAAACGTCTAAGGAGCCCAGCTGTGACAGGTCTAAGACCTTGAGGCTATCTGTGGTGGGCTACTCAATGGATTTTTGAAAACCCTCAGTGGACAAAGGCTACTCAAAGCTGATTTGATAGAGTTGGACATGGCCATGGAAGTCATGAGTAAAGATGCTGCTAGTCACTGGCAGCAACAAACTCATCTCCACTCTGGGATTCATTCTGATACTGCAACAACAGCTCCTTCCCTGAGTGATAAAGGCAATCCTACGGAAGTAGATGTGGACACCACCTAAGTCCTGCAGAGGAAGAAATAAGGATTTTCTCAGTCTTTCACTCAAGAAATAGCTGATTCATGGACAACATGCAATGATCTGAGTGCAGTGAGCATAAGCCACTAAGATCCTTGAGACACTAGATGAAAGTATATAGACCCCATGCACACAGTTTGATGCAGCTCATCCAATTACTGTCCAGAGCTTGGCTGAACTCTTACAGGTAATGAGACCTGCCATTGTAAAACTAATTAAACTATCAAAATGATGCATAAGTAATCAGCTGCACACTCGATGGAATGGTATTTAGTCCCTGATTACGACTCGAACGTGGACATTTTTAGCCAGGATGGGAAGGGCTCCTCACCTGTAACTATTTTTCCCAAATGCATGCCCTCCACAGCTACTGCTATAGTCCACTCATGGAAGTATAACAAGCACGAACCAGTAAGTGAACCAATAGTCACACAAAGGTGCATGATTTGGACAAAAGGCAAGTTTTCATATAAGCTCAACAGTAGCTTTTATCCAAGATCAGTGAAGTGGTGGATGTGGAAGGTTAACCATAACTGCGACTCCACAGTTCAAGTAAAGAACATTTGAGGCCATCTCCACCTCTTGATGTTAGCTGGTCATAAGATAAAGCTTACAGATTGGGCTCAAGAACATCCTCCCACTCACCAGCATGAAGAGAAGAATGCACAAAAGCTTCTTGGCTCTTCTTCACCTACTTGGCATACAATCATATTGTTTTTGAATTACTGCATGTGAAGTTAGAAAGGATTCTAGCTGCACAGATTGAACACATACACACCAGAAATTTAACACTTGTCCCATGAAGACCTCCCATTCCTTCCTTTAGCAGCACCATCTGAAAGATTGCTCAAAGTTCAGATAGTTCTTTCTTATTTGTTTGTTTAAAGTGCAGATAGTTCTGAAGAAGACCGTGGCCTGGAATTCCTTGGGTAAAACCCTAAAGCTTGCATTCCACCAGTCCTCACAACAGCTTATGAATCAAAGGAAGCGATAGCCCCTTTGGACCTGGCTGTGGTCCGCAGAGTGCCTTGTAAACATAGACCCTTGGTATATGTATTAGAGCCTGGGACCCCCACTAGCCAGAATCATCAGCTTGCTTTGTTGGTTGCCATAAGAAAACAATCTGGAGGAAGCCTGCTCCGACTGTGTCTGGTATTTTACCATCTAGAACCATAACCACGTCCACAATCTTCGCTGTGAGCATTTTCACACAAACACTTTTGCTGCAAGACTAATTGGTCATAAGACAATGTGCCATCAAAGTTAAGTGGTTGACAGTTTGGTTTCATTTCTCCATCAACGAATCAACTGGCTTCGGCAGAGTTAACGTACTGAAGCTAGTTGTCAGTTTGGTTTCATTCCTCCACTGACACGGTTCCATTTTTTGTATTATATAAACCTCAGCTAGCCTTCATAACTGTCTACACGGTGACAAGTAGGTGTGGCCATCCTCAAATAGTGATAACAACTATGTATATACGGACTTGGTAGAAAACATGGTGATAAAACGTACCAGAACTGTGGAAAAAGAGAGTGTAAAGCCAGCAGCTACTACACTAGAAAATTACATACCAGCTGCAATGATAACCCAGCTCAGTTACAAATGAATGACAGCGTTAGCACTGACATATTGCCCATGGAACTCTGGAATGTCGAACAACAGACACGTAACAATAAGCCCAGAAGGAACAAGTATAGAAGGGCTTTCACGACACAATACAAAGCTCAGGTACAAATAAGCATGCCAGTATTTGGAAAACTGATACCTCTCTTAATGAAAGAAGAAGTCAATAATAAAGTTGATTAATTTTTTTCATGTTTCCTTATATCTTCTCTAATGCCCCTTATTTTTCATTATTTTATCTTCTACGGCAAAATTGCCTTATAGCCCATCAGTTATGCACTGAAAATCCTTGCAGCAAAGATGTCTATGGCAAAGATTTTTACAGCAAAACTACCTAGAACCTATATAACAACCAAAAATGTAACATGTATCTGGTTGAGCATGGCAAACTCTGAACTTGCTCAGGACAAGGAAGCTGCACAGACTACCGAAATTAAGGGAGAATCACTCTTTTGATTCTTCCTTTACACTAAAATAAGGATGCGGCGGCATGAAGCTACAGGTTTGTTTTTTTTTTTACCAACGTGTAAGGATATACCACCATTCAGTTGAATTAACTAGCTTTCTCTCTTCAGAACTGAACCAGTGGCTTAGAATGAGACCACTGGTATTAGACATGACTAGTTACTTTCAGGATAATTATGGCTATGGATACCATGGGTATGGACCCACAGTGGAACATGAGACCGTAACTACTATCCTGATGCTGACAAGCTGGCTACTTGGATGCCAGATTCAGGACATGCAGAGGATGTTATGGGTGGGCTGGCCCATGTGACCACCGTCAGCTGTCTTAGTTTGATAGTGACCCATGAAGAATCCATACGAATGACAATACAAATAGATTTGGGGACTAACTGCAGGGGGAAAAAATGCGTAAGAATGGGTCATAAAATGGGATTTTTAAAACCCTAGCCTTTAACAAAATAATAATTTTAAAATATTTATAATGGAAGGGACTTTGCTTGCTTTGAAGTGGCTCTTTAATTTTTGTTTGGAATAATGGTTAATTTTTAAGTTATGGTAACTTAAAATAGTTACTGCATTTTAAGTAACTTAAAATAGTGCTGTAGCAATTTCTAATGTTTAAAAACAAGTAATAATTTGGCACGGAGTTCGGCAAACTAAGGCCTGCAGGCTGAATCTAGCCCATTGCCTATTTGGTTTTTGTTTATTATTATTATTATTATTTTAGAAGGGGAGGAGGGGCAGAGGGAGAGAGAGAGAGAGAATCTCAGGCAGTCTCCCCACTGCGCACAGAGCCCAACGTGGGGCTCAATCTCATGACCCTGAGATCACAACCTGAGCTGAAATCATGAGTCAGACACTTAACCAACTGAGCCCCCCAGGCCCCCCAGCCATCACCTGTTTTTGTATAGCCCCTGAACAAAGAATAGCTTTTACATTTTTTTAATGCTTGGGAGGGGAAAAATCAAAAGAAGAGTGATATATTATGACATGTGAAGATTTTATGAAATTCAATTTTTAGTGTCCATAAAGTTCTACCGGAACACCACTTCACTCAGTAGCCAATGAATTATCTATGCTGCTTTCATGCTACAACTGCAGAGTTTAGTGGGGGCGACAGGGACTGCATATCTCACAAAGGGTATTAAGCTCAGTGACATAAACCAGTCAGAGGGGCGCCTGGGTGGCTCAGCCAGTTAATCGTCTGCCTTTGGCTCAGGTCATGATCTCAGAGTTCTGGGGTGGAGTCCTGCATCGGGCTCTCTGCTCAGCAGGGAGTCTGCTTCTCCTTCTCCTTCTGTACTCTCCCTCTGTCTCTTTCAAACAGTTAAATAATATCTTAAAAAAAAAATAAGTAAATAAATCAGAGAAAGACAAATACCATATGATCTCACTCATATGTGGAATTGAAGAAACAAAACAGAAGATCATAGGGGAAGGGAAGGAAAAATAAAATAAGATGAAAACAGAGAGGGAGACAAACCATAAGAGACTCTGAACTCTAGGAAACAAACTGAGGGTTGCTGGAGGGGAGGTGGGTGGGGGGATGGGGTAACTGGGTGACAGGCATTAAGGAGGGCACGTGATGTGATGAGCACTGGGTGTTATATGCAACTGATGAGTCACTCAACTCTACCTCTGAAACTAATAAAAAAAATAAATTAAAAAAATTTTTAAATAATATAAAATAAAGTATTTACTATCTGGCCTTTTACAGGAAAGTTTGTTGATCCCTATTGTAGAACATTAATTTGTAATTATTCTATTTTTTAAGGTCTAACACTATGTGGGCCCTTCATATAAAACAGACAAACAAAAATGTTCCAACTAGTTTCCTTTTTTAATATGCTTAAAATAACCAAGCGGCTCTATTTCATGGTTTTGGCCAAAGACTGTCTAGAGTATGTCCCAGTAAGGGTTAATAAGAGAAGTTACTTGGAATCTTGCATTGGACAACTTACCAGTTGCCTCTGTTCTAGCCTGCTCTGATAAGATGCTTCAGGACAAAATGAAGTCATAAAAATAGTTTTGGGGCCACCTGGGTGGCTCTGTCAGTTAAGCATCTGCCTTCAGCTCAGGTCATGATCTCAGGGTCCTGGGATCAAGCCCTGTGTTGGGCTCCCTTGTCAGCAGAGAGTCTGCTTCTCCCTCTCTCTCTGCCACTCCCCTCGCTCATGTTCTCTCTCTCTCCCAAATAAATAAAATATTTTAAAAAAATAGTTTAAAAATAAATAAATAAATAAATAAATAGTTTAGAATCAAAGTAAACTTTTAAATTGACAAAGATTTTTAACATATACTGATAAAGCTTTTAAAATAAATTGATAAGTTGCCCTCCAGAATACAGTACAATTTACACCTACCTGCAGCATATGATATACATGTCCCTGTATCTACCCACTTCCCCATATCCTTGCAGCATAGCAACTTTTACTGGTATGATTGGTGAAAAACAGTATCTTTAAGTTTCGAGTTTCCTGCTTACTGTGACAAGAAGCATCTTCCCATGTTGACTGGTCATATTTATTTCTTATTCTGTTAATTGTCCAATATCTTTGGCTTGTTGAAAAAACAGATCTCATTATCTTTTAATTTGTATTTCCCCAATTAATAGAGAAGTTCAGCATTTCTTACTGCTTATTGGTCATTTTTTTATTTCAATATTTCATATTGCCTCTTTATATCTTTTGCCAGCTTTTCTAGTATGTTGGGTGTCTTGTTCTTATTAATATTGAATCCTTAAGATTTACTATTGTTTAGGGGTCTCAGAGTGCAGTCAGTTTTCAGAAAGCAAACAGAAGCTGATGCAAAAAATCTAAATTAAAGTTGTGTCCAAGCCAGTCGTGGGGTTAGCTCACTGCCCCTTGTCTGTGTTGTGCACTTACAATAAAGCACAGAAAACTACCAGATGATAAATGAGATATCTTCTCCAGCAAATGCCACATGCCTCTTCTTTCCTCTTCTAAATAAGCTGTCCAAAGAAAGAAGGAAATTGATTGTTAAAAATAGCTGCTGCTTTTATCAGCAGCACTCAATAGTCAAAATCAGTTTGGGGCTCAGACAGCAACAGCATGTACCAAACATCCTCTGTGTGTGCAGTAATGCTGGTGATTCCTTAACAATACAGCAAAAGACTTTCTAGACCCTCCTAAGAGTAGTGGGGGGACCCAATGAGGCTAAGCAAGACCAGATCAGCCTGCCAAGGAAAAGATCCTAGAAGGGGGTCCAAGTTGAAACCTTTAGAGACTGCCAGGGTCAATCCAGGAAATAGGACACAGCAGGAACAGGGCCAAAGGTAGAAGACAAGCTAAGGATTAGGACATGGATGGACCTGGAAAGAACAGAGAGAAGGGACTGAAGCAAGGTAAGCCCCAGAAGCTTGCTGTTCCAGAGAGGAAGGTCTCCAACCAGCTGTAACAACCAAGAGACACCTTCCATGAGTCCTCAAACAGAGCAACTTACAGCCATTTAGCTTTAATTCTCACTGTGCAACTCCGGGAAGCCTGGGCCCCTCCCCTGGGGACAGATTCATTGGCCCAGGGTAGAGCTCAGGCATCGGTATTTTTTAAAACCTCTCAGGTTAACCTAGAGCTAGGTTTGAGAACCACAGGCTTAAAGAATCAAACCGCTGAAGTCAAAGAAAGAGAGGCAGCCCCAGTCTTATATATGTTATTAACTGCTGTGCTCAGAAGCCCAGTCTGGGTGGAGAGCCGTCCTGAGCCGCCCAAAGACAAGCCTGAGAGGGATATCAAACACAAATGCCACAAGGGAAGAGTCTTTCACCTAGAAGAACTATTGGGCCATTAATTAATCTAGGAAATAAGCCCAAGTGGCTGGTTTGAGCAGAGAATAATGTGTTCTGTGTGAGCCTCTCATGAGTTTGTAGGTTAAATACATGCCGATTTATTTCAGTTAGAAACACAGACGAATTGCTCAGGAGAGAACTCTGGGCTAAGGATGTGCATTAGGAAATCACGAAGAGGGGTGCTTGGGTGGCTCAGTCAGTTAGGCATCCGACTTTTTTATTTTGGCTCAGGTCATGATCTCAGGGTTGAGATGGAGCCCCTTGTTGGGCACCGCCCTGGGCGAGAAACCTGCTTAAGATTCTCTCTCTCCCTCTTCCTCTGCCCCTCCCCCCACCTCCCCAAAAGGAAATCACCAAGAGCTGCTATGAAGTGAATTGTGTCCCCTCTAAAGTTCATATTTTGAAGCCCTAACCCACAATGTGATTGTGTTCAGAGATGGGGCATTTGAGAGATAATCAGGTTGAGATGGAGTAACAAAGGTGAGGCACTCGTGATGGGATTAGTGTTCTTTTAAGAAGAGACATGACAACGAAAAAAAAAAGAAGAAGAAGAAGAGACATGACAACGTGCTCGCACACCCCCATGTGAGGTCACAGCAGGAAGGCATCTGTCTATAAGCCAGGAAGAAAGTCCTCACCAGAAACCAACCATGCTGGCACCTTGAACTCGGACTTCTAGGCTCCACAAGTGTGAGAATATACATTTCAACCAATATTTTGTTACAGTGTTTTGTCATAGCAGCGAGCACTGACAAGAGGCATGGGAATGGACCAGGGAGGTCAGAGAGTGAGAGAGAAATGCTTCCGCAGTAGAACCTCAGGGAATCCTACATTGAAGGAAGGGCATAGCGAAGAAATCCAGAGAAGATGCAAAGAAGCCACCAGAGAAACAAAGAGAAAACTAGGAATGTGCCAAGAGAGAAGAGATTTGAAGCCCCGATTTCATGCTATCTTAGGCTGACAGCAAGATCAGAAATGTCAGTATGCCCCCTCGCACTGGGGATGTGGGGCTGCCACGCCACCGGTCCTCATCGGTCCCCTTCCCTCCCCCACCAATGCCCCACGCCAGTTGACTCTTTCCCCTGCCCCCTCTCCTTCTGCCATCAGGGCACGGATAACACAGGCACTCCACTTTGCTCTGAGGTGCTGGCCTACCTGGCCTGAGTGCCTTGAGGCCTCTGCCAAGGTAGGAGTTCTTTCATCACTTTTTTTTTTTTTTAATAATGTGAACAGACCTACCAACCCATTTGTTTCCATCACAAGTCAACAGAAAAAAATCAAACACTTAACAGAGTAAATAGGAGAGCTGTCTCCAAGCTGCAATAATCTTCTTGCTGGAACACAGACATAACAAACCTCTCATCTCCCTCCTACCACATCCTCCCACAGAGCCAATCGCTTGTCACTCCTGGACCCCGATGATCCCACCAATGAATAAACAATTAGGTTTGAAGCCAGTTTCCAGACCAAGCTGAGCCCACGCTGCCTGTGGCCTGATCTGTGATGAATGATCAGAGAGCTTAGCAAACGCTGTGCGTCATAAATCACCCAGGGAACAATTTCTTGGTGTCAACTTTTTAAAAAGTGATTTCCAAGAGGGCTTAAAAAAAAAAAAAAAAGCCCGCAAGACATTGCCACACTCCTTCAGTTTTATAAAATCCTTTGATGTGCTCAGATGAAAGAAACAGTCCTGTGTAATTAATTGAAGGCTGTGGACAACCCCCTGGGCTCAGAGGGGTATTGGACCAAGCCTGGTGGATGCAGGGGGAGGGGGCAGAGGGCATCCCAGCCTTGATGGCCCCCAACCCCAAGGAGTGTTAGGTGAGCCCTGTGTATCTTGTCACCTCTCCCCCACCAACAGGGCAGAAATGAAATCCAAACCAGGGCCCCCCCAGTTACCTGAATAGAAAAGAAAGGATACGATCATCTCTGGCTCTGGCAAAACTCCTAAACAGCCTCAGTTTCTCCACCAGGATTAAGGATGGATGCAGCCTGGGACAGATGCAGTGAATTTCTCTACTGACACTATTCTATGCAGAAGAGCACCTTGCTTCCACTCCAGCTCCCTTCCTCTTGCCCGTAACCACTCCATTCCAAGAGAATGGCCAGGAATGGTCAGCCCATTGATTAAAATATACGTATCTCCAGGAAATGATGTTGGGCCTCCATCCTCAAAACCTGGGTGTTGCTAACGATCTCTAGTGGTCAGATTTTATTTTTTTTTTCAGTCCTGGGTATTGATCTTTTATTGTCACATCTATCCTATCCCATAATCCTTAGGAGGGTAAAAGATACAACAATATTATACACAAATATAGATAAGGTGGCCCAGGTGGTCTGCCTTACTAAACCATACTAAACTATACACACAAACATCTGTTCTTACCATCTCAGTAAGTTCAGCTTTGGGACCAAAGACACGCCAATTCCTTTCTGAGTTGCTTGGACCAGAGGCTCATTAGTGGAAACAGTAACATGAGTGATGCAGAGAACACGCCGCCCACTGCCCACAGGTAAGCGCTGCCAAGTGTCAGAAGAGGCCAGTAAAAAGCAGTGGGAACCCTGAGTCCCAGGTTCACTCTGAGACTCTGTTCTCTCTCTACACCACCTTCCTCCTCTGTGGAATGAGAACACCGGCTGCGTCTCAGGGAAGGACAGATTTTGGAGACCCGACTGAGGGACTTGGTAAAAGTTAACAGCGATCCTGTGTGGAACAGCATGTCCCTGTTAGCCCACGTCGCCCGCCTCCCCTCGGAGAGATCAGCAGGCAGCTCCAAGAGTACAGAAACCCACAGGACCTGCCAGGTCTGTGACACCTCCTGGTGGTCCAGGGGCCACTCGCTGTATCGTCACTGCTCTTAACAATATAATGTGTGTGCTTCTATTTCTTCTAATGCTATAACTAATTTATTTAGGATACTTAATAAAAGCCAGGCATCGTTACCTCATTACTGGCTCAGCAAACACGGTGACATTCACTCCATTCATACCGCTAAGGTTTTGTGGGGAGTTTGGTTTGGATTCAGGGGACTAGAGAAAGAGGCTTAAGGCCGAGGGAAGTGAGTGGAGTGAATGGTCAGCAAAGACTTTTGCCTGCCCAAGTGGTGGGAAAATTTCAGCTCTAGGCCAGTCTTTTAACTTGCATCTCTATGCTAGTGATACTGCTTTGAGTCACTTAAAAGAAATTATCTCCCTTGGGTGAAACTGGACCTGTTTTCATTCACAAAGCAATATTTTTGGACATCACCTATGGAACCTGCTTCAAGCATCCAGGAATGGACTGCATCCTGAGCACTGAACCTCACCTCTGACAGCTCACCATCTCTCTCCTTTTTTCCTTCCCCAAAAGTAGAAGTGACAGCTACTCAGGGCTGGGAACCCTAACTGCATGATGAGTTCTTACTTCCTAGTGATTCCTAGGAGGAAGGGTGAGGTGGTTTTCACTCTATTCATGGTCGTATGGTTGGAAACCATATCCTATCCTGCAATCACATCTACTCCCTAACAGCAAAATTCTAGGAAGTTAAACACAATATGCAATAGCAGAATGAAAATTAAGAACCAATTAATTAATAGTTCTCAAATGCCTAACATTCTGAAAAGAGCTCTGTTAAAAATGCTGAGTTAGGGGCCACCTGGGTGGCTCAGTCATTAAGCATCTGCCTTTGGCTCAGGTCATGGTCCCAGGGTCCTGGGATCGAGCCCCACATCGGGCTCCCTGCTCGGCAGGAAGCCTGCTTCTCCCTCTCCCCCTGCTTGTGTTCCCTCTCTCACTGTGTCTCTCAAATAAATAAATAAAATCTTTAAAAAAAAAAAAATGCTGAGTTAGAACAGGTAGATTCTGCTGGAGACCTTAACAGCACTTACTGCTCCCCCTTAATTTGAATCTAGGGAGTAACAAACTCAGATTTGCTTATGGAGAGGAATAAAGAGATGAATGACACTCAGGGCCCCCAGGGTTCGACCATCCAACTCCTTAGATTCAACAGGGAAGCAAAAGAAGTGACAGTTTACCAATTCTACAGAATAAGGTGAGTGACAAAGAACAAGAGAGAGCTGAGGGACCCAAAGACTGCACCTTTCAAGGCACCCTGCCCTACCCACCAGTAACTGGGATTCTGTTCCATCTTCAGATTAGCAAGTCTTCAGCCCTTGAGGAGGTGGACAGAGGTCAGGGCTCTTGAATGGGGTAAAGAGGGATCAGTGTCCCTTCCCCTACAACTTATAACATTACTGTTTTTATCATCAAGCCCATGTCTATGCAGTCATTCCAGGGATGCTGCTTAGTTACTGTGCTTCTCCTATGTGGCAGGCATGGTGCAACACACTCTACCACCCAAACAGAGCTCTCTTCAGTGGTGAGAGCCTAAGACAAACTATTAACTTAGACAATACATTTCAAGATGCACCTAGGATTGGAAGGTACATTGAAACTGGAGAAGTCCCAAAGGCAAACCTAGGCCTGGGGAATAGAGCTGCATACACAGTAGAACAGGCACCTGACTTCATGGTATGGGGGAAACTCCAGCTAAGAAATTTATTCTGGGGGCGCCTGGGTGGCTCAGTCATTAAGCGTCTGCCTTTGGCTCAAGTCATGATCCCGGGGTCCTGGGATCGAGCCCCGCATCGGGCTCCCTGCTCGGCGGGAAGCCTGCTTCTCCCTCTCCCACTCCCCCTGCTTGTGTTCCTGCTCTCACTATCTCTCTCTCTCTGTCAAATAAATAAATAAAATCTTAAAAAAAGAAAGAAAGAAAGAAAGAAATTTATTCTGGTACTTGGAGGGTGAGTAGCCTAAAGTTCCACCACAAAGAACATGGGTATCCTACCAAGCAGACAGGGCAGACGAAGCCCACCAAGTTTGAAAGGAGGTGGTAAAAGGCAGAAGGGATGAGAAATATTTAAGATAAAATTTGAGGGTGACGAGTAGTTTCTGTCCAAGTTGAGGGTAAGTGGGGAGTGGACCAGGGAAAGACTGTTTCAGGCAGATACAACAGTGTGTGTGAAAGAGAAGAGTTGACAAGCTGTACTTACCAGTTAAGTATCCCAAACTAGGGAAAGTAACAGAAACTTGGGGAAAAAAGAGAATTTTATGTCTCTCTTAAGTCCAAAAGTAGGTATTTCTGAGTTACCACGTCAGCTGCAGAGTCTTCACTGACCTGGACTTCTGTCTTGTGATCCCACCATCTTACCATCCCTGCCTCATGTGCCACGATAGCTACTTGACCCCTTGCCTTGGTATCTGCATTAAGGAGAGTCACATGACCCGATTTACCATTTTGGACGATTGCTATACCTGCAGCGTGAAGAGGGATTTGGAGGAAATGATGCCTGCACCTGTCATTCAGCTGCTGAAGTAATTCAGGCAGAAGACCATTGAGATCTGAACTATGGCAAGCTGCGACCGGCCTAACTCAGGTTGCGACGAGCTTTTGCCAAAATTACTTCAACAGGGGAAAATACCAATGACATATTAAGTGACAACATGGAATATAAAACTAAATACAGAATTAAGACTTCTACTTTCACCCCCTTGGTAGATTACCATTCTGAGGACATTCCCATTGAAAAACGACTAGATCCCAGATTGATCTAAACAACTAGATCCCAGATGGAATGACTTTCTTATGCTGTTATACAAAGAAATACAGAAGGTCTCCAAGGATGTATACATGAACACAAAAACAAACAAGTATAAATATGAGATCTGTGTGCAATCTTGGGAATGGTTACCAGCGGCTCTGCAGGAAGAGCAGGGCACCGCCTATAGCAGATGGCGGCAAAGATACTGAGCCTTGGGCCAAGACTGGGTGGGGAAAGGGAGCCTGAGCCTCCCCTCTATTGAGCAGGACGCTTGAGGAAGTGCAAAGTTACGCCCACTGTGCCGCTTAAGCCAACTGTGAAGTCAGAGGATACACGGCGCCCACAGAAGACTGCCCTCACTTCTGATACCAATGGCAAGTACTCAGGGTTCCCGAAACCGCCCTCAATTTCAGTAATTCTCCAGAAGGATGCACAGAACTTACTGAAAACTGTTAGACTCACAGTTATGTTCTATTACAGGAAAGGGATATCAATTATAATAAGCCAATGGAAGAAGCACATAGGGCAGAGTCCAGGAAAAGCACCAAATGTGGAGTTTCCATGGTCCTCTCCCCCTTGGAATCATGGATACATTACTTTCCTGGCATTAACGCGTAACTATGGAGTATTGCCGTCCAGGGAAGCTCATCTAAGCTTTTAGAGTCTAGAGTTTTTATTTGGGCACAATCACAGATAGCCCATGTGGCTATCTTTAGTCTCCACTGCCTCTCAGAGGTCAGGCTGACACCTTTAGTCTCCAGTCCCTTCAAGAGGCAAAGCTGATAGCATGTGGCCCAAAGCTCCCATTATAAATCATGCTGTTAGACTATCTGCCCGCCAAAGCCCCTAGGCAAATAAACACACTCCTATCAAGCAGGACATTACAAAGGCCTAGAGATCATTGCCAGGAGCTGATAGAAAAGGCCAGCTGTCTCTTTAGGTTAATTCTTCACTACACAGGAAGGTTAAAGTAGTCCCATTTCAATGGCAGCCCTTGGCCCCCAGCATCTTGAATTTAGGGCAGCAAAATTAAGGTCAAGCAATAAGCTCACCATTAGAGTTCACCAAGCACTTTAGAAATTAAGCCACCACGTGTGAGAGCCAAGAGAAACAAATAATAGATTTAGACCATTAAAGCCTGCAAATATTGGAATGGTCAGAATAAGAATAGATATATAGAAAATATTTAAATTTAAAAAAAAAAGAATGAATGAATCTGAAATATAAACAAGATACAAGATACTATTAAAAACTCACAGGCACATTTGAAAAAGAACCAAATGGAACTAGTAGAAATAAAAAGGGAATTGGTAAACCGGAAAACAAAGCTGAAGAATTTATCCAGACTGCAGCACAAAGAGATGAACCTATGAAGATACGAACAAGAAGATAGGAGCTATGCAGGATAGACTAAGGAGATCTAAGTGTTCTCAAATATGCCTGGGATTTGTTTTAATCAGATATGGTAAGAAACGCAGGCACGAAAATGACCGTCATGAAGGAAGAAGTTGTTATTCCCCCAGATCCCTAGAAACAGGAGACACAGCACAGCACTGAGGATCGGGGTTGGTGAGGAAGCAGAGGGAGCCAGGGAGAAACACGGACAAGAGCCTTTCTTGTTACCGTGGGAAGAAATGCTCTAGGCAGGGTAAGCCGGCTTAGGACTCGGCTCTCGAGGGCAGGTGCTGACTCTCGTTGTCTGGTACCTGACCCTGGGGTGATGAGGCCACGGGGATATGGGCCCGGAGTATGAGGTGGTAAAGGGTGTGGGCTCTGGATTGGTTGGTTTGCTCATGAAAGGTACACTCCAGGTGAGTCATTTACCATCTTTAGGAATTGGCTGAGCCCTCTCTACGGTCAGTATCGGCCCCAAGATGTCAAAGCATCAGGAAATTAAAAAACAGAACAAAGCAAAACATCACCAATACACTCACATATGTCTAACGTGAGTCTGAAGAAAAGGAATAGAGAAGATTGAGGGGTGCCTGGGTGGCTCAGTCAGTTAAGTGTCTGACTCTTGACTCCGGTTGTGATCTCAGGGTCGTGAGATTGGGCCCCGAGTTGGGCTCCACGCTAAGCAGAGTCTGCTTCTCTCCGTCTCCTTCTGCCTCTCCCTGCATGATGTCTCTCTCTCTCAAATAAATAAATAGATCTTTAAAAAAAGAGAGAGAGATTGAAAAGAGATAGTATTTGAAGAGATGACTGAAAACTTTCCCGAACTAGTGATAATTATGAACCCACAAATCCAGACAATAGAACATACCCCAAAAAGGACAAAGAAAAAGAAATCCACACCTAAATATGCTGTGGTGAAAAAGAAGCAGAAAGACAGGACAAGACACTGAAAAGTAGTCAGAGAACTGATAAATTACTTTCAAAGTAATGGCAGCCTGAGAGCAAATTTCTCAATAGCAACAATGAGTAGTTAGAGGAGAAGGAAAAGTAACTATCAACTTAGAGCTGTACTCCCAACAAAACCATCCTTCCAGAATGAGAGTGGGGTGAAGGTTCTACACGAGATGGAAAATAAACACACTTGACTCATCTCTCTCACCAAATGCTACAATCAACCATGTCAGAATACACAGTGCAGCTATCTGAGAAATCTAAAAAGTAGTTGATAGCTAACAGGAACACTGGGGAAGGAGGTCAAAACTTTAAGGACTGAATGGTAATGAGTTTTCCATTTTTCTCCTTTCCAACAGCACCTGGCCTGGACTCAACAGCAGCCCAAAGCTGGTTGGGGAGAGAGAAAGCACAAAGAGAAGCCCTCTCTTTCTGGTCTGAGGGGTGGGAATGGGGTATTCTACAAGTGAGAGAGAGCGGGGGCAACCATGGTCTTTTTGTGTTTTTTCCATTCTTTCTCGTTCCAGCCCTCAGGGGAAGTGTGGACATGTATGACCAGATCCTTACCATTTCACTCTGTGGGGATCTGGACTTGAGGAACCAGCACCATATAAATAAGCTAAGCATTTAACATTAAAAAAAAAGTAGAAAAGAACAGCAAAATGAATCCAAATAGAACGAAGGACATAATATATTTCACTTAATTTAAGATGCTACTGATGTATGCATTGTTTCACATACCAGTTAGAAGGAAAAAAGTATCTTTAGACTTACTTAGACACAGTTTTTCCCATATATCATTCAATTATTTTCTAGCTCCCCGTTGTCAAGGTCTGTGATGTTCCCACATGGTATTGTTTTCCATGATATCAAGAATATGTGCGATGCAGCATTTCCTAAGAGAGGGTGCCACTATTGCCTTGGGGATACTGTTCAACCCTACAAGTGTTGATGCACATGCAGAGGAATGACAAGTATGTCCTAACGGCTCCCTGTCCAACAAGTAAAAGCCACATCCACATTTCAGTTACGCTAAAATAAGAAAAACTATTTATCTCAGAATCAATAAAACATGGAAGTAAAGAGAAGGTCAGAAATTTGTGAACTAGAAAATGAAAGGGGCACCTGGGTGGCTCCGTCAGTTAAGTGTCTGACTCTTGATTTCGGCTCAGGTCATGATCTCGGGGTCATGGGATCGAGACCAGGGTCGGGGCCCTGAGCTCAATGGGGAGACTGCTTGGGATTCTCTCTCCCTCTCTCTCTCCCCGTCCCCCTGCTCTCTGTCTCTTGCTCTAAGAAAGAAAGAAAGAAAGAAAGAAAGAAAGAAAGAAAGAAAGAAAGAAAGAAAGAAAGAAAAGGAAAAAGAAAAGGAAAGATACAAGAGACATCATAAACAAAACCAAAAATGAAGTCTTTGAAAAGACTGGTAACAAACCTCTGGAAAAACTAATCAAAAATAAAATTGAAGTTCAGTATTAGTAATGAGAAAATGAACATAACTGCAGATGTAGCAGAGATTAAAGAGATAATATTATGAATAACTTTATGGTAATATGTTTCAAATTTTAGAGGAAAGCAGACAACACATAGAAAGAAAAACTACTAACACTGAATCAACGAGAAATTTAAACCCTGAATATTTCCATAAATATTAAAGCTTCTAAATCAGTAATTAAAAGTCTTCCCACAAAGAAATCCCCAAACCCAGGTCATTTATAGGAAAATCCTATCAAATCTCCAGGAAATAAATCATTACAATATTGCAAACTCTTTCAGATCATAGAAAAAAAAAAAGAACCCTCTTCAATTTAAATTGGCAGGCATAGTTATAATATCAAAAGCAGGTAAGAATGGTACAAGAAAGAAAAATTATAAGCCAATCCCCTTCATGAACATAGGTACAAAAATTCCAAACAAAATGTTAGCAAATGAAATCTAGAATTTAAAGAGATAAAACATCAGACCTAAGCTGGACATATGCCAGGAATGCAAGAGTGTATTGATGCTAAGAAGATCTAAAAATATAATTGATTTTTATGAGATTATTTTTATTCCAAGATAATTAACATACAATGTTATATTAGTTTCAGGCATACAATAAAATCATCCAACAATTCTTTTATTTAAATTTAATTAATTAATATATAATATATTGTTTGTTTTCAGGGGTACAGATCTGTGATTCATCAGTCTTATATAATACCCAGTGCTTATTACAACACATACCCTCCCCCACGTCCATCACCCAGTTACCCCACCCATCCAACAAGTCTATATATTACCCAGTGCTCATCATGATAAGTGTATTCATAATCCCCTTCACTTATTTCATCCATGCCCCACCCACCTCCCCTCTGGCAACCAACAGTTTGTTTTCTATATTTAAGAAGCTGGGTTTTTTGTCTTTTTCTTTATTTGTTTCTTAAATTCCACATATAAGTAAAATCAGGTGGTATTTGTCTTTCTGTGACTTATTTCACTTAGCATAATACTCTCTAGCTCCATCCATGTTGTTGCAAAGGGTAAGATTTCATTCTTTTTTATGGCTGAGTAATATTCCAAGCCCATTTATCTATGGACGGACACTTGGGTTGCTTCCATATCTTGGCTATTGTAAATAATGCTGAAACAAACTTAGGGGTGTATATGTCTTTTTGGATTAGTGTGTTTTTTTTCTTGGGTAAACACCCAGTAGTGGAATTACTGGCAATTCCATATGGTATACTGGAATTACATATGGTATTTCTATTTTCAGTTTTTTAAGGAATGTCCACACTGTTTTCCAGAGTGGATGCCCCAGTTTGCATTCCCACCAACAGTGCACGACAGTTCCTTTTTCTCCACATCCTCGCCAACACTTGTTTCTTGTGTTTTTGATTTTAGCCATTCTGACAGGTGTGAGGTGATATCACATTGCAGTTTTGACATGCATTTCCATGATGATCAGTAAAGTGAGGCATCTATTCATGTGTCTGTTGGCCATCTGGATATCTTCTTTGGGAAAATGTCTATCCTGCCAATTTTTTAATTGAATTATTTGGTTTTTTGGTGTTGACTTATTTAAGTTCCTTACATTTTCAATATATCAACTCCGTATCAGACATAGCATTTGCAAATATCTTCTCCCATTCAGTAAGCTGTCTTTTAGTTTGTTGATGGTTTCCTTTGCTGTGTAAAAGCTTTTTATTTTGGGGCACCTGGGTGGCTCAGTCGTTAAGCGTCTGCTTTCGGCTCAGGTCATGATCCCAGGACCCTGGGATCGAGCCCCGCATCGGGCTCCCTGCTCTGCAGGAAGCCTGCTTCTCCTTCTCCCACTCCCCCTGCTTGTGTTCCCTCTCTCGCTGTGTCTCTCTCTGTCAAATAAATAAATAAAATCTTTAAAAAAAAAAAAAAAGCTTTTTATTTTGATGTAGTCTCAAAAGTTTCATTTTGCTTTTTTTTCCCTTGCCAAAGGGGTCATATCTAGAAAAATGTTTCTACAGCAGATGTCAAAGAGATTACTGCCTGTTTTCTTTTGGGAATTTTATGGGTTCAGATCTCACATTTAGGTCTTTAACCCATTTTGTGTTTATTTTTGTGTATGGTATAAGAAAGAGGTCCCATTTCATTCTTGTGCATGTGGCTGTCCATTTTTCCCAACACCATTTTTTGAAGAGACTGTCTTTTTCCCATTGGTTATTCTTGCCTCCTTTGTCCTAGGTTAACCGACCACATACTTATGGGTTTATTTCTGGACTCTAATCTGTGTCTATTTTTGTACCAGTATCATACTGTTTTGATTACTATAGCTTTGTAGGATATCTTGAAGTATGGGATTGTGATACCTTCAGTTTTGTGCTTTTTCAAGAGTGCTTTGGCTATATGGGGTCTTCTGTGGTTCCATACAAATTTTAAAGTTATTTGTTCTAGTTCTGTGAAAAATGCAATTGCTATTTTGATAGGAATTACATTAAATCTGTAGATTGCTTTGGGTAGTATAGACACTTTAATAATATTTGTTCTTCCAATCCATGAGCATGAAATATCTTTCCATTTGTTTGTGTCATCTTCAATTTCTTTCATCAGTGTTTTCGGTGTACAGGTCTTTCATCTCCTTGGTTAAGTTTATTTCTAGGTATTCTATTTTTTTTTGGTACAATTGTAAAAGGGATTGTTTCCTTAATTTCTCTTTCTTCTACTTAATCCTATTAACAGATTAAATTAGAAAGAAATCATTTCAGTAGTTCAGGAAAAGGAATTTGACAAAATTTGACAAAATTCTATATGTATTCACAATCTATTTATTTATTTATTGAGAGAGTGAGAGCATGTGCGCATGTGCACATGTGTGTGCACGAGCTGGGTGGGGGGGAGGGGCAGAGGGAAAGGGAGGGAGAAAATCTTAAGCAAGCTCCACACCCAGCAAAGAGTCTTAGGCGGAACTCGATCTCAGGACCCTGAGATGATGACCTGAGTGGAAATCAAAAGTTGAATGCTCAACCCACTAATCCACCTAGGGGGCCCACCAATGCTAAAATTTACATAAAAAAACAAAGATTCAAGAATAACCAAGACATTCCTGAAGACAATAAGGTTGGGGCAAACTGACCTAGCAGATACCGGGATTTACTATAAAACTTTAGTTATTAAGACCAGTTTGGCATCAGCACAGAAACATAACCAATAAAATAAAACAGAGACCCTAGAAAAAGATCTGTGCATATGTGGAATCTTGAGTATGTTACAAAGATGGCATTGTAGGTCATGAGAAATAGATTCCTTTTGTCTAAATTAGACTGAAACAGTTGCTTAGTCATGGCAGGGGGGCTTGGACGGGCGGGGGGTGGGGTGGTGAAACAGGATTTCTACCTCTGGAATCCATCAATTCCAGATAGATTAAGGACTTCCATCTGAAAGGTCAAACTTCAAAACTATTAGAAAAAAAGTCAGGAATATATCTTTCTGACCTTGAGATATAAAACCTTTCTCAAACAAGACATAAAAAGCAGTAACAAAGAAAAGAGTAATAATAGATTTGGCTACATTAAACTTAAGAGCTTCTTTTCATCAAAAGAAACATTAAAAAGTGAAAAGACAGGCCACAAACTAGAAGAGGGTATTTTCAACACATATCATGAGGCAACAATTAGTATTCAGAATATGTTTTTAATTTCTTCAAATCAATAAAAAAAAAACACAAAAATCCAATAAAAAAAAAATGGACAAATAGCACAAATAGGAATTTCACAAAAGAGAGAACACAAATGGACATATGACTGGACATATGAAAAACACTCTAATAACTAAAGAAAGGCAGATTAAAACCATTTTATATAAAAGCATTTTATACCTCCTGGATTAGCAAAAAGTATGAAGTCTAACAACTTTCAGGGTTAGAAGTATAAATGTATGAGAGCTCTCATACACTGATAGTGGAAGAGTAGATGGATGTAACCATTTTGAAAAACATTTTGGTGTTACCTTATACATCAGTATTAAATTTCCTAGTAGTCATGTTTAAAGGGTAAAAAGAAACAGGGGGACCTGGCTGGCTCAGTCGGTAGAACATGTAACTCTTGATCTCAAGGTTCTAAATTCAAGCCCCATGTTGGGCATAGAGCCTACTTTTATTTTATTTTTTTGAAGATTCTATTTATTTGAGAGAGAGAGAGCCAGAGATGGAGCACAAACAGGGGGAGCAGCAGAGGGAGAGCAAGAAGCAGGCTCCCCGCTGAGCAGGGAGCGGGATGCAGGGCTTGATCCCAGGACCCTGGGATCACGACCTAAGCTGAAGTCAGATGCTTAACCAACTGAGTGACCCAGGCACCCAGAACCTACTTTAAAAAAAAAAAAAGGTAAAAAGAAACAAATGAAATTAATTTTAATAACATATTTTATTTTACTCACTATATCCAAAATGTTATCATTTCAACATGGAATCACTATAAAAAGAATTATTAATGAGATATCTTATACTCTTTTTTCATAATGAAGGAGATCAAAATATACCACTCTAGGGGCACCTGGCTGGCTTAGTCAGTGAAGCATGCGACCCTTGACCTTGGGTTTATGAGTTCGAGCCCCACATCGGGTGTAGAGATTACTTTAAAATTTTTTTTAAATCTTAAAAGAATATATAAACCACTCTAAAACATGCCACTTGGGCATAAGAGTTATTTTTGAGCTAAAGACAAGTCAGAAACAGTAGACTAAGAGAGAGCTCTCTTCCCTCCCCTTTTCTGCTTAAAAGTAGGGCAAAAATTTCCCTCTGTAAAGGTTACATAAATTTCTATTTGTAAAGCAGCCTACCTCCCCATGTCCTGCACCACAAAAAGGAGAGCCATTCTTATCTCAGGAGACAACTTGAGACTGCTTAACAAATATGATCTCAACAACGCTTTTCTAGGATGTATTTTCTAGTCATCGTCCCACAATTTAACACCCCTCATAGCCCAAACTCCTTTTGCCTTGGTCTAGTCATTTCACCATAATTTAGACCCCTTTGTTACAAAGTTATACAAGCCCCTGGGTCTAACCATCACTTTGGGCTTTTGCTTCTTTCCTATGAAATGCCCATGCACCTAAAAAATATTAACATCAAAAAATCTGTACGTCTTTTCTCTTTTTAATCTTTTGTGAATTTAATTCACACCATAACAGGTAGAAGAAAAGTATTTTTCCTCCCTATAATAAGTCTTCAAAATCCATTATGTATTGTACACACAGCATATTTCAATCCAGAAGCTAAACTTGGAAATACTTGATCTCTATTTATATTTCATAAAGGTAATAGTTGAAAAAGGAGATTCACAGACCAAAATTGTTCCAATCATATTACAAAGTTATTCAAGAACTGCATCGATTTTCAGTGTTTACATTAAAATTAAATTGAATATTTTAGTTCCTCATTCATGCTAGCTGCATTTCAAGTGCACAGTAGCTATGTGAGGCTACAGTATTGAACAACCATAGTCTTATAAAACAGAACATTCATACACCCTTTGACTCAGTAAGCCCACTCCTAAATAAATCCCCTACAGTAGTGGTTCTCAAACTGCAAGCATCAGAATACTTGAAGGGCTGGTCAAAACACAGATTTCTGGGGCCCATCCCAGAGTTTCTGATTCAATAGGTCTGGGATGAAGTTCAAGAATTTGCATTTCTAACCATTTCCCAGGTGATAACTGACACCACCCTGTGTGATATACATGGAAAGTCCTCTGCAACTCTATCTTAGCAAAAACTAGAAACAACCTACATATCCATCAACAGAAGAATGGATTTCTGTAAAGTATGTATAAGCCCATAATAGAATACTATACAAAACTGAAAATGATGTGTTGTGTAATGAAACAATAAGGATCAAATTATATCCATTTATAGAAACAGAATGTTGATCTTTTTAATAAAGCAATTCCCAGAAGACTATAGACAGCATAATGCTGTTTTTATAAAACTCAAAAACAAACAATATATTATTAGGACATAATTAATAAAACCATTCTTATTTTAAAAGCAAAGAAATGAAAAGCAAAATTTGAGATAGTGGTTACCTCAGGAGCTAGAGAGGAAGCATAAGAGTTAGAGGATATTCACAGGTGTTCATATTATTATGCCTTATAAATTAAATACATGTCCTATTAGACCATTTTCATATATCATATATTAAAAACATTATAAAGAAAATAAAAGATAAAAATTTAAATAATGCTGTATAGCACATAATCCCAAAAATGTTAAAAATACATGGATTTATAGATGCAAGGGAAAAAATGTCAGAATGTCAATAATGGTTATTTCTGGGTTGTAGAGTTTGGATATGATTTTTCTTTTTGTATAATTATATGTTCTCTACAATAAATATGCAATGCTTTGTAATTAAACAAGTTTGTTTCTTTTTATCTTCAACACATATGGGATTCAACTTGCTGTACTCAGTTATTCTCCAAACCCTCTGTTCATTTCTGTACCACCACAGTACAGACCTTAAGAAGGACCTATTTCTGTTTGCCACAATAAATATCTCAGACGTCTTTACATGTTCTTATTAATAATAGTAACAATGATAGCTGACATGGATTAAGCACCTACCATGTGTTCTTATGTTCTATGTATTAAGTAAATAATTTTGGTTAAGCTTACAAAAACCCAAGACCTAGGTGCCATTGGTTTTCTCATTTTACAAATGTATAAAAGGAGATAAAGTGCTTACTTAAGTAGCTTGGATAAATTGCCCAAGTCCACATAGCTTAGAAGGTGGTTTTCCATCAATATCAGCAAAAAGGAAAGCAAAAGTTTGCATTTCATAACTAAGTTCTGTTTTAGGATTCATTTTCTCAGAAATAAGTTGGTGAGATTATTCTACATGTCAACAAAAAGTGGGGAGAGGACTCATGGAAAGTGTATTAGATTTCCTGATCTAATAAATTTGAGAAAGCAATTGTAATTACTGCTAACGACAGAACTTCCTGGCCAAAATCACTGTCTCAATGAGCAGAGCTTGGCTATTCTCAGTCTAATCAAGACAAGCAGAAACCTGGATGACATCAGCAGTGGTCTGAGTCAAAAGAGCCCTCAGCCCCATGAGGCCTTGGGACTCCTGCCATTGGGCTCACCTTCCAAAGAAAAGAGCTTAAAATGCATTTGCCATGGTATTGAGTGCTAGAGAAAGTCTCAGGGACTATTTCCCTCACTCACCATGTCATGTGTATTTCATCTTTCATGCCGAGATAATCAATCATCATACTTGCCAAATACAATGGGAAATAGATGCTATTGATTTCTCTTGACAACATCATTCTGGGATACTGAGACCATATCAGTCCACAAACATTGCTTTTGACCAAAAGTATCCTGAGTCATCACCAAACAGCTTATTTAATTTTATTCTAATAAAATCCCCGATACATCACCTCCTCTACCAAACCCACTATGAAGGCCTCTTGGGAGCTTTCTATTTCTGTCTTCTTTTCTTGGTTTCCACCTTCCTCATACCTCAATGATAATTTAGAATCTTTAAAAGCCCCAAATTCTGTCCTAAATAGACAAAAAATATCTATTCAGTTTCATTTTAAGAAAGTAAGCACCTTACTGGAAAACCCAAGATCTTAAATTCATGATGGCAGCAAAAGGTGGGTATATTAGTAGAAGCCAGACTGGGCAGCCCAAACTTGGGTCTGACCAGGCCCAAAGTGACCATGGAAGCTGACAGCTTGGGCCAGCTTCCAGGAAGGACGGAGCCACACTTCAGTCCAGCAGCTGAGGACAGAGGATAGCCTAGACAGAGAAAACAACACCCAATGGGTCCAATGTTATCACAAGGGTCCTTAAAAGTGGAAGATGAGGAGCACCTGGGTGATGCAGTCGGTTAAACAACCAACTCTGGGTTTCAGCTCAGGTCATGATTTCAGGGTCATGAGATTGAGCCCAGGTCAGGCTCTGTGCTCAGCCTGGAGTCTGCTTGGAATTCCCTCTCCCTCTCCCTCTGGCCCTCCCCCTACTCACTCTCTCTCTCTCTCAAATAAATAAATCTTAAAAAAAAAAGTGGAAGGTGAAATTGGAAGAGGGAACACAAGAGATGGCAGCGTGATATTGGCCTTACAGATGGAGGAAAGGAGCTACAAGTCAAGGAAAGTGAGCAGTCTCTAGAAGCTGAAAGGGTAAAAAAATGGATTTTCTGAATTGAGCATTAGACTCTGCCTACAAACATTATCCACACTCTCTTGTGAGTCATGTACATAGACCCTTATAACAAGCATTTCCCACAATCCCATTTCCTGTTCTTTTCTTTGTTTCTCTATTTCTCCAAATAAAGCAGAGCAAAAAGGTCTTGGTCTAGCTGTTGGTACATGTTAAGCCTGTCCGTCAGGGACCAAGAGAAGCACAACATATCCTTGGCCATGTGCTTAACTCTAAAATGCTACATTTCCTCAGCTACCTTATTCCTCTGTCTTTGAAGAACCATTTGAAAGTATTCTCCCTTACAACAAATCAATTGAATTTCTCTTATGTTCTGGACATTGTGCCTACCTCTGGGCATGCAATTATGAGCAAAGCAGACATTGTTCTTGCCCTTGGGAAGCTATTGAAAGAAATAGTAAATTATCACATAAAAAAGATAAAATACTCAGGCACTGTTTTAAGTACTTAACACACACTAACATTTTAATTTCTCAACAATCCTGGAGGTTATTATGTTCTATTTAAAGATGAGAAAAATGAAGTTCACAAGGGTTAACCATCTTGGCCAAGATTATCCATCTAAGTAGAAATGCCGCTAGGATTCAAACCCAGGCCATCAGTATCTAGATTTTGTGTTCTCAGCCTTTTCAATGTATTACCTCTTCATGATTCTAAGGAGATAGTTCCAGCTGGAACACACACAGGGGACAGCCTCTTGCATAAAGTTCAGAAAGGAAAAAGGAAAAAAAAAAAAAAACCAAAGACTTGAACAATAAACAGAAGTGGTAAATTTCTTCCCGTTTTCTCCTTTACTCAAATTTTGTGAAAAATACTAATAAAGTTAGAAACAAAAATCTTTTAAAAAGAAAGAAAGAAAACTTCAGCACTCAGGACAGTGCTCATGCAACAATTTTGTTGGTTGAATGCATGCTCCCTTCTCCCCACACAAGAAAAACTGCCAGTCTTCCAGAATAGATTCCGAATCCTATACCTACACTGGATCAAAACAAGCTAGTAAAACTTTTGGTGTAGTTAGCATTAAACACCCTCTTTGTTTTAATTTGAGACACCCTATTTGAGAGTTTACTTCCAGATGCCTAACTGATCCTTTGGGCTAATCTGTCAGTTGTTCAGATGCAATAAGGAAGCTCCTCTGTTATTTCCCACAACGTCTGGAAACAAATCCTACAGAGACCTGTCACAAACACACAGAGCCTAGGAAATTACGCAGACTTTCCTTTATCCTTTGTCATAGCTAACCTGTATTGAATACTGGTGTTCAGGTACTGTTCATACATTTGGCTCCTTTAGTCCTCCTTGGGTCAACAAGACAGATCAAATGGGAAAAAACTGCCTTCATGGTTATGAAGAGTCGTGATCTGAACAGATAATCCATGGCTATATGAGACAACCTCATTTTAGAGGATTATGTCCAGTTCTTGGTGCCACATTTTAAGAAAGTCTCCACCTGTACTAAGAACACATCTCAGTAAAAGTAACACTATATCCTAGCTGAAAGAACAGACAGGCTAAATTAGAGCCACATTAGCAGCACACTGACATTGATATTTAAACAGAATCTTTACCTGCCTTAATTTTATCTGATTATGCTTACTTCTACCTCCTCTATCTCTGCAAAAGAAGAGTTCAAAAACATTCAAGACAAAACACCCACCCCCATTGTATTTATGAAATATGGTCTGTCTCCACTGAGACTGCAATGGAGGAGAAATTACTTTTCCTTTTTCCTGAGGGACATCATTAGCATAGTGATAATTAACAAAAGGCAGCAGCCAGAGTTTGGTAAATTATTAATGGTTTCAATCATCCAGAGAGCAGAGAGGCCATGTGTGCAGTTGCCCTTGGTGACAGCGTGAGAGTGCTCTGGGGAAACAGGGATAATGGACAGAAAACCAGAGCTGGTGTGGGTGTAGCCTGCGTGCACACACAGGTTCAGACTTTCTCATCCAAATGGAACAGGTTTTCATGCAGAAGTATTCATAGATCAAAACTGAGAGCAAGTCCCTCTGGCATATGGCGAATATTATCAGATTCTCCTTATACCATGGCTAAACAGAAATTAGGTCTGGTCCCAAGGAGCTGTTGAAAAGTTGAGTGGGAGAAGGTAGTGGGTCTTTTATAGCAACCAGAGTTTGGGGGTGAGAGGGTAAAATTGAGAACTCAGGAGATCAATGACAAAAGTGTAGTTGGAGAGTATATGCCAAAATAGGTTACTAGAGCCAAAGTGTTGGAAACAAATGTCAGAAGCTAAGATACACAGACAAAAGGAATCATAGGCACCCTGAAAAAAAGAGTGATGATGCTCTTCACAAATTTCCAGGGAAGGGAAATTCAAAGCCACTGTAGGAATCTTTCTCTTTCCATAAGTTTACTTGTATGGGCCCCACTTAAACAGAGTCTTCTTGTTACCTAAGATCATAAGCTCCATGAGGGTGGCAATTTTGACTGTTTTCTTCTCTGATGTATCCCTACAGCCTAGCACAGTGCCAGACACAGAGTAAGTACTTAAAAATATTTGTTGAGTAATGAATAAAGGGATGAATAAGTGGATACAGCTATCTTACCATGTTAGGTATTGGATGAAAAAGAAGTATTGAGGCCATTTCTTTCATCTTGGGTCCCTGTGCCTTTCACAGAACTTCCAACAACACTATGTTGGGACTGAGCATCTGGAGGTTCGCAACCTCGGTGGTCCATAGGAGCCACTGTGAGGAGGCCCAGGGAAGAATTTGCCATTTTTAGTGGAAAACAAGTGGCAGTTACTAATTATGATGACTATGCACTTTGGATCTGGATTTGCTGTACCTTTTGCTTGACACCAAATGCTTGAGAAGTAAAGATGTTTTAATTAATCCATTGAATAGATGTGAAAAGGAACATTGTAAGAGATACAATCTCTTTGAAAAATGGATTGAACTCTTGAATTCAACATACTCAATATGTTTGTAAATAAACTTATGGCATAAAAAAAAGAAGTGCTGATAAACATTTTTCAAAAAAACCACATCAACTATTACTTTGAGTAACAAAGAATTTACTGAACAATTCATTGGAGATCAGAAAGAGAGTAGAAAAACACACATTGGATTTATAAATGTGAATTTGGTTGGTGGTCATGATAAAAAGTAGTTTTAATAGAGGGTTAAGAATATAAGTCAAACTGGGGATGCCTGGGTGACTCAGTTAAGTGTCTGCCTTCGGCTCAGGTCATGATCCCAGGGTCCTGGGATCCAGGCAGCATCAGGCTCCCTGCTCAGCGGCGAGTCTGCTTCTCCCTCTCCCTCTCCCTCTGTGTGCTCTCTCTCTCTCTCTCAAATAAATAAACAAATCTATTTTTTGAAAAAAGAATGAATGGGGATGTATACTTTCAGGATAACTGGTGTCTTAAGTTCATACCATGAAGTAATCCCACAAGGACAGAGAAAATATAAAAAGAAAAAACTTAAACAATATAGCCAGCCTCAAAAAGGAAGCTAAATGTCCCAATGGGCCAAAATGCAATGTCATGAACAGACCCGAGGCTGAGAAGTTGCTCGACTCAGGGTTCAGAAGCTGGCAGCGGCAGCTACAAGTTTGGCTCCAATGCGGTAAAAGGACTAAAACTGCTCCAAAACAGGGGTTGAAGTGAAACAAGCTAAATTGTTTGAAAACAAGCTAAATTTGTTCTAATTGCTGCAGATGACTGCCTGGATCTATAGCTTATTGGAAGTCATAAGCCCAGGGAAGGAGGACAGCTCTATGGCCTTGGAAACAGCAACTAAACACCCCACTGGCTGAATCCCTGAGTCGTTGCTTGGAAAAGAGCTAGCAGGAAAATTGCCCAACCATCTGACTATCTCTGATCACCACAGGCCAGGAGACCCAAACCAACACTGCAAGGCTCTGGAGCAGAAGCCCAAGGCACTTAGGAGAGGCAACACAAAAGATTACTCAAGTGCTACTTTGATTTTTAAATTTAGCCTTTAATTAATTAAAACTACAAATTCAAAAACTTAGCCCTTCTTTGTCCTATTCTTAGATCTTTTTATATCCTTCCTACCTAGATTTAAAGTAAGCCCACCTGGGAGTGCCTGGGTGGTACAGTCAGTTAAGCATCCAGCTCTAGGTTTTGGCTCAGGTGGTGATCTCAGGGTCATGAGATTGAGCTCCCCCTCGTCCCCCCAACACCACTCCCCACTGTCAGGGACACTCAGTGCAGAGTCTGCATGAGATTCTGAGATTCTCTCTCCCTCTGCCCCTCCCGCTTGTGCACTCTCTCCCTAAAATAAATAAATAATCTTTAATTAATTAATTAAGTCCAACTAGAATCTTTCACATCTCATCTTTCTCCAGTCATAGTTTTGAGGTCATTCAAAAATCAAGAAACTGAGTTAGTAATCAAAATTTCCCACTGACAAAAAAGTTGACCAAACCTCCACAGATAATTCTTCTTTACAAACTGCTTCAAAGGACCAGGAAAGCAGAGGGGAAACAAATTCTTTAATGTATTTTTTGAGGCTATTTAGCCTACTACCAAAATCAGATGACAAGAAAATAAAATTACAAACCAGTCTTTCTTAGAAATACAGACATAAAGGTTTTAGTTTATATATTAACAAATCAAAGTTAAAATGTATTATAAAATATGTCATAACTAAGTAGAGCTAATCCCATAATAGGGAAAACACCATTAGAAAATCTGTCAATAGATGTTGGCAGGGATGCGGAGAAAGGGGAACCCTCCTACACTGTTGGTGGGAATGCAAGCTGGTGTAGCCACTCTGGAAAACAGTATGGAGGTTCCTCAAAAAGTTGAAAATAGAGCTACCATATGATCCAGCAATTGCACTCCTGGGTATTTACCCCAAAGATACAAAAGTAGGGACCCGAAAGGGTACGTGCACCCCGATGTTTATAGCAGCAATGTCCACAATAGCCAAACTGTGGAAAGAGCCAAGATGTCCATCAACAGATGAATGGATAAAGAAGAGGTGGTATATATATACAATGGAATATTGTGCAGCCATCAAAAGGAATGAGATCTTGCCATTTGCAACGACGTGGATGGAACTGGAGGGTATTATGCTGAGCGAAATAAGTCAAACAGAGAAAGACATGTATCATATGACCTCACTGATATGAGGAATTCTTAATCTCAGGAAACAAACTGAGGGTTGCTGGAGTGGGGGGTGGGGCGGGAGGGATAGGGTGACTGGGTGATGGACACTGGGGAGGGTATGTGCTCTGGTAAGCACTGTGAATTGTGCAAGACTGTTGAATCTCAGATCTGTACCTCTGAAACAAATAATGCAATATATGTTAAGAAAGAAAAAAAGAAGAAGAAGAATGTAGCAGGAGGGGAAGAATGAAGGGGGGGGAATCGGAGGGGGAGAAGAACCATGAGAGACGATGGACTCTGAAAAACAAACTGAGGGTTCTAGAGGGGAGGGGGGTGGGAGGATGGGTTAGCCTGGTGATGGGTATTGAGGAGGGCACGTTCTGCATGGAGCACTGGGTGTTATGCACAAACAATGAATCATGGAACACTACATCAAAAACTAATGATGTAATGTATGGGGATTAATATAACAATAAAAAAAATTAAAAAAAAAAAGAAAATCTGTCAATAAATTTACCATGTCAAGCAGACAAGGTGAACGACCAAGCAGCACAGTAAGAAAGTAGTATTCAGGATATATATGAAGAACTTCTACAAATTGATTAGAAAAAGACAAATAGCCCAACTGAAAAATAGGCAAAGTACATGAAGAGACAATTCACAAAAGACAAGATATAAATAAATATAAAAATATGCTCATCCTAAGTAGTCAAAGGTTGCAAATTCAAATAACAATGAGATATCATTGGCAAAAATGGTATCTGATTGGCCAAAAAAAATTTTTTTAAGGTGTTTTTTTTTTTTTTAAGTAATCTCTACACCCAACGTGAGGCTCAAACTCACACCCCCGAGATCAAGAGTCACATGCTCATCTAACTGAGCCAGCCAGGTGCACCGGGTTGGCAAAAATTTTAAAGATAACCATTCCAAGCATGGGTGAGGTTGTGAAGTACACCACTGGTAGGAACATAAACAGGTACAGCCATTTTAGAGAGCAATCTGGCATTATCTAGTAAAGCTGAAAATAAGCATATCGTACAACCTACCCAGCAATTCCACTACTGGACCCTAGGTAAACCTACCCAGCAATTCCATTACTAGAACCTAGGTAAACCTATACAAAGCAAGATGGAGAGACAGAGAAACATGTGGGTAAGGAAGTAAGAGAGAGACTGAGAGAGGAAATGACTCCTACTGGCTTTGGGCATCCACTTCCTTACTACACACCTATATTTCCTGTCTTCTGATCACCTTATAATAAATTCCCCCTCTAGACATAAATTCATTAGGATTGGCTTATATATATTTTTTGCCACCAAATGATATCTCCTAGATAACTTGAGTCAAAAAGGAAATCAAATTTTAAAATAGAGTAAAAGGAGATTGAAAGATAAATAAAACATAATCAAGGAGGGTTTACTTCCACCCTAAACACTTTTCAAGGCAGTCTCCCAAACGAAGACAGCTTGTCCTAAGAGGGATTCTGTTGGATAGAATGTCCTACAACTTACCAAATACAGATTGATTGCTTCACTGAATTTTCACTTGGTCACCAAAGGCATAGACAAGTCACTTTTACCATTAAGGCTTCTATCTTTTCATTTCTAAAATGAGATTTAATTAAATGACCTCAAAGTTTCCTTTCAATTCTGAAATTCTGTGACCAAGCCCAAAATTAAGACCATGTATAAAGTAGGTTTGTAAGCTATACAGTGAAAATCACAACAAACTCCTAATAAACCCACAAAACCCAACTGCTCTGGAACCTTGAGGCTGGCACTATAAATCATGAAAGACAACGAATGGAATGTATAAAGTAGAAGCTCAGCTGAGACATGGGAGCTCAATCCATCAGAAGTGTGGTTTTAAGACTTTAGAGCCTTAAAATATTTGCTAGTATAAAGTTCCCGAGTTAAGGGGTACCTGGGTGGCTCTGTCGGCTAAGCATTGGACTCTTGATTTTGGCTCAGGTCATGATCTCAGGTCATGATCTAAGGTCATGAGATGCAGCCCAGCCTCAGGCTCTGCACTCAACAGGGAGTCTGCTTGGGATTCTCTCTCTCCTTCTCCCTCTGCCCCTCCCACCGCTCCCATACTCTTGCACTCTCTAAAAAATAAAAATAAATAAATAAAAAAGTTCTCAAATTAAAAATGTTCTCCAGTTATATGTTTACAGAGGTTTTCAGTCTTTATGAAGCCTGCATATGTATGCCTCCTTAGAGAGCCCCAGCTGGGTCCTAACCACCAATAAAAATTGGGAAATGAGAATACAAAAGGAAACAAATCATACTGTGTGGGGAAGCAACTAATGTATATAAATTATATACATGTAATTTATAATATGTAATTATATTTATATTTTATAATTATATATTATAATGGTTAAAATATATTTAAAATATACAAATAATTTTTAAACTATATTTATAATTTATAATATAATTATAATTTATATCTTAAATTATAATTATATTAATTATATATGCTATATATTACATATGTATTATATCTAATTATATATTTACATAAATTTAATAATTATAGAGTTATATAAAAATATGTAGCTATATATAACTTATGTACTTATTTGATATCAGTATACATTTATAATTTAAATAGAACTATAATATATAAATGTAATATATATATAATATGTATGTATATAATTTTAAAGCAATTTATCTTCAAATTCCAAATGCTTAGGGCTCGTCACAAGATTATTTAGTGTTTAAGAAATCCAAACTTAAAAAAAATTGAGGTGATTTTAGATTTATTCTTTCTTGTTAAGGCCTGCAGTTCAAGTAAAGCCAAAATCAGTTTGGGCTGGAGCATATTTGCTTTATTTCACAGTTGCTCAAACACAGAATATTAGATGTAATCAAATAATATAGAATGAAGCCTTGAAATATTTGAACTGGAAAGGGACTCTTCGATGTGTGCATGTCTGAGGTCCTGCACAATTCCGTGACCTGCTTAAGGTTACACAGCTAATAAGTGGCAGAACCATGACCGGAAACCAGGCTTCCTGCTTCCATTGCAGTGCTACCCTGGGCCTGCCTCCCTCTGCTAAAGCCACATCTGCACTGGAATCTAGAACAACCTAGAGAAGCTCCAGGTCCCTTATATATTCACTCTCCTCCCCTGTAAGCATCCATGCCTGTTCCCTTTCTCTGATGTATACCAACCTCTCAGCCTAGCACACTCCTCTTTTCATAAATCTCCCCAAGTCCAACAGTTTCCACACCTCTAGATTTTCCAAACCAGTCAAAATTCCCCCAAAGTTCTGACATCCCAAAACAGAAATGCCCAATTTTATTTTGCTAATAGAAACATTAGGAAAACAACTGCCATCTATTTCCACTAACATTTCATAAAAGTTACTTTAACACTGAAAACATAAGGTGTATACACCTGAAAGAAATGAAGTTTATGACATATAAAGTGTACCTCAACAGAGGTATATAGGTATGCTCTTAAAATGTAGGTATGCTGAACTGGGAATTAAAACAATTAGAGGGGCGCCTGGGTGGCTCAGTTGGTTAAGCATCTGACTTCGGCTCAGGATGTGATCCTGGGGTCCTAGGATTGAGCCCCACATTGGGCTCCCTGTCCTTCTGCCCCTCCCTGCCACTCATGCTCTCGCTCGCTCTCTCTCTGATAAACAAAATCTTTAAAAAAATTAGAAACTGAATATATTTAGCTTTGATCTCCCTGCCCCCGTGCCATTTTGCCATAGATGAGGGAAAACACCATCACACACAAGAAGAGTTTGGGAAAACTACTGCTTCAGACTCTTCCTGGACAATGCCTCCTGCATCCTTCCTGTCCATCCACACTACCCTTATCCATCCAGGCTTTCATCACCTCTTTTCTGGGCTACTGCAGTATATTCCTGCCTACTCTTTGTGTGCCATGTCCTCCTCTCTGGTCCCTCCTTTCGTGTGGTATCAGAATGAGCTTCCTAAAGCACAGCCCTGATCATGCCCTACAGCTGTCAGGAATAAAGCCTTGGCCCCTTCACCCACAATCATACCCACCCTTATCTCCTTGTTCACCATTTTGTACCCCATGTTCTCAGCACTCAGGCTATTTCTAACTGCATTCTTTTCCTTACACACTTTTTTTAAATTTTATTTTTAAGTAATCTCTACACCCAACATGGGGCTCTAACTCATAACCCCGAGAACAAGAGTTGCATGCTCCACTGACTAGCCAGCCAGGTGTCCCTTCTTGCACACTTCCATTCACATTATTTCCCACATCTTAAACAAAATTTCCCCAATCTTCACATTTTGAAATATTACACATTCTTCAAAGAATACTCAAATGCCACTTATGTTTACAAGCCTTGATAATTCACCTCTATATCCTCTAAATTCATCTTCCTCTCTGTCTAGTACCTAACATATCATGTCTTATGATGAATTTGTCATATTATAGTAGAGGTTAGGCTATCATCAGTTTCTATACTGTATATATATAATTATTAAATAGAAAATTTCTTCTCAACAGATCAGTTTATATCCTACTTCCCTTGGAAAACAGAAGCCATGAAATAACTACCCCCAACTTCTGCCAACACACATATTAAAATCCCCTACATCTTCACATGTCATGTGCTCTCCTTCCTTCCCAAAGCTATCTTTTTCCTGGCTCTGAATCCCATCCTCCCATTCCTGACAAGAGCTTCACTTCAACAATTACCTCCTCTTTCTTCTAAATGTTTAACCTCTTCCTTGTTGCTCTTCCTCTTCTCAGTAGTTTGGGGAACACCAGTTAGAAATATTTGCATAGGGATACCTGGGTGATTCAGTCGGTTAAGCATCTGCCTTCAGCTCAGGTCATGATCTCAAGGTCTTGGGATGGAGCCCCACCCACATTGGGCTCCTTGCTCAGTAGGGAGCCTGATTCTCCCTCTCCCTCTGCCTGCCGCTCCCCCCTGCTTGTTCTCTCTGTCAAATAAATAAAATCTTTAAAAAAAAAAAAAGAAATATTTGCATAAATATTCTTAAACCAAAACTGTTGTGCTGATAGACCCTCTAGACTGGAGACCCTGAACAGAGCACCTACATCTACAGAGGCAAAGGAAACAAGTTATAAACACACATTAGCCAGGCAAGAGAGAATTATATTTAGACACCCACCCATCAGTGAAATAAAGAACACTGAAAGCTGATGCCAGAACCACCACCCTCCTTACTCTCAGCCTTGCTTTCCCTTGAGATATTGCTGATCTACGAACATCTGTAAATTCCACCTGGTCAAGGCAAAAGTGTACACCTGAGGGGCCCAAAGACTTATTTCCTGGGAAAGCCACTTGGACCTCATCTGGTATTCATTTTCTAAGAGTCCACAGCCTCAACATGTCAACATAAATTCATAGAATTCATAGATAAATTCATAAAGTTTATTATGGCTTATGATTTTTGCTTATTATCTATTCTCACCAAAAGACTATAAATCACTTGATTGTAAACTCAAGAACAAGGGTTATGTCTCTCTTCTTTATCATTATGTTCTCAATACCCAACACATGGAAGGCACTCAAAAAAGTGTAGCATGAATGGGACTATACCAAAAACAAGCTCAATATTGCAGTGGTTCTAGGGTAGGAAGCTTTGCAGAACAATCTGAGGATCTTATTTAAACTACACAATCCTAAATAGTCTCCCCTGTCAAAGAAAAACCAGAATTGGCCATTATAGCCATAGAAATAGATTTTGTTCAAGACTACTGCAATAGGGGAAAAGAGACTTCAGTACAGAACAGGGCTCAGTTCCTAATATAGCATGGGCAAGTAAGAATTTATAGCCAAGAAGTGGATGGGAAATTACTAATGGGAAACATCAGGGGTCAGGGAAATTCAAAATAAACCAGCCTAACAGGATCTTTGCTAAAGACAGGTCAGAGTGCCCAGACATCACCTGGGGGATGGTGGAAGATGAGAAGGATGTGGGACTCTTGATAAATTGATCTATCAGGATTCTTGCTGAAACTGGATTTTATAAGGGAGTGCATAGATAGGCCCAGAAGGAGGTTCAAGAACCTGACTCAAGTCTGGTCAAGAAAGAATCTTTGTCAATAACCAGAATCCGATGTACCATTATCAGGTTTGGGAAGGGTGTGTGGGTACCTAGGTATAGCATGTGTCCCTCACAGGCCTCCAGATTCTAGCAAAGAGTGAGGGGTGAAACATCAGCAATTACTATAGGAAAGGCAGTGGTTATGTGTAGTTGAGAAAAGTCCTCTAGTAACTTTCACCTATCACCTCTAGACCATGGGAGAACTACTGTTCTAGAAACACCATTCCTATGCCTGTAACGTTCTTCAGATCTTTAGATGTAGATACTTGCCAACTCTCAGACCCCTGATCCTTCAGCCAATCTCAGAAGATCTCTGGGGCTCATACATGGTGACTGCACATGGATAACTACTTCTCTTATTAAAATTTTAAAAATATTTAACATTCTTATCCTCTACCACAGAGACCTTTAGTCATTAAACATAGTAAGGCATTCTATTTGAACAGGATGTCTAGGGGCAACTGGGTGGCTCAGTGTGTTGAGCATCTGCTTTCAGCTCAGGTCGTGGTCCCAGGGACCTAGGATCGAGCCCTGCATCAGGCTCCTTGCTCAGCGGGGAGCCTGCTTCTCCTTCTCCTGCTCCCTCTGTGTCTCAAATAAATAAAATCTTTAAGAAAAAAAAATGAAGAGGTCTAATACTGACAAAATGAGTAGGCAAGGTTACTTCTACCAAGCCACTTCAGATTAAATGTTGCCATCGTTAGTATAGAATGTCGTTACCACCATGAACTTAAAACCTGGATCCCCAGACCAAACTTTTGGAAAAAGCCTTTCATAACCAGCCCACAGATTCCTCATTACCAATTACCCCTAAGTCCATATCCTTTAGTCAAATGAAACAAGAAAGAATGGGGTGACATAGAAGTAGGGGTGACAGAGTTAAAGGGGTTCAGAGTAGAATTCTTATTCCTGTCTTTGAACCACGAAGTCCTCCAGCATCTCTTCCTTTTGGGGAAACATTCCAGGCTGCGATAGGAAGCTCTTCTCAGTGTTCTCCTCCAGGGTCCTGCCTGTGCAGTAATCAATGATTAAAGCAATTTCCTGATCTTATTTATTTAGGACTGACACGAATGAGAACAGTTAAGGGACTCAAGATCAGGATTTTAACTTAAATATTTTCTGGAAAAGTAGCAGACAATGAAACCATTAATGACTTCCTCGTAGTTTTTCAGGATTAAAATGTAACACATTTCAATCACAACTAAGCCTGTCAAAGAGGAATTCAAATAGAAATGTGACTCCCAAAAATACATCGGCCACCCAAGTGAGCTAATTTCTATTAAAGAAAGAAGTGCTTTCTGGGGAATTTGGGAGTCCAAACAACCTGTTCAATTGCCCAGAGTGATATGGAAGCAAAAGGCAAATAAATCTTGGGAGTCAGAGGGATTAGAGCTGAAATCAGGATTTAGGATTATGTGACCTGACCAAGATGATTTCCATCATCTCTCCCGACCTCTGCTTCCTTCTCCAAAAAATGGTAATAGTATCTATCTTGGAAGATTATTAAGGGAATGAGCCATGCTAATAGTAACAATGAAAATACTGCAAATAGCAATTATGTATGAGCATATTTTCTATCAGCACACTCTATCTCCCCAGGAAGCAGGGGAGGGATTTTCTTTCTTAATACTAATATTATGCAGGTGCTTCTTGAGTTTGCACTGGGAAACCATAAGCCCCTGTTTGTCTCCTGATGCTTCTTCTTACATGTTATTTACTCTGGTTTAAGCCCTTAGAAATGTGACCTCGGGTAAACACTCAGAAACATTTAAAGGCTACTAACCTTTAAGATTTTTATATTTCTTGAGTTGAATCTACCACCTATCAATTTTCATTTGTTCCCCTCGAGATAAAATCTTAAGAAAATATATATAATCTTGGAAAAATTATTTATTTGACAGAGAGGGAGAGAACACAAGTAGGAGGAGAGGCAGAGGGAGAGAGAGAAGTAAGCTCCCCACTGAGCAGGGAGTCTGTTGTGGGACTCAATCCCAGGACCCTGGGATCATGACCTGAGCTGAAGGCAGACACTGAACAGACGGAGCCACCCAGTTGCCCCATGCAAGATTATATATTAAGTAGTGGGAATAAGTGGGTCTCCCACCCTTAAAACACCTAATACAGCTATTTCCCTTCCTTTGGACAAACAACAAGCTCCCAAAGAATCCATTTCTTATCAATGAATATTTTCTAATAAAGGAGTAGCCAAAACAAAAATCCCAATTTTTCAAACTGCTTTTAATGGAGCTGAAGTCTGAAACAATTTATCTTTTATTGTTCTCACTGTGAAAATTAAGGAGTCTACTAAAGGTTTTAATAAACGCTATCACATCAGCTCAACTCCAGCCATCTCCAACACACACACACACACACACACACACACACACCACAGCAATCAAAGAAAAACAGTGCACAAAAGTTTGTGTGGCAAACTCCCAATTAATGATGAAAACTCCTTGGAGCCAAGGTGCTGTTCTCCCAATAGGCTGCTATTTTTAAAATATTTCTCTTTGAAAACAACAGCATGATTAATTCCACCATTCTTACTTAAATTACTTATGACATAGAAACAATGATACAGTATGAGCAATTATTAAAAACACTTTATTATGTATAATTTGTACATGCTGCAATTTGTGTCATTTGGGGTCATCTTCCAGGTTGTGATGTCATCTACCAAGATTAACTAAATCTAATTTTCATCCAGCCACACCACATACAAAAATACAATTTTCAAAGCAGAAGTTCCCCTTCTTTACACAAAGAGTGTGTCAGATGAATAAGAAAAGACTACTTTGCACATGTATCAACACCATACAAGGCATTATCCTTCACACAGTAACATCTAATGTGTTCTTTTATTTGGGAACAGCAGGAAAAGAGCCCCTTAACCCTCAGAGGGAAATGCAAACTTTGTTGCTAAAGGTGAACTCCAGAGATGAAGGTGTGGTCCTCTGGGGGAAGTAGGGGCAGTGGGGATTTATGGAGGCGGGTGGATGCCTCACAAGCACTTCAAAAGGAAAGAATTGCAGGTGGTTCCTCGGGGACAGTCGCACAGCTTCCCAATCCTCGCTCCTTTTCGCACTGCGCACCGCTCCCCAGCGTGGCACTGAAAACAACACAATGTGTGGTCTTCCCACAAAAGCAAACCCAGGCTCCCAACAGGCACATCTCCCCCATCAACACAATGTCTGCCTCTTAGGAGAGATAGATGGAACCTATCACTATCACCGGAGGTCTAAGTATGGTCAGACCTGAAACACAGCCTTAAAATTTCAGTGAGAACATAAAAAGAAAAAAATTTAAATTATTGAGCTCCTCCTACTTTATTCCACCTTTTATTTTGGGGGGAGGGGGTACATTTTCTAGCTCCCTTAGTTGTTTATCAAAAAGAAAATAATCAACCAGACATTTTTCTAAGAAATAAACAATAGACCTGTATTTTCTCACAACCTCTGCTCCCTGCTTTCAGACTCCTCATCCCAAGGAAGAGGGGTGTGTGGGTGTGGGTGTGTGTGTGTGTGTGTGTGTGAGAGAGAGAGAGAGAGAGAGAGAGAGAGAGAACACGAGTGTGCACATGTGTAATTCCCCAAGGAAAGTGACAAGCGGGGAATCAAGAATTTTGACCTTAAAACATAGATCAGAAAAACTGGCAGTGCTCCAGATGGCAAGAAGAAAATTAGAGGAACAAGAACTGAGTAGATTTAAGGGCTCTTCCAATTCAGAGAATTTTTCATGAGAGGAAAAAAGCTCATCTTCAAGAAATGCTCCTTTCCACACAGACCCAAGAGCTGGTTCCTGGCACCAGCTCTTGGATCCTCTGAAATGGCCATTCTACTCTTTGCCCTTAGAAACCAAGGGGTATGATTTGGCGGTGGAAAATAAAACAGCCCACAGAATTCTGCAAACCCATTACCTGATTTAACCACGTCCTAGGGAGGTCAATGTATAAGACTCAAGGTGGTATATTTCCTCTCAGAAAAACATGGGGAGGGGGTGATCCCAGAGCCTTACCATGGGGACTTGGCCATACTTCTTCTCATAGATCGGAATACTTTTAGTCTTGAGCTTCTTCAGGACTTCCTGTAGCGCTTCGATCTGCAACACATCGCCCCGGAGCCCGAAGTTGCTGCATTGGCTGCGAGCCCAACCCAGGTGCTCACTCCCAGCCCTAGTTACAAAGAGCCCCGGAACCACACGCACTCCACCCTGGGACTCCAAGGACAGAAAGGGACCTTCGAGGGGTATTAACTTAGCGAGCGCTGTCTCACATACTGACCGCAAGTCCCTTAGACGCTGAGGCTCCTGTTGCTCCGAGGGCCCGGGACAGGAGATTCACTCTACAAACTGCCTGAAGCAGTGGGCTCCAGACGATTTACAGATGTAAGCCTGGGCTTTACGCTCATCTCCCTGCACCCCGACTCTGGCAGTGGGGGTGGGGAAGGAGGGAAAGAAGACGGACGAATACAAAGGAAAGGACCGGGCAGCAGCCAAGGGGGATCCGGGAGATACCCACCAGCTCCTTCTCATGAGAGGCATCCTCCACGGCAGAGTAGATGTCCAGGGCTCGGGGCTGGAGCTCAGCGTCCTCCTGGGCCCCGGCGCCCAGCAGAGGTAGCAGCAAAAGCAGGGCGGCACCCAACAGGGCCAGCGGCCGAAGACGGGGGCTCTCCATGGTGCTGAAACTCGGAGCTGCTGTGGCACGCCACGCTCCCGCCTTTTATAGAGAGCCAGAGCCCGAGTACAGGCAAGAGGGAGGGGGCGACGAAGGAAGTGGGTGTGGAGGAGGGTCCAGGTCAACCGTCTGTAGGCAGCGCTCTGCCACTGCTTGACATCAGTGCCCGCTGGACACCAGGCGCCCGCGAACGAAGCTCTGTGCACAGAGCTAGAGCAGCAGAGAACAGGGACCTTGCTCCCCAAGTGCTGTCAGCCCCGCGGCAAGGGACGCTCCCCTAGGGGCCAGAGCTGAAACGGAGGGGCGACAGCTGAGGGATGGAGGAGGAGGAGGGGGCTAGGAAATGGAAAATGCCTTCGAGCCAAGGCTCAGGCAGCAGAGTCCCTCCCCATTCCCTAGCAGCAGCAGCAGCAGCAGCAAAGCAATCCACCTCACCAGCCCTGCCTTGCCTCTCACCCCAGCCCCACATGTGGCAGCAAGTAGGAGGTGTTGCCTCCAGGCAGGCATGTTTGCTGAGCATTTTACTAGGCACTCTGCGGGGTAGGGGAGGCCAATATAGTAAACATAACAAAGAGAAATCATGGCCTTCCCCAGGATGAGCTCTTCATGGAATCTATGTGGTAATGAGAAAAGAAGGCAAACAGATTAACTCCAATTCAGAGGCAGTGTGGGGAGCACAGAGAGCCCCATTCTGATTCCAGTCCTGGCTCCACCACTTACAAGGTGTGTGACTTTGGACAAAATAAATAACCTATCTGAGTATCTCTGTCTCTGTCTCTCTTTTGTAAAATTGGTATTTAAAAATGCACCTCACAAGTTATCAAAAGGAGGGAATGAGATTTGGTATGTAAAACTTCTGGCCCAGAGCACAATAAGCACTAAGCCTCCCTGCCTCTCTTTTTTGAACTGTGAGGCTGCCTAGGTAAGTGGCTGTGTGCAGTATCCCAGTTTTTCTCTAGGGCAAATTCACCATCCTCAGGATCCCCATTACCCACCACCCACTCCTGATATCCAAGAAGCCTGTCTAGAAAGAAAGCAAAGGGAGTGAAAAATCCAAGTCCCTGACTATAGAAATATCTCCAGAGATCAGAAGTCACTAATGAGCCAGGTCCTCAGTGACTGGGACAGACTGGTGTTTAAAAGGTAGGGGTCCTTACGGCCTGAATGCAAACCAAAGTTCCTGTAGGTGAGGTGTTGGTTTTCCCTACTTAGACCTAGAGGCTTATCTTAATTGCCTGCCCACCTGGCTTCTTTCACCACACCTTTCTTTCAACCCCTTCTAGCCCCATTCACTTTTCTCCATCCCCATTACTACCACCCAGTTCTGGACAATTGTCCCAACCTACATTTTGCCTACCTCCAACTCCATCCCATCTTCTCTTGCCTTCCTCTAATCCATAAGTCACGACAACCAGCCAGAGCATTTTTACCCTTAAAATACACTGATGGCTTCCCATCTTACTAAGCACTAAATCTAAATTCTTCATCCTGACTTACAAAGTACTACATGATCTGTACCTCCTTCCACTTTCAAGCCCTACCATTCTGCCCCAGGCCCCTCCACTCCAGCCTCAGCAGCCTTCTTTTTGGTCCTCTAACAGGTCAAGCTCATTCCCATTTTGAGGCTTTTGCTTCTTAGCTTACCTAGAAAGGTCACCCTGCATTTCCAAATAGTTGACTGCTCCTTATCATTTAAATCTCAGTTCAAATATCCTTGACCACCCAATCTAGAGTATCCACCAATTTATTATCCCACAGATTTATTGCTTGGCAGGTGATATGGGTCACTGGAATAGTTAATACATAATATGTGTCTGCTTATTTCATTTATCAAGTATTTAATTGTTACTCAAATGCACACTGGAAAGCAATTCAAGAAGTAATCTCTCTCCTGATGAGTAGCACACAAATTAACAGCATCAAAATATTTTTCCTTAAGATCAATCTAACTTGAAAATTAATCTAATACCTCCCTCAGGTCTGCCTTTTACACATACCTTTAGATTCTATACAACAAAACTTTAGTGGCAGCACATTTTACTTTTTAAACCTTACAGAGACATATTGGCACTCGTTGTAAAATTGATACCCAGCAATAAAAGCATTCTAAACTCCAGAAGGAAAATAGCCCTAAATAAGGTTTTAGTTCATGCTTCCACAAAGATGGGGATATTCCCAATGCAATAATTTCTCTCATACTGTGTTCTACCCAGACACAAATAATAACTTTCCTTTTGTGCTACTTCTATTGAAAAATACTCAAAGGTTCAAATCCTACTGATGTAAGGTCGGTGCTCATCTTCATGTAAGCAGGATATTACATTTAGTTGACAGGTTTGGAAAGGGACCCTTAGACAATCCTGTGAAGCAAACCAGGGGTATCTTGGTCATTTAGATATCACAATGCTTTTTTCATCTCTGAACAGAATTATTTGATAACCTGTCTTTAGGAAGCATGTGGTACAGTAAGACATAGGCCATTTTCCTCTTGAGACAACTTTTGTAAGTGTGAGATGTCCTACAGTTCTTACATCATGCACTGTGAGGAGAATGTATATATTCTTGCTAATTTATAATGACTCCATTAGAAAAGAAAAAAGTACACCTTTGATGCCCCCAAGCAAGTAAAGAAAAATTTGTAATTGGATTTAGTTACTATTTCTCATCTCAGATATAGAAAAAGGAAGCAGATCATCTCACAAAATAGAAGCAGTGACCAGCTTGTATCCACGGAGATTTCCTGCAGACAAACCTCTCAACCACTCCCCCTAAGATAAACTAAGATTCTAGTACTTTTCTCTCCCTCCCTTCTTCAAATTTTGAGTCATTCCTTTTCCTGTATGGACCAAAATAACACTTGGTCTTTTGGATTGTCATATTGTTCAAATACCAAACTACTTTGTTATCCATTAACCCCCTTTCCATCCTTCTGCCAACCAAGTCTTGTTCAACAGTAAAACTTCCTCAGTTTTGGCCAGGAAAACAAAAGCAAAAATAAACAATTGGGACTGCATCGAAATAAAAAGCTTCTGCACAGCGAAGGAAACAATCAACAAAACTAAAAGACAACCTACGGAATGTGAGAAGATATTTGCAAATGATATGTTTGATAAAGGGTTAGGATCCAAAATATAAAAAGAAGTGATACAACTCAACACCCAAAAAACAAATAACTCAATTTAAAAATATGAAGACATGAACAGGTATTTCTCCAAAGAAGAAATACAGATGGCCAACAGATACATGAAAAGATGTTCAACATCACTCATCACCAGGGAAGTGCAAATCAAAACCACAATGAGATATCACCTCATACCTGTCAGAATGGCTAAAATCAAAAACACAGGAAACAACAAGTATGGGGCAAGGTTGTGGAGAAAAAGGAACCCTCTTGCACTGTTGGTAGGAATGCAAACTGGTACAGCCACTGTGGAAAACAGTATGGAGGCTCCTCAAAAAGTTAAAAATACTTTCCTTTTATCAATATGGCGGCAGCCATAAGTATACTTAGGCTTCAGGAGAGGCTTGCTTCCAGTGTCCTCCGCTGTGGCAAAAAGAAGGTCTGTTTGGACCCCAGTGAAATCACCAATGCCAACTCCCATCAGTAGATCCAGAAACTGATCAAGGATGGGCTGATCATCCAGAAGACTGTGACTATTCATTCCCAGGCTCAAGCACCAGAAAATCACCTTGGCCTGCCGCAAAGGTAGGCATATGGGCATCGGTAAGAGAAAAGGTACTACCAAGGCTCAAATGCCTGAGAAGATGACCTGGATGAGGAGGATGAGAATTCTGTGCGGCTGCTCAGTTAATACCTCGAATCTAAGAAGATTTACCGCCCCATGTATCACAGCCTGTACCCGAAAGTGAAGGGTAACCTGTTGAAAAACAAGCGTATTTTCATCAAACACATCCACGAACTGAGGCAGACAAGGCGCACAAGAAGCTTCTGGCCCACAGATCTAAGACCGAGGAAGCATACAAGCACCGTGAAGAGCTGCTCCAGGCCAAGGAGGAGGAAATCATCAAGACTCTATCCAAGGAGGAAGAGACCACTCTTTTGTCGGTACACAATGGCCTCAGCAATTACACAGATCAGTTACTCAATAAAGCAAACCTTTATCTGCCTCAAAAAAATTAAAAATAGGACACCTGGGTGGCTCAGTCAGTTAAGTGTCTGCCTTCAGCTCAGGTCATGATCGCAGGGTCCTGGGATCGAGTCCTGCATCGGGCTCCCTGCTCCTTGGGGAGCCTGCTTCTCCCTCTGCCTCTACCTCTCTCTCTCTCTCTCATGAATAAATAAATAAAATCTTTAAAAAAATAAAAATAGGGGCACCTGGGTGGCTCAGTCATTAAGCGTCTGCCTTCGGCTCAGGTCATGATCCCAGGGTCCTGGGATCAAGCCCCGCATCAGGCTCCCTGTTCAGCAGGAAGCCTGCTTCTCCCTCTCCCACTCCCCCTGCTTGTGTTCCTGCTCTCGCTCTCTATCTGTGTCAAATAAATAAATAAAATCTTAAAAATAAATAAATAAATTAATTAATTAATTAATTTAAAAAATGGAATTACCATATGATCCAGTAATTTCACTACTGGGTATTTACATAAAGAAAACAAAAACACTAATTTGAAAAGCTATATGTGCCCCTATGTTTATTACAGCATTATTTACAATCGCTGAAATATGGAAGGAGCCCAAGTGTCTATTCCTAGATGAATGGATAAAGAAGATGTGATACACACACACATAGTAGAATATCACTCAGCCATAAAAAAAGAATGAAATCTTGCCATTTGCAACAACATGGATGGATCTGGAGAGTATAAAGCTAAGTGAGATAGGTCAGTCAGAGAAAGTCAAATACCTTATGATTTCACTTATATGTGGAATTTAAGAAACAAAACAAGCAAGCAAAAGAAAAAAGAGACAAAAAGAAAAAACAAGCAAAAGAAAAGAGACAGACTCTTAACTATAGAGAACGAAATGACAGTTACCAGAGGGGAGGTGCTTGGGTGGGGTGCCTAAAATAGGTGAAGGGGATTGAAAGTACACTTACCATGATAAGCACTGAGTAATGTATGGAACTGTTGAATCACTACATTACACACATGAAACTAATATAATGCTGTATATTAACCATACTGGAATTAAACTTTTTAAAAAAACTTCCTCAGTTCCATTGACTTCTTATTTTAAAGTGTTTCTCTTTACTTGTGTTCACTGCACTTTCCTCCAGGTTAAACATAGCTTTATTTTCTTTGGTACACATTAATAATCTCTTAGTGGCACACTTTTCATTTCTACATTCCACCTGCCCTGTCTCCAAAAGAGAAATGATTGACATTCATCTTCTATTTACTGACTTTCAATCCATAGTCTTTCAAAGGAACTGATACTCCTTCTGTTCTAACCAAACATCTTTATCACTATTTGGAAGAAAATAATCTGCAAATAAAGGACACTTGGAGTTGATGCTCAACTGGGGGGTGCTGGATATGTAGGAAAGACTATGTGATTTACAGACAGCCCTTGAAGGAACAAAGCAGAGAAATTAGACAAAGCTTTCCACTAATTTTTTAAAGATTTCGATTTAAAAACTTTCAATTTCAGGGTGCCTGGGTGGGTCAGCCGGCTAAGCACCTAACTCTTGATCTCAGCCCAGGTCTTGATCTTGGGGTCGTGATTTCAAACCTCATGTTGGGCTCCATGCTGGGTTGGAGCTTACTTAAAACAACAACAAAAAACAACTTTCAATTTCAAGGCTTTCAATTTTTTAAAAATCTCAATGTTCAATATGTTCACAGCACTGCTAAGTACTATGAGGACTGTGGAGATAAAAAAAGACACAGTTCTTGCCCTTGATTTTTGAGTCTGATCATACCCATAAATACCTAGAATATAACATCTCAGTGAGGTAATCGTCCTAATAGAGATAGGGAAGCCCCAAGAAGTCAGAAATTAATTCCCACTAGTGAGAGGAAACTTCATGAAAAAATGGTATTTGAGCTGCTGGGTCTTAGAGGGTGGGAAGAATTTCAACAGTAAACATCCCACTCTGGATGTATGCTAAGTCATGGAGACAAGGACATCTGGGGAAACTGAGTGGCCTGGGATGCTGGAGGGTACGGTACATAGACCATGTAAAAGGTGGGAAAACAAGACTGGAAGAGGGAGTAGTAGAGCATAAAAGGGAAATTCAGAGCAGCAACAGATCATTCCAAATTTGGCTCCAATGAACAAGAAGTAGAAGCATAGGTGAACCCAAAGGATTCCATCTTTAAAGTAGTAATGCTAAAAGCAAGCTTTTTTATCTAAAGGTGTAGCCTAATAAAAGTAGCCCGTGTCAGATATAGGGAAGTATCAGTAATGAAAATATACTTGCCCCAGGACAAAGAAATCTTTGTCTTGTTTCTTTCGCACAGGACACCTGGAGTGCAGCAGAAGGAGTGGCACACCTAGCTCACACTTCCTATGCCACAGGTGTCCCATCTCCTCTAACTTTTCTGGATCCAGAGCTCCTAAGCTTGTAGGTAGTGTAGAATTAGTACTGAAACAGCAGACTAGGATGCCCTAAGAGATGAACTATATGACTTAAGAGAGAAAAACTTGAATCCTTCAATGACTGCTCATTGCCTACAATTTCAAGTTAACTTCTCAGCATGGTGTCAGTTTCTGTTTGATCTTGGCCCGTATTTCCAATCTCCTTTTCCTCCACTCTCAACCAGTTCTAACAGATATCTTCTATTTTATTTAGCAGATACACCATACTTATTTCTCACTTTTGCACTGAATGAGAGGAATAGACTAGGTTATGCTACCATAACAAACAACTCCAAAATCTTAGTGACCTGAGAAAAAAACAGATTTCTCACTCATCTTACATGTGTATCAGGGTTAATGAAGTACTGTGCTCATCATGGTCACTCAGGGACCAAGAATGACAGAATTATCACCAGGTCTGACATTGCTGGTTGTGTTCTGGGAAGAGCTCTAGAAAGTCTTGAACAAGCTATTAAAAGCTTTGGCCCAGGAGTCATATTTCACTGGTTTCCAACTCATTAGCCTGAAGAACTAGTCAAATGGCTCAACCAAAGTAAAAAGGAGTGTAGTGTTACCATGCCTAGAACGCACTGACTACCACGTGCACTCTGCATGTTCATACCTCTGCCTTTGTCCATGCCCTTCTCTATGCCTGGAACATCCTCCCATGCCTTGAACATCTAAAAAGCTCATGTTTCAAGACCTATCTTATCTGACACCTTCTTCATCCACTGGTCATCATACCACCAGGTTTACCTTGCCTTTGTTTCCATAAACCTTTATACATGTATTCATTAAAACAGCCAACATGCATTATATTATATTATCATATGTCTATCTCACTAGCTAGACAAAGAAACCCTCGATGGCAAAGAATACATCTAATCACCTTGGTACTCCCAGTATTTAGCATGGTACCTGATACACAGATGAGGAAGAGAAAGTTAGGTGCTATGAAATGAAAGATAATACTCAGACACTAACTCGGTGACCATGCAATCATTTACACAATTTATTACAGAAGACGTTTATTGAGCAATTTAAAAGCACTGCCAATTTACTATCCAAAAGCACCATTATTATCCTCTCATCAGGGAAAAAGTACGCCAGAGAGGGATAAATTTTTTTCACAGGTAGTCAATTTCAGAAGTAGGATTTCTGGGGTACAGACTCTGGCCTCTCTCAACATTTCCTCCAACAATAAGGGCATTTCAGTTGCAAAAAGGAAAATTTACGCCAAGTACAAAACATGTTCTGTCACTAGGAAGAAGGGTATCGTCTCCATAACTTTGTTGGACTTCTTCAGTCGTTTTCCCACATACTCCCTATGGAGCAATATGGAAAAAAAACTGGGATAAGACCAAATCCTAAAGAATCTTGGGAAGTATAAAACCTCTTTCTAATCAGCAGTCTCCGGACATGGACAGGACTCCTATGCTGGGCAGGGTTTGGCTTTGATGGCATCTAAGGTCACTTTTACAGTAATGATTCTGGGACTCTTCTATGCCTCCTTGAGAACTCATTGAAGTGAAATCTATTTCTTTTGACATAAACTATAACCTCAGGAGAAAAAGAATACCATCTGGCATGATCCAAAGAGGCAGGGCCTAAGGGCAAAAGTATATTTTATAGGAAAATGGATCCTGAACATGTCCCTCCTTTATTCTTTAGGTAACCTGCAGCCCTGATATCTCTCTACTGTGCATCAGCAGAAGTTTAATCTGGTTCTGTTTTTACAAAAGATCCATCATGTTGGCCTGGCTTACCAGCTAAGTCAGGCCCAACTTTTCCTGCTCTGCAAGCTAGATGTATTGACATTCAGATCTGTGTACTTCCCATCAAACTGCCTCTATAAATCCAGCCTGGTAAGACCTCTGAGATGGATGGGCCAGCAATCATTCCTTAAGCTCCCCTAATATTTTGGAAAGCCATAGGGACTATGGTTATTACTCAGGAAGGTGAGATTAGAGTGCAACTTTGAGAAGAGTGAAGCCCAGAGAATGGCAGGTTTGCCCAAGGTCATGTGTCAAGCTTTCCTCTCCTATTAATGGACTACAGAAAAACAGGTGTTTGGAAACCCAGTTTAACTTTATGAATGGGAGTATAGACAAGTGAAGCTCTTATATTTCTATACAGAAGAAGCTTAAAGATCTTAGGGAAGGCAATCTCATCAGAAGAGGGGTACAGAGTGGGGGATGTCTTAAAGCTGCATTTACCATAGAGAGTTCACTGATTTATGGGGATCTTAGGGAGAAAACAATGGAGATTATGGGAATACTTTTCAAAAATCCTCAGTTTTCCTCAGGGCCCAACACTCCCTTCATTTTCTACCCTTCTCTGGGAAACACAGCTCTTCAATCATACTCTGCTCTCAGACAGGTTCCAGGGTCTCTGTTCACCTGAGGCTGTGGTGTACATTATGGCAGTTTGGGTCTCCCCCACCCCTGAACCACTGTCCGATGGTCTATGTTATAATGTGTTACTGTTCACAAGCATCTGGTGGCCCTCCCTGGAGGAGGATTATACTTTGGACTCCCACAAAAGTATATGCTTTTCAACTTCTGTGTGGCCCTGTGACTCACTTTGACCAATGAAATACAAGCAAAAGTAGGAGGCACTGTTTTCATGGTGAAGCTTTAAAAACCAGTTCATACTTTGCCCTGCTTTCTTTTTCCCTCTTCCATGCTGATTGGCAATGTTCCAGATAGAGGCAGCTCTGTGAGCCTGTGTTATGGGAAGTTCTGGAGGGAAGAAAATGTTGAGCAGAACTACAACCAGCCTTCATGGACATACCATGTGAGTGAGGAATAAACTTTGTGGATTGAAGCCACTGAGCTTTTGGGGTCATTTGTTACTGCAGCGTAATTTAGCTTTATCAGGCCAACTCAGATATATAGATTACCATACCCACCAACCCATCTCATAGATAGTACTAGTTATCTATGCTGCATAACACATTACCCCAACATTTAGTGGCTGAAGACAACATGTCTTTATCATCTCACCATTTCCGTGGGTCAAGAATCCAGGCATGGCTTAGCTAGATCATCTCTTTCAGCATCAGCACAAGACTGTAATCAGAAGGTGTGATCATAAGGTGTAAGATGACTGGGGCTGCAGTCAACACAAGGTCCAACTGAAGCAGGATCCACCTCCAAGATAACTCAGTGGGTATTGGCAAGGTGTCAGAGAAGTGACCTCTCATCACTTTTGCCATATTCTATTCACTGGATCCTGCCCACACTGAAGGGCAAGCAATGCCATAAGGCATGGATATCAGGAGGCAGGGATTAATGGGAATGTATTCGAAACTGTATCACAATGATTGCCAAAAAAAGTAAAATTAAATGAACAAGCATTGAGCAAGAACCTAAGCTTGAGTGGTGAGACAAGAAAGAGAACTGTGGAATTTTATCACTGCGGCTCTGAAGCCCAGGAATGTTAACTATCTTGCCTAGGATATGTAGTTAGCAGTAAAGCCAGAATGAAAATTCAGATCAGCGCTCTTTCCACTAGACAGTCGTAAGTGAAAAATTAAATAGCAATACAAGACAAATTGCATTCAACTGAAACAGAAGCTAGGCCATCAGTTGCTAACTGAATTGTCACATAAATCATCCAGACAATGAGTGAATTAAAAGTGCAGAAAGACAAGCTCTTTCGGCTAGGGGCAATCAAAGGTAGGTCATAATATGAGCTAGACTTTGAAGGGTAGAATTGTTTGAGCAGAAAAGAAGGGAAAAGTGTTCTTGGCAAGTAAATGGCCAAGCTGGGAGTTCTTCAGGGGAACACTTGGGCATCACACAGAAATGCTGACATCTCTACTTTCTCTGTCTTCAGTCTTAACTCATCAGGTGACAGATATTTTCCAAACAGACTATCTCTGGAACATTGTGCGTCAGAGGTGAGGCCACAAAGAGGGAACCTTCAATTTACCCTTAGGTAAGTGGTACCCAACCTCAGGAAAAAGGATCAGAATCAACTAGAAATTTTTGCTTGGGAAACTATGTATGCTTATACCCCCCCCAAAACCTGAGGCACCAGAATGTCTGTGGAGGGGGGCAGTGGAGCTCAGGTAGCTTGAAAAAGTCATCCCAAGTGATTCTGATATAACCCCCTGGTTAGAGAGTACAGCTGCGGGGCTTTTTGCAGCATCTGGTGAGGTCTCAGGGTGTACACTTTGCCCTACAAAGAACTCCAAGGCCAGGTCTTTTCAGGATGCCAATACCCTCCCTCATAAAACATGAGCAGCTCGATAGCTGAACCAGGATGGATTGCTGTCCCCTCAATTAAGGGCTTATCCTTGATGTACAAGGATAAGCCCCCAAAACAGTAACCTTAACAGTAATTTAACTTTGGTGAAAGACTCATTTTTACCCACCTTGGACAGATATTATATTTCCCATTCTATAGGTGATAAAACTGATAATTTAAGTAACTGGATCCAGGTCTGCAGGCCAGTGGGAAGGAAGTTGGGCCAAATTGTTTACTTTATCAAGTTTATCATTGTTTGAGAAAAGGAGGTGTGAAAAGAGGGAACAAAATAGAAAATAGAACAAAATCTAAAAAAATTTTCAAATATCATAAAAAGATATAACATGATGTCAAAATCCCTATGGTTCCCTGACAAACCATGTCCATTTTTATTGGAAACTGCAAAAATGTCAGGCTGAGTCTCCAAGTGCAAGCTTTGACCTTCCCAATGTGAATGGAACTCTGTTTCATGAGGCAGACCATCAATTTTGCACTGAGGTCCTCCTGTATGCCCCGCCAAAGCTCTCCCAGGAAATCGAAGAGGCCTGTAAGGGCGCTTTGGCTAATGGAAGAACAAAGATCTCACCCTGCGCAGACACAAACCTACCATGCTTCACTGACAAGAAGAGACCCTGACAAGGCATAGCTATTAGCATTTATAATGCATCTTGCCCAGATGCAAATGTCATTTTCTGCCATTTGCACTGCTGACCAGGGTCGCCCCAGACGAAGGCATTGCTGATGGACACAGCCTTTACCCCGTGCCCTGCAGGGGGTTTGGAATGGACTGTAACTGTAGCTTTGCCCATGGCAGCCGTCAGATACCCACAGAGACCAATCTCTCCCAGTGCTTGCTAATGAAATTTCTCCTCGGGAGATGAAAAAGTCTTCAAATGAACCTGTCAAGTTTGTTTTATTTTTTATTTTTTTATCATTACGCTTTCATTCTAGAGCAAGGGTGTACAAAAAAGAGCAAGTAGCCTCCAGATGCCATCACCTGTTTCGCAGGAATCTTAAAATTTGCCGTATGATAATCTAGAGGTCCAAGCATTTCAAAGGGAAACTTTGAAATAATGCTTTGTTCCTTTCTTGTCTATCCTTTCTCCAGGATTCTGCAAAAACACATCTTAGCTCCAGAGGTGTGGACATAGAAGTCCTAAAAGCCCAGTTACATGGCAGTAAATAAGGGTAAGTGAAAGGGCTGCCCAAAAGGGGCTAGGAGACAGGTGGAAACCAATTTTCATTCAAGACTTCATAGCCCATTTCTCTGACACAGACCCAAGGTTCTAGTGTTATTTACGTGGAAACCCTAAATAAAGTTTCTTAACTGGGATGCACATTAGAACCACCTTTGGAGCTTTTCAAACAATACCCAGCATCAGCGATTCTGATTCGGTTGTCTGGGGTGGTGCCCAGGCAATGTCCTTTCAAAGCTCCCCAGGTGGGGGGCGCCTGGGTGGCTCAGTCGTTAAGCGTCTGCCTTCGGCTCGGTTCATGATCCTGGGGTCCTGGGATCGAGCCCTGCATCAGGTTCCCTGCTAAGTGGGAAGCCTGCTTCTCCCTCTCCCACTCCCCCTGCTTGTGTTCCCTCTCTCACTGTCTCTGTCTGTCAAATAAATAAAAGCTTTAAAAAAAAAAAAAAAAGCTCCCCAGGTGGAAGATGGAAGGCTCTCACTCTCCATGAGCAGAAAGGCCCACCTGGGGCCTAATGCACTGAACTGAGCATTTGGATCTGTTTCCTTGGTTCTAGCCTAGCGGTTGTAAATCCAGCTATCTGTGGGGGCCAGCAAGTAAGGTAAGGCCCAGATACAAGGCAACAGACAGTGGTAGAGCGTCTAGCTTTTCAAGAGGAGATAAAAATTTGGACTTTTACATGAAACTTCCTGATTTTAAAATGTTGACAACTGATTTAAAATGGAACTCTTTGAAGGTGCGTAAGGCAGGAGCCTTGGTTTCCACCCACAGCATTTCCTACACTGGGTCCTCAGGTGACCTGGGGCGGGGCGGGGGAGGGGGGATCTCTTTCTTTCTGGGATCAACTAGCAAAACTGAAAAAAAAAAAGCACATCTGCAGAGCTTGAATTCATGTCCTGGTAAACACTAGCCTCCTGGCAGTTGGCCTTCATCATCATTTATACATGAGTCTTTAATTGACAGACTTGGGTTGTAGGGAGGGCAAGGGAAATCCCTATAAATAAGATGGGTGACCCTGACCCTGAGAGGCTTCACTAGGCCTTAGACAAGAATGTGCCCCTGGGAGGGGCACCTGGGGGGCTCAGTTGGTTGGGCATCTGCCTTCGGCTCAAGTCATAATCCCAGGGTCCTGGGATGGAGTCTCAGACTCCCTGCTTCTCCCTCTGCCTGCCGCTCCCCCTGCTCGTGCTCTCTCAATCTATCTGTCTCTCTCTTTCTCCCTCTCTCAAGTAAATGAAGTCTTTTTTTTTTAAAGTGTGCCACTGGGTCCAGGACTTTGGAGGCAACTCGACAAAAATAAGGAGGGGAATAAGTGAACCCTCAAAAGATCATTGTTGAGGCTTTTCGTTAAGATCACCAATCAGGAAGTATGGTGTACGGAGCACAGCAAAGGCACTGAAGCCAGACGCTTCCCTGCTGCACAGGCGCAAGCCCCTGTCCTGGCCAACCACAGCGTCTTCCGAGCCCCGGGTTCTACATCCATCAAACGGACATAAAAATACCTTCCCCATAAATACAGTATGGAGGTTCCAAAAATAAATAAATAAAACTACCCTATGATCTAGTAATTGCCCTACTGGGTATCTACCCAAAGAATACAAAAACACTAATTCAAAAAGACATATGCACCCCTCTGTTTATTGCAGCCTTATCTACAATAGTCAGATTATGGAAGCAGCCCAAGGGGCCATCTATAAATGAAGAGATAAAGAAGATGTGGTACACACACACACACACACACACACACACACAGAGGAATATTATTCAGCCATAAAAATGAATGAAATCTTGCCATTTGCAACAAAACATGGATGGAGCTAAAGAGTATAAGGCTAAGCTAAATAAGTCAGTCAGAGAAAGACAAATACTGTATGATTTCACTCACAGGTGGAATTTAAGAAACAAAAAAACAAAGGGAAAAGAGAGACAAACCAAGAAACAGACTCTTAACTCTAGAGAACAAACTGATGGTTACCAGAGGGGAGGTGGGTGGGGGGATGGATGAAATAGGTGATGGGGATAAAGAGTACACTTATCTTGATGAGCACTGAGTAATGTATACAATTGTGGTGGGTTTTTTTTTTTTTTAAGACTCTATTTGAGATAGAGAGGTAGAGAGAGAGCATGCACGGGGAGCAGAGGGAGAGAGAGAAGAAAACTCCCCAGTGAGCATGGAGCTGACATGGGGCTCAATCCCAGGACCCCGGGATCATGACCTGAGCCAAAGGCAGACACTTAACTAACTGAGCCACCCAGGCGCCCCTGTTTACAATTGTTGAATGACTATACTGTACACCTGAAACTAGTATAACACTGTACGTTAAGTATACTGGAATTAAAATTTAAAACTTAGTTAAAAAAAAAAAAAAACCTTCCCCATAGAGTTGGAATGGTGAGACAGGATGAATCTGAAGCACCCAACACATGGAATGCACTAAATTCCCAATCAGAAAAGGCATCCGTTTTCATGCCTTGATAATCGAATTAAAACATCTCAGAATTCCTACTGTTGAAAGTTCTTCCAAATAGACGATTTAATTCTAAATTCCCTTTGTTTATCTGCAACAGCAGCAAGCACACTTTCCTTCCACATGTGTGCACACAGGTGACAAATGCCTCCTTCCATCAGAGCTCTTCCTTTCCCAGGATTTCAGTACGTGGTCCCCGTCACCCTCTGAATTCTGCCCACCCTTCCACGATACTTCAAGTCACAGTACTACTGGATCACCTGCCACTCAGCATGTCACAATGCAGAAACACCATGACAGAGTGGTCTGCATATGGTCACCTGACATAGTTACCCTTGGGGCACATGCTACGTGTTATGCATCTTTTCATCTTCTTCAAATATAGAAATGTCACCCAGGAGACCAAAATGTCACTCAAGGCACTTTCTCCCAGCCTCTTTGTGCCAAGCCTCATCTTGCCTCCAGCATCTGCTGCCAGTTCTGAAATCACCTTTCCCATCTCGGTGAGCTTTGCACCTAAAAAGTAGCTCCAGTCATGGCTTACCTTCCTCCACATCATCTGTCTATGTTCAATTTAATTCCACAAACATGCAGGGACTTCTATCTCCAACCACTCTACTAAGGCCCTGAGGAGGAAGAACTGAGCAATACACAGCCCTTTGCCGGAGCTTCCCACAGTATTAAGGTTGTATATCAAGTTTGCTTGAAGGGATGATGACAGCCCATCCATGGTTAGGCTGCTTTTTATTAATATTTCTCTGTTCTGCATCTTTTTACCAAGACATCCACCTGTGATTCTGATGCCCTGGCCCAGGAATGGAGCAGGAATGGCTACTAACTCATTAACTGATTATTTTATACAAAGAGTTTTTATGTCTACATGGATCTCAAAGGAGATTAGGATATGCTACCCCAAAATGTGCCATTCTGGCATAAAGATTATTCAGATAAGACTTTGAGCTGAAAGCAACTGAGAATCAATAGATATAGGATATATCTGCTTAAAAGCAAAGCACAAATTTCCCTTTGTGAAGGTGTCCCCCACCCCCTCCTGTCAGGAAGAGGAGAGTGACCCGTATCATCAAAGATGGAGAGCCAGCAACAACATGAACCTGCAGAAACAAACCTTAATAACATAGCCCTCACCTTGCATTAGTTTCCCCCATGTACTCCCTAGTTGCTTCCATCCACACAATTTATTGTCTGTTGAAACCCACACCCTCTTTCCTTTGGTAAGAAGGTAGATAAGCTCCTGAGTCTAAAGGATTCTTTGAGTTTCATTTTTCTGTGAATTCCCATGCAAGTAAATATTCATAAAAATTGTGTGCCTTTTCTCCTGTTGATCTGTCTATGGTCACATTTGCAGGCCCCCACTCACTGAACCTAAGAGGGTAAAAGAAAATTTTTTCCTCCCTCACGATTCTCTTCAAAGCAGACATTCTCAGGGATGGTATACTAATACTCGAAACTTAAGGGCCTGCAGCCCTTTCTTGAAAGGTTCGCTATAGTTTATCTAACCGTAAACGACTGAACCCTATGCATGCAGGGTTGTTGACTGAGAACTGCCAACACTTATTTGCCCTTAAGCAAGGACTACGTTGCTGGGAGTGGGATGAGGGGACATCAAACTATGACAATCAGTGTGAGATGAGCTTACAGAGGAGGAAAACACACAACTCCCCACACTGGAACTCACAAGCTGGGCTTCTAGTCCCCTTTAAATCCCATTCTCCAATATGGCAGCCACTTAGATCTTTTTTTACATATGAATTGAGTCTTCTTGTTCCCTACTTAAATCTCTGGAAGCCTTAACTTTGCACTCAGAACAATTCCTAATTCCCTTCATGGCCCACAAGATGCACCTGGTCTTGCCACCCTCCCCATCCTCCAGCACTTGTTTTATGAGCATCTGCTAGGCCGCAGATCTCCACTAATCTCATCTGCCCCCCTGGGCCCCCACCTACTCCCACACGTTTCTTCTCATCTTCTAGATCTTTTGCTCTAATGCCACCTCATCCAGTCCTTCTCCAGCCACTCAAAATAGCTGCCTTTGTTATTCTTTATCACAGAATTCCAGTTCTGGACATGAACAGACATTTCTGCAAAGAAGACATCCAAATGGCCAACAGACACATGAAAAGGTGCTCAACATCACTCGGCATCAGGGAAATCCAAATCAAAACCACAATGAGATACCACCTCACACCAGTCAGAATGGCTAAAATTAACAAGTCAGGAAATGACAGATGTTGGTGAGGCTGCAGAGAAAGTGGGAATACAAGCTGGTGCAGCCACTCTGGAAAACAGTATGGAGGGTCCTCAAAAAGTTGAAGATAGAGCTACCCTATGACCCAGCAATTGCACTACTGGGTATTTACCCCAAAGATACAAATGTAGTGATCCGAAGGGACACCTGCACCCCAATGTTTATAGCAGCAATGCCCACAATAGCCAAACTATGGAAAGAGCCCAGATGTCCATTAACAGATGAATGGATAAAGATGTGGTATATATCTACAATGGAATATTATGCAGCCATCAAAAATGAAATCTTGCCACTTGCAATGACGTGAATGGAACTAGAGGGTATTATGCTAAGCGAAATAAGTCAATCAGAGGAAAACAATTATCATATGATCTCACTGATATGAGGAATTTGAGAAACAAGGCAGAGGATCATAGGGGAAGGGAGGGAAAAATGAAACAAGACGAAACCAGAGAGGGAGACAAACCATAAGAGACTCTTAATCTCAGGAAACAAACTGAGGGTTGCTGGAGTGGAGGGGGGTGGCAGGGGCGGGGCTGGGTGATGGACATTGGGAGGGTATGTGCTATGGTGAGCGCTGTGAATTGGGTAAGCCTGATGAATCACAGACCTGTACCCCTGAAACAAATAATACAGTATATGTTAATAAAAAAAAAAAATTCCAGTTCTGTCCCAGCACTTATCACTACCTTGAAAGTGACTCATTTGTTTCCTTGTTAGTTGTTTATCTTCCCCCTTAGACTGGAAACTCAGTGAGGGCAAGGATCTGAGCTGAGGAGAACAGCACCAGGCACAGAGTGTCCTGGGAATGAACAGTTGTGAGTGAGGAAATGAGCAGGAGGTCAACCTTCGGGGCAGGCCCACCCCACCTGTCCCTTCATCTGACATGCCGGGCTTGTATCATCTGCACCCAGCCACCCCTCACCTGCTCATGGCTCAGCAGGTGCACATGCTCCCACAGACCCCGGGCTTGTCCAGCGGTGTCTCAGGGTCAACCCCTAGGCAGCTGCATTCCTGGTTCCCCTCCCTTCTCCAGGAAAGCCTGTGGGAAGCCTACTGGGTAGAAATACAAGTCTGTCCCTCCCCCTCCCTCCTCATCCCTACACACACACACACACACACACACGAAGCACATCTAGGGTTCCACAGAGAGAGACTCAAACTGCCCAAGAACATCTCCTGTGTGGGACAATTTGGCTTTATTTTAAGATCTTGAACTCCTGGTCCTTCATGCCCAAGCTGTTTCCCAAAGGAGTCTATGCTGGGCCTTTGCTCTGGGGCACAAGTCAGGCCCAGGGATGGCCTTGCCACTGCCACCCAGGACATCAGATGTGACCGGAGTGCCCAACAGTGTCAGCGAATGACCGTGGACCACTGGGTGACATCATACATGACACAGCACTGGACTTTCAATGTGGCACATCACAGGCTTAATCATAAGATCCGGAAAATACAGACTTCATGCCTCCAGAACGAAATGGCTAAGATTTCTTTTCCTAGGGATCAGACAGATTGAGCTGAAATGGGTGTTGATAATACCCCCTGATTGCATCTCAAAGATCATTTCCCCGAACTAAGCCCGGGCCTTGCCGTCAGAGAGCTTATTCCTTTATAGCTGCATCCACTGGGGAAATTTTTGTTCTAAGATATATAGCACTGGAGAAATGGAAAAAACCTTTTACTATTGTATAGTGAAGAGGTGAGGGGGTGTGGGGATAGTAACCTCATTAATTTTTAGGATAGCCAAGAGCTTCTTATTCAACAGCAGCCCTGAAGAAAAGATACATTAGTGCTCTTGGAGGGGATGCATTCAATGGATGTGGGCATCAGAACCCAGTTATGGACACTAATAACAGAAGCCAACAGAGCCCCTTACTCTGGGCAGGCATGGAGCAAAGCAGCTGATAGGCACTTCTCATTTAAAATGGGGGTCAGGAATTATTCTCCCATTTTTACATAAGGAAACTAAGGCTCAGAGAGGTTAAGTAGCCACACAGCTTTGCCACATGCCTCCATCAGTTCTTGCCACCATCACTAGGCTTTTGAACTAGGGGATCAGTGAGAAATCCAGCAAAGGTGACAAGCTTAAAATCCACTATTCACCATCCACTGCCATGTGGTTTTCCCCTGCCCCCATCCAGGTTGCTCTCAAGATTGCTGCTTCAAACTAACATTTGCAGAAGCAGTGAGGGAAGTAAAGAGCAGGAAGGCAAAGCCCCAAGACCCTCACCTGCTTCCTACTCATACTGCCCCAAGCGACTCCCATCACACAGGACACCCGTGGCTTGGCTTTGAAACATTAACAGCACTCAGCATTAGTCACCACATTTTCACTGAACCTGAAAACAACATACTTTTAAAAAGCTGCTCTCTTTCAAAGCTCTACACACAGAACTGAATCTAGTCAGTGTCCTTTAAATACAATTTAGCACAGGTGTCTTTTGTGATAGAAATATTGAATGGCTACCATTTACTATTTACTAGGTGTCAGATGCTTTACACAGATATTTCTCTTAAAAGTACAAATAATGTACACTATACCAATATTTTAATAGCTATTAACTTAATAGTTAATGTTATTAATTATGAATACACCATTCAAGTATTTTATTTATCCATTTTAAATTATTAGCAAAAATAACAATTTAATTCTTTGACTTTTTAGCAATTACAGTTCAGTACGGGGCCAGGCCCTACTGAGATTAATTGGTTTAGTCCTCCTAACAACGCTATGTTATTATCTCATTTTTTTGAAGATGAGGAAACAAAGGCCCAGAGAGCTTAAGTAACTTGGTCAAGGTCACACAGCAAATAGGTCGCAGAGCTGAGATTTGAACCCTAGCAATCTGATTTCGGAGTCCAAGCTTATGACCTCCGTGCTCTGCTGCTTCAAGTCCTCCATAATCCCAGTGGTTCTTAAGGGAGAAAATGATAACTGCACAAAACTAGTAATTACCAAAAAAAAAAAAAAAAAGAAAGAATTAGCAGATTCAGAGAAGAGTCCACCCTTGTGACAGAGTCAAAATCATACACAATTCATAGAAACATACACTGTGTTGAGATCAAAATAAATGATACGTGCTTAATGTTACATATCATAGAGATACTAATTTATTTAAGATCAAGTAAATACTTAGAAATGTTTACAACACTGACAAGCATTCTTACCTGTAATTTGATAGTGCTGCCATTTATAAATCAACAGGAATGGTTTATAATGGATGTTTATGCAGGCAGTAACCGATCAGCTAAAACCCACATGTAGATGAGTCTTGGGGGAACAGACAATAGCTACATAATTGTGTGTGCGTGTGTGTCTGCCTGCCCCCCCACTCTCTCTCTCTCACACACACACACACACACAGGGGAGGGAGGACACTCAGGTAGAACACATAGTGTGTCTGCTGTCCCAATTAAGCAAGCAGCACAGCCAGGATTTGAAGCAGATCTGATCCAAAGCCCACATGCTTGCTGCCCCCTCCCTGCCTTTCTGAAAGAATGTATGAGAAAGGTTTTCAGTTATGTTTTCCTATAAAACCTAAAATTTAGGTTGAAAGCTATTTCATCAAGAGGAGATAAACAGACCTAAGACTCCTAAAGTATAATTTATCTGTCATTCTTTGATTCATTTTCTATCCTTCAGAAACTTTCTATTCCTAGGATCTTTCATTTATCACCCTATTATTAAAAGGATTATCTATTTAACTGGTTGTTTTTAGTGTAAAATTCTGTGAAGTTTGCTCGAAGTTTGGAATTCACATCTTACATTATTTCTTTTTAGTTTACTGTAAACTAACTATTCCTTTCTCCCTTTTTCTAAATGACTTATTTTAAACCAAAGTATATAGCAAAAGAAACCAAGGAGTTTTGTGGGAAACCTATCTACGGATATTGTTATGAATTTATTGTCTATTGTTAGTCTCTGAAATCATGATCCTGACCACAATAGTGATGGACAGGACCATTCTGGATAAGCACTGTCTACAAAGCAGGCGAGACAGAAGAGGCAGGGAGGAGGAAAATTGTTAGACTTCATCGCAACTGGGTCATAAAGCAGAATAAAATGCCTGTAAGCTGTGTGTCTCCCTTAAGATGCTTTGTTAAAAAGCACATTCTGCATTTCTTTGCCTTTAACCATATCTTCAAGACAAGTTTCTGCCCTCTGCTTTGTTTCAATTGGCTGGCTAACCCTGAGGTCAGTCAAGCTAACCTCCCAAATGTCAGGCACACCAAGAAAAGAATACCGGCGGTTAGGGTAGAGACGTGGTTGCTCCTGCCCAGAACTGACCCGCCTGGAGGGTCGCCTCCATCCCCCACCAACTCGAAAGAGTAAGAGACCCACTTAGTGGGAATGCTTACTCTATTCTTGGTTTTCTATGAATGTCTCGATCTCAAACTACTTTAGAGACTAAGGTTAAGTTTAGGGTTAGGGTCAGGAATAGGGTGAGCCAAAGCAATGCCCTGAATTTTCCGAAGCTAGAGCTACTTCCCTCTTCCTCTGCATATTTTAGTGTTCTTCAGGCATCCCGAGAAACCATAATGGGGTGGGATCTGCCGGACACTGCACTGAGCCTTACCCACATTGCATGGCAACTCTATGCAGGGAGTGATGTCATTTGCACCTTTGCCCAGATAAGAAAAGGAGGTGCAGGCTGGGACTACACAACCAGGCAAGCTGACTCCAGGGCCAACTACCAAGGACACAGTTTTGCCCGCTGAGAACTCTAGCACCCCTGCAGGAGTCTTGGAACAGTTGGCCGAATAATGAGGAAGGGACCTGAGAAGAGAAGAGGAAGGCTAAGCAGGGAACTGAGTGCCAAGGAAAAGGCTCACAGTCTGTGCCATCCTTTCTGCCCTTGGACCTTGAAAGGCAAATGTAAACTTCTGGAACCAACTTCAAGACTGCCATCTGGGTCCTCAGAGGCCTGAAGAGGAGGAAATGGGGCTAAACTTGAATTTCCAGATCTTTTTGAGCCTGCTGAAAGCTAAGAAAGGTCTGCTTGAAGGAGATTGCAGAGTCTCTGTGTCCCTGGAAATGGACTTTAAAGAGAGGACAGTCCTCTCTCCTGGGTATTGGACTTGGTTCCATCAAACCAGGATGTTCTGCTATTGCCCCACCCCCACCACCAGTGAAATCCTCTTTTCCCCTGTCTGCCCCTTTCTTCCCCCTTCTCTACAACTCTTCACTAATTTGACATTTTGAAATACTCCACCACTTATCTAAAACTCAGTCACGCCATCCAGTAATCCTTGAGTGCTTTGATATACAGACAATTAAATGGTTCTTGGCTCAGTAATAAGACTTACTATGTCAGAATGAAAAAGAAATAATGTTTCAAAACTTCTTGTCCCCACAAATCACCACTCTTTCAAGTCTGCAACAAATGTCTACAATTAAATGCCCATTAAATAGATAAAAATTTTAAAGTTTTTTCTAATAAACCCTTATTCCTGGAGCAATACAAACTGTTCGTGTGGACAATATCCCTGTAAATATTTTTTTCCCTGTTGGTCTTCAAATGTATCACTTTCAATTAAATGCTCAATGTGGGTTCATTTACAGAGTGAGATGATTTTAACGTCTCCTCTGCCGAAAGACCCTCTGGATGGCTGCTATCTCTCAGGGACAATGTTCATCTCTGGGGAATTTTTCCATTAGCCATGGGTCATCACTACTCTCAAAATTTATTAAGTTTATTTGTTATGTGTGTACGTACATAATGCAGTGCTTTGGCATTAAACAGACGAGTTCAATCCCAACCCAGCGATTCTATTCTTCCACATGTGCATAAAGAGCCATGTACACAGAAGAATATTACACTAGTTTTTTAATAGAAAAGCCATAGGAAATAACCTAAATATCCACCCCTAAGGAAATGCATTGATATGGTGGAATATTACACAATATTTCTGTTCTATAGTTAACAATTTCAAATCAACTCCCATGTCGCAATGTTGGTAATGCTTGCTTGAGAACACAAGAGGGATTCAGTGGAAATCTGTATTACCAAAAAAACAGCTCAACACCTTTGTCTTAGAAATAGATGGCCAGGGGCATCTTTAATAACAGCAGCAACAACAAATGGTGGTTATCCAGCACTTTCCACGTCAGGCACTGTTCTAAGTGCTTTACGTATTTTAGCCCAACATATCCTCCCAACAACCCAATAAAGTTAAGACTATTAGAACCCACATTTCACAGATAAAGAAATTAAGGCACCAAGAAGACAGGAAAGTTGCCCAACGTCACACAACTAGGAATGGCAGGACTGGAATTCAACCCAGCCAGTCTGATTCTAGATGCTGTGATCCTGCCCATTTTGCTGTCTGTTTCTCTATTGGAATCAAAATGGACAGATGCCAAAATAAAATGTGAGTGGAAAAGGAGGAGGATACAAAATTTTCTGTAAGACATCATTTATGGAAACTTTAAGAGCACACATATAATAATACCTATTATTGGCTACTAATACACAAATATACTATGTTAAAGTATCTTTAAGTGGACTGGAAGAAGATACACCTAACTCCTGAAAGTGGTTCATTAGGGAAAGGGGGGGGGAAACAAGTCATGCGGAGGTGGAAATGAGGAAAAAGGTTGAACTTAGTCTCTAATATTTTATTTCTTTAAAAAGATCTCCTCAATTTCGATGAGTATATGAAGTCAATGCATCGCCCTTTCACTTGTCCCAGGAGTCCAACAAAAGGTACCTATTTTCCCCCCATCATTCATATTTGCAAAACCCAGAATCCACAAACATGCTTTAATCTATTAGCATTTGCATTACTAAGATACAGTTTAAATGACATTTACTTTTAAACAAATTTTATTAAGCTGTGCATTTTAATGGTGTGAGTCCATTAGAAGGAAAAAGCCAAATAGGTTAAAACAAACACATTTTACTTTCTTCTGGTAAAAGTGATCCAGGTTCATTTTAGCAACTTCAGAAAATTCTAATATATGCAAAAAGAAGACACTTCACTGATACACCACTGTTTATGTTCTCAGGTCTATTGTTCCAGGGTTCTTCTGTGATTTTTTTTTTTTTAAGATTTTATTTATTCATTTGAGACACAGAGAGAGAGGGAGAGAGAGAGCATGAGCAGGGAGAGAGGCAGAGGGAGAGGGAGAAGCAGACTCCTTGCTGAGCCAGGAGCCCGATGTGGGGCTCGATCCCAGGACCCTGGGATCATGACCTGAGCTGAAGGCAGACGCTTAACCATCTGAGCCACCCAGGTGCCCCTTCTTCTGTGATTAAATACACACAGAATTTTGATACAAAAATGACACTATGTGATATCCATCTCCATAAACTATTTTCCGCTAATACAGACCAAATGTCTTTACATTTTTTCTGCATTATTTTAAACAGTCGCCTATATTTTATTCTCTCAATGCCTATATTTATCCAACAGTTATTGCCCCCCCAAAAAAGATTAAAGACATTTGCAGAAAAATGAAAGCTAGAACACTCTGTTGCTAGCAGACCCATATGACCAAAAAAAAATGTTAAGGAAGTTCTGTGGCTGAAGGAAAATCATTCCAGATGGAAACTCAGATGTACACAAAGGAGGGAAGAGCATCAGATGGTAAATATGTGGATAAACAACTTTTCTGTTGTTTTTTATAGACATGTAAAAAAAAAAAACCTTAAAATTTAAAGCCAAAAGGAGTAACAATGTACTGTGGGCTTTATAACAGATGTAAAATTAAAAGGTATGACATTAATACCACAAAAGATGGCAGGAGAGAATGGGAGCAAACTGGAGTAGCTTTCTTACGTTAGTCATGAAGAGCTTTAATGTTACTGGTAGAAAAATGTGACAAGATGTGCACAGTAAACCCTAGAACCACTAAATTTAAAACAAAAAATAGTAAATGACAGCAAGTACACAATTCAAAACAACAACTGGTGTGTCGAGGATGGAAGGACCCATCACTGAGAGGTCCAGGCAGACTTCTCCACTACTTTCAACTGCTATTCTTCCAGAAATAAAAATACCCTTAAACAATTCGACTCTGGTCTAATTCCTTCATCCTACCTTTCAACTCAAAATAGAGAGGAATCCAAATCCACCTGAACCAACTGCTAAAGAAACTGGACATAGACAAATAGTCCACAGAGAGAACTGTACTGGATCCAATCCAAGTACTCTCCTTACAAACATAAGACCTAGCCAGAGAAGATTGGATCCTGACGCTTTGACATTAATCACCCTGATTTCCATTGTAAACATTATCGCTACCAAAGGGACATTTTCAGGGTCACTTTTTAATAAGGTTTGATGTTAAAAAAAATAATAAGATTTGAGGCATAATAACCAAAGTGGAACTACACTGGCATTTCCAATACCAAGGGATCAATCTTTCTAAGACCCAGTTCCTTTTTGCATCTGTGCGTCCACAGACATAGAAGGACAGTGACTTGAGCTTGAATGAGCCCTTTAGGGAACATCCAGCTGTTGATGCCAAATACACATCAGAGTTCCAGCAACAGAAATCAAACCGACTTTCTGAATCATCCCATCCTGCTGCCTGGATACAGCATAGCTCTGAGTGTCTCTTGGCAAGTCCTCTTGCTCAGGGAGATGAAGCCAGTTGCTGAAGGCCTCTGGCAGCTGGGATTTTTAAAACAGTCCTTGAATCTCAACATATACAGTTATCATTCTTAGACCCCACCCCAGACTTCCTTTGTGGCTTTGAGCAAGCCACCTTTCCTAAAATCTTACCTTAGCCACCTGGTAATTATTCTATCACTATCTGACACTTAAGGCTTACTATGTGCCCTCTATGGGCTCTAAATGACTATATGAAGTACATATATATAACATATAACAAAAAATGTTATAAATAAAAGGCAATAATATACATATTCACTTAATACTAACAACAGATAATAAAACAGAGGCAGAATTTGAATAATGTGCCCCCAAATTGTAAAACTAACAAGTGACCGAGCCCAAGACCCAGCTCCAGCTTTTCGCCTCCATACTCTACTCTTGGGAGAGGAATGGTGGGGGACTAAGTCCTTACAACATTAACTTTCTTCCAGGAACAATATCAAGTCACTGGGACAGAACATAATAACCTCACTCCTTGCTCCTAACCCACCGTCCATCTGCTGCCCTCACACACTCCCCCTGACTGCCCCAAATCTTCATCTTGCAAGGGTTTCACCCAAGGGATGGCTGGAGATAGACAGCTCCCCTACAACCACCCTGGAGAGGTCCATCTGCGTGCCAGGTCCCGTTCAAAGTGCTGACGTGTCCAGCCAAGTTGACTTCCTTACCCTTAAGGAATGCATTCATTTGTCCATTCAACAAATATCTACCAAGCACCTATTTTGTGCCCGGCCAGATACTGTGCCAGAGAATGGGAATACAGTGATGAACAAAGAGGTATAGTCCTAGCCCTTGCAGAACATACAACCACGTAAAGAGACAGACGGTGTCTACTTGGAGAGGGGAAGTTATAGGAAATGTAATGGGAGAGCTCACATTTGAACAAAGTTTCGAGGAAGAAATTAGTTTGTCAGTCAGACAAGGAGAATAAAATGTCAGGCAGAGGGAGAACATGTGCAAAGGAGCGAAAGCGGGAAACAGACCATAGGGTTACCGGTGAGTGACAGCAGAACAGGAAAGCCGGGTACAAACATCAGGCAGACTTCTACTGAAGAGTGGCCAGGGAAGCCAGGAAAAGCACCTCCTCACCCCCGCACACCAATAAGACGAGACGAAGGAGCACGAAAGGAAGAAACCGACAACCACAGAGGTTGTCAATGGATGTGCCAAAGCACTCACGGAGGACAAAAGTGCTGCACAGAATGCTGACCATCACGATGAAGTGGAGCGAGGAAGCCACGCTCTGCGCAGAGTGCTACCAAGGACAGAACCCTTGCCAGCCGGCTTAGCTTGGAGTTTCCCAAAGCAGACCCCGAGGCAAAGACTCGTGTGCAGGGAGTTTATTTGGGAGGTGATCCCAAAATAGCAGAATGACAGAGCGGGCAAAGTGAGATGGGACAGAAAGGGAGAAAAGCCCATCAAGTGCAGTTAATACGAAAGTTCCTGCTGTGGGCCACTGGGGCTCTATCCCGGTGGGGACAAAGGGAAGACTTCAGAGCTGAAGATGTTTGTCAAAACAACTCCATCCCCCCCTGGTAGAGGGCTGCCCCTGCGGCAGTAAGTCACCAGCACGTTCAGGCTGCCCTGCACGCTGAGCAAAGCTCCGTCAAGCAGAGCCACACAGGTGCCTGAGGGACGAAGTTGTCGGGATCTACAGGAACTGGAACTACAGCAAACTTTGAGGCGGGTTGCGGGGCTGTGGTGCCGGGCATCAGCAGCTTGGCTGCAAAAGGCTCCGCACTCAGTCCCCAGAATGTGTGCAGGATAGCGGCAAGGGGGCAAAGATCAACTGGGGATCAACTCAAATTCAGTTCACCAAGCAAACAATCTCCCATGCATGGTGGACTCTCCAGCCAGAGGATTACCCTTCTCTTGCTCTATTATTTAACCAAAACTGAAACTCAAACATATTCTCTCCAAAATTCAAAAAGGCCTACCAGGGATTATGCCTCCTTTTATTGGTAGACAACGAAAGACACAGCAATCTATTTTTCACCTTGCAGGAGCTGTCTCAGCTGGACGCCTCCCACCCTCACCAAAACGTCACTAAGGAGACAGACCTTTCAGTGTTCATAGTCTGGATCTCTCACCCTGTGGTTCACTTATGTCTCATTAAGGCATCTTAAGTCCTTGCTCCTTCTGGCTCATCAGATCTAACTAACATAGTCATCAAAATAGTGATCCAATGGGGTGCCTGGGTGGCTCAGTTGGTTAAGCGTCTGCCTTCAGCGCAGGTCATGGTCTCGGGGTCCCGGGATCGAGCCCTACGTGGGCTCCTTGCTCAGTGGGGAGTCGCTTGCCTCTCCCCCTGCTCACTCTGTCTCTGTTTCTTTCTCAAATAAATAAAATCTTTTTTAAAAAAATAGTGATCCATTGTAATCTTGTATGTCAAAATGTCCAAAGTTTTTGTGGACTTATGATAGAAGGTAGGACAGCTGGTATAGTCCTGAGGCAAGATTGAAAATACACTGTTGGTTGTGCTAGGTAAAAGCAAATTTCTTCTGCATGCTCCTGGGTGGCTCAGTCAGTTAAGCATCTGACTCTTGATCTCAGCTCAGGTCTTGATCTCAGGGTCGTGAGTTCAAACTCCACATTGGGCTCCATGCTGGGCATGGAACCTACTTAAAAAAAAAGGGCGGGGGGCAAATTGCTTCTGGATACTGTTGGTTGCACTACGTGAAAGCAAACTGCTTCTGGGGATACTTACAAATTGGTAAAGAGTAAAAAACATTTTCTGAGCCAGGATCTGCATACAGGTACCAGGGGCTACATTCCTCTGCAGTATTAGCTATTTCCTCCCTCACTTTTTACTGCCACACTTTGTGCTTCTCTCCCTCATTATGGGTCTAGTGACAACAGGAAGAGACTGGAGTGAGTCTTGAGGACAATAGGCATCCTTTTATTCAGGCAATTTCCCCAACTAAGATGATTAGTCTTCAAGCCAGAGGCTGGTCTACCCAGATGAAGAAAAATAGACTTCTTCCACCACCAAGGCAAGTTCTGAGTAATCGGGGATTCAACACTGTCAGCTCTATCCGAGCCCATCGGATGTCCCCATTCTAAGACTTGCGGTCCCATTCTTTCTCAATGTTCTAACTCTCACAAGAGAGTCATGGCAAGGCTATGAATTCAGTGAAAGTTTGAGTTTGACTTTCAGCAAGATTGGCTCTGTAGCTATAAGAAATAAATTATTTTACGGCTACTGCAGAAGCTCTCTGGGTCTCTATAACTAGAGCTTAGAAAGGAAACATCCTGTCTTGTTTTCTTTCTCTGCGTGATCCAAAGTACCCAGAAGAATCCATCCCAGGCTACTGTCCTTTTTTGTCATCAATGTTGCCACAGTGGTCAAGTACGGCAGCCACGCGCTCTCCAAAGGTGTTGGCTTCAGTGGATACTTCATCACTATAAACCATACATGAGAGAGTTTAGAGAATTTGCCACCAAATGGATTTTGACACCAAACTTTCAAAAACAAAGAAAAAAAGTCCTCAGATTTCACAGCGTTGTGATTTTTTAAACTGTAGATACAAGATTATGAGCCTGTGGGGAGAAGGGGAGAGAAACTATATTGAGGAGAGAAGAGGCTGTGTAAGCGAGCTAAAATTTTGATTTCTTAGAGCAAGAATTAAATAGACTATTTCTAAGGTTGAAAAGAAATCATAATGCAAGCACTTATATAGGGATATCACCAAAAGAACAAAACAGAATTGCTTACAAGTGGCTGTCTCTGTGGATAACGGATGGATGACAAATGTGAATCAGGGGACTATGATGAGCCTGTTCGTTCTATTTCTTTTTTAACCACTTCTGAATACTATTTGGATTTTTTTTTTTTAATTCTAAAAAATTTAAGCCAGGCCCAGAACACTCAGGGATGCCAAGGAAAGACATTTAAATTTCAAGCCTAAGTGATAGGGAACCAATACTTAGAAGACTGGTATGATCAAAAAGTGTTTTTTTTTTTTTTTTAAAGATTTGTATTTATTTGAGAGAGAGCACGCACGCACATGAGCAGGGAAGAGGGGCAGAGGGAGAAGAAGACTCCCTGCTGAGCACAAGGTACTCAATCTCAGGACCCTGGGATCATGACCTGAGCTGAAGGCAGAAAGCCAACTGAGCCACCCAGGTGCCCCCAAAAAGTGTTTTTTAAAAAAGGTCAGGGGAGGGACGCCTGGGTGACTCAGTCAGTTAAGCATCTGCCTTCAGCTCAGGTCATGATCCCACGGTCCTGGGATCGAGCCCCGCATTGGGCTCCCTGCTCAGCGGGGAGCCTGCTTCTCCTTCTCCCTCTGCCTGCCGTTCTCCCTGCTTTTGTGCTCTCTCTCTCTAGCAAATAAATAAAATCTTAAAAAAAAAAAAAAAAGGTCAGGGGAGTTGGCTAAGTCAAGAGTGTACAGGACTCTTTAGATCCTATGTGGAATCCAAAAAAGTTGAACTCATAAAAAAAGGAGAATGATGGTTACCAGGGGCTGAGGGTGGCAGGGAAATGGGGAGACCTTGGTCAAAGGGCACAGATTTTCAGTGAGAAATAAAGACACTCTGGAGACCCCATGTATAGCATTGCAGTCATAGTTAATAATGATGAATTTTATTCCTGAAAATCACTAATAGTAAATCTTAAGTGCTCTCACCTACAAAAGAAAGGAAATAATAACTATGTGAGGTAGTGGATATTAGTTTTTGATAGTGGTAATCATCCCGACAGTATACACATTTATCAAAACATGCTGTACACCTTCAATATATACAATTTTTTGTCAACCATACCAATAAAACTGGAAAAAGAAAAAGATTTTTTTTTTTTTAAGTGTATATCAGAGGCCTACAGGAGGGGTGGGGCACAGGGTTGTATGGAGACCAGTCAGAGGGAAACTTGCCACACTCATGGTTTCCATAGCAGCACAGTTCAGAATCTAGTTCACCTGCAATTTCAAGTTCCAGCAGTGAGGCTACGTAAGCTAATCCCTCACCCAAGTGGACAGCACGCTAATACAGGCCTACTACACTGAGGCCCAATCCGGATGAATCAAGGAGAGAAACTTCCACCGTGAACCAGAGAGACAGGTCAGACAGCTGGGGTTTAACAGCCATGTGACAGGGTCTGAATGGCCAGCACCAGTCTCGTCTGGCGCCCTGCAGACACCTGCATGCCCACTTCCCTGCTGACACGCACAGGCGAGACTTGCAAGGGAGGTAATCAAAGTTTAACATACTCAGTCTTTGAAATGATCCTGAATTTGCAAATCCTATTTAAAAATAGTCCCTGTTAAATTTTATTCCGCACGTTTATGAAGAATGTATGAATGCAGACAGGAAGGAACAACTTCAAAATGGTGGTTCTGTGTCTCGATGACATGACCAAGGACCCAGACCCTCTCATGGTGCCCTGGTACCTTCAATGTCAGCTTCATCCTCTGACAGACAGCAGCAAGGCTCCGTAGACCCAGAGTCTCATCCCCACATGACAAGATCCAGAAGAACTAAGAGATCAAATGTTCTGGCTTTTCCCTGGGACAAAGAATTATCTCCTAGAAACACCCTTCAACAGATTTCCTCCCATCCCAACCCCTGCGCTCATCCCTGGGAAAGAGAACAAGAAACCTTTAAACCAGTCAGGCCCACCCAGAGCTGCGGGCTGATGGCTTCCCTGAAGCACATGGATGCATTTGTAAGTATGAATAACTGAAGAACAAAAAAATTAGAGTTCTGTAGGAGAGACAACAGGGGAACAGATGCTGGACAGATATCCAGTAGCATCCATTATGACACCTAAATTGAACAATTTCCAGACTTATGGAGTCAGGAAATCAAATTATATTAAATTAAAATTGTGGTCAAAAGAAGTAGAGAAAATACTTAGCTCCTGATTTGGGGAGGTGAGGGTAAGGGAAAAAAAGCCAGGTCAACTAATCTTAGACAAAGCAGGAAAGAATATCCAATCGAAAAAAGACAGTCTCTTCAACAAATGGTGTTGGGAAAATTGGACAGCCACATGGAGTAAAATGAAATTGGACCAGTTTCTTATACCATACACAAAAATAAACTCAAAATAGATTAAAGTCCTAAATATGAGACAGGAATCCATCAAAATCCTAGAGGAGAACACAGGCAGCAACCTCTTTAACCTAAGTCACAGCAACTTCTTGCTAGACACGTCTCCAAAGGCAAGGGAAACAAAAGCAAAAACGAACTATTGGGACTTCTTCAGGATAAAAAGTTCCTGCACAGCAAAGGAAACAGTTGACAAAACTAAATGACAACCTACAGAATGGAAGAAGATATTTGCAAATGACATATCAGATAAAGGGCTAGTATCCAAAATCTATTGATAATTTATCAAACTTACCAAAAAAATTAAAAATCCAGTTAAGAAATGGACAGAAGACATGAACAGACATTTCTCCAAAGACATAAAAATGGCCAAGAGACACATGAAAAAATGCTCACCATCACTTGGCATCAGGAAAATACAAATCAAAACCTCAATGAGATACCACCTCACACCAGTCAGAATGGCTAAAATTAACAAGTCAGGAAACAACAGATGTTGGTGAGGATGCAGAGAAAGGGGAACTCTCCTACACTGTTGGTGGGAATGCAAGCTGGTGCAGCCACTCTGGAAAACAGTATGGAGGGTCCTCAAAAAGTTAAAAATACAACTACCCTATGACCCAGCAGTTGTATCCAAAGGATACAAAAATAGTCATTTGAGGGACACCTGGGTGGCTCAGTCAGTTAAGCATCTGCCTTGGCCTCAGGTCATGATCCCAGAGTCCTGGGATCGAGCCCTATATCAGGCTCCTTGCTCCGTGGGAAGCCTGCTTCTCCCTCTCCCACTTCCCCTGCTTATGTTCCTGCTTTCACTCTCTCTGTTAAATAAATCAATAAAATCTTTAAAAACAAAAATAGTGATTTGAAGGGGCACATGCACCCTAATATTTACAGCAACAATGTTCACAATAGCCAAACTATGGAAAGAGCCCAGATGTCCATCAACAGATGAATGGATAAAGAAGATACATACATACAGTGGAATACTACTCAGCCATCAAAAAAATGAAAACTTGCCATTTGCAATGACACGGATGGAACCAGAATCTATTATGCTAAGTGAACTCAGTCAGAGAAAGACAAATACCATATGATTTCACTCATATGTGGAATTTAAGAAATGAAACAGATGAATATAGGGGAAGGGAAAAATAAAGTAAGATGAAAACCAAGAGGGAGGCAAAACGGAAGAGACTCTTATCTTTAGGGAACAAACTGAGGGTTGCTGGTGGGGGTGAGGTGGGAGGGATGGGGTAACTGGGTGATGGGCATTGAGTAGGGCACGTGATGTAATGAGCACTGGTGTTAAATGCAACTGATGAATCACTGAACTCTACTTCTGAAACGAAGACTACACTATATGTTAATTAACTTGAATTTAAAGAAAAGCTTGATAGGAAAAAAATGCCAAGAGGAAAGACCTGAGACCCACACAAGAAGTATTTCCAGTGATCTCACCAAAATCTGGAGAGAATGCCGGCACTGTGAGAACTCACGGGCAGGCTCTATGACATTTGTAGAGCTCTCAGGAATCCTCCAAAGATACAGGAGTTGTAGGAAGGATACCAGTGCATGCTTCAATGTGTAAATTAATGAAAATAATCATGGACAGCACCTATCAAGTACGTGCTCTCCATTAAGCACTTTACATACATTAAATGCTCATAAATTCCCAGTGAGAGGTTATTAGAAATGAGGAAAATGAGGTGCAGATAGGTTATTTGCCTGATTTCTGACCCTACGAATGGAGAAAGCAAGACATAAACCTAAGTTGATGTGATTCTGAAGCTCATGCTCTTGATCACTCATCTGTAATACCTAGTTTCTAGAGAAATCTAAGAATTAACTAAAGAAATGAAATCACATTCCACATCATGAGTTCAGAAGGATTCCAGTGTAGTTCTGGTAATTTCTTTTCTCCATCATCAACTGATCAACCTTTGCTGGATACCCACTTGGACCTGAGAGATCACCTAGGTCATCTGGCCAACCCCTACAGCCTCTGCCCAAGTGTGGTCCACAGACCAGAAGCACTAGCATCAGTGCAAGCCCATTAGAAATGCAGAATCTCAGGCCTTACCCTAAACCTAGTAGATTAGCATCTGCATTTTCATCTCCCCATAGTCCCCTATTTCATCTCCCCATAGTCCTCTCAAAGCTAAATACCCACTTCCTCCAGTTATTTCCTAGATCATGCTGTTTGTGTCTCCCATCTCAGTGGTACCCAACCTAAGATGTGCATTAGAGTGACTTGAAAATATCCAAGGGTGGATCCCAGGAATCTGTATTTTTCACATACTTCCCAAGTATAGCCAAGGCCCAGATCTCAGGGCTCAGAATCAATGCCCCGCATGCCCTCTAGTTTCTTAATATTTTTCACGGAGTGCAGCTTGTCTTCATAGAGCTGAAGAGGAAGATCAGGCCAAAGTATATGCATTATTATAGCCTGTGGTCAGAGCATACTATTTTAATTAGTGCAGCCTAAAATGTGGCGAGCACTTATAAGAGTCTCATCACAGTGAGTGTATATTAAGCTTGTTGATAACCAAAATTCCAGCGTCTTCCCCCCCCCCAACCATATGAGCTGTTTCAAAGTCAGGTTTCCCTAGATCTATACATAAGCACTCTATTTTCCTGAATTTAGATGTAAGACTCTATACTTCTTCCTCTTAAAATTTGTTGTTTTGAACCCTTGTTGTTTTGAACCCTTGATTTCATCTGCCAAAAGCTCTGAATCTTTATTCCACCCTTTATTGGAAAGCAATGAATGGACTAGGAAAAGTTAGACTCTAGAATCAGACATGCTTAGGTACCATGAGATTTACTGGAGACAAATGGCTCAAATGGTTATGCCCACGACTTAAGAGGTCAGCTCAGTGCTGACAAGAAATGTTCATGTAACAGAATACCTGTTGAATGAATTAATGAAATAATGCCTGATGGCCGGGATACTGGCAAGGAGACTGGCTAGATACTTCTCCATGTGAGAACAGATGGAGGTCTGAACTGAGACTGATTCAGTGATAAAAAAGGAAGATTTAGGGGGCTCTTTGAAAGGTAGAAACAATAAAATGTATTGGGCAATTGCATGTCAGGGTAAAGAAGAATAAAGAGTCACAAGGACACCCACGTCTCCGGGCTAAGCAAGTAGGAGGATGTGGTTGCTGAGAGCAGGACCAAGGGCAAACCACCTCAGCCCACCCATAGGAAAGCCTGAGGGCTCCAGGGAGATAGGAGTGCCCTCCAACACCTGTGTGTAACTGAAACAGGACCGATACCTTTATGGACCTAACTCAATTGTGACAGATATCGTCCCATCAGTAATAATCTCTGGATGAAACTTGAGGACATTATGCTAAGTGAAATAAGCCAGACAAAAATGGATAAATATTTTATGATTCCACTTACATAAGATACCAGATCAGACAAATTCATAGAGACAGAAAGTAGAATAGTGTTGCCAGGAGCTGGGGAAAGGGAAGAATGGGGAGTTAGTGTTTAAGGAGTATAGAGTTTCAGTTTGGGATAGTAAGTTCTGGAGCTGGGTGGTGGTGATGGTTGCACAGCAGTGGGAATGTACTTAATGCCATTGAACTGTATACTTGAGAATGGTTAAAATGGAAATTTTTATGTTCTATTTTGCCACAATAACAAAAATGTTTTCAATGTAATCTCAAGTTATCAACCATCCATGTTGATAATTATTCCCCTTTCTGTCTGGTTAAGCTTGATTGGGACTGAGGAACTGACAAGTCCTCAGAGACTTAAATGCTCTGTTTAATCCACTGAAAAGTTACAGCAAAAGCACCAGGGCATAAAGAGATGATTCAGAAACCAATTCTGTGGAAACAAAATGTCAGGTGCTATTATGGCCCGTTACGTAAAAATAATTTTCCTGCTTTTGCTTCTGTGAATGTTTTTGCTCTGATCTCATTTCTTTCCATCACCTTGGATAAATCTCATTAGAAATTTCTGTTTAAGTACTTTCAGCAGCTAACCTAAAATGAGGCACATACAGAAGTCAAAATAAGGCAAATCTTCAAGGGAGCTGTGAACTGTACCTTCAAAAAATATTTATACAACCTAAAATTTAAGATTTCAAATCCATGCAAGAGTCTTGAAATGAGCGGTTGCTCCATTTTGAAATCCCCTGATGTAGCCTCACCCTGTGAAGAGACCCTCAGCTTTGACTGTACACTGGAATCACTTAAAGGAGCTTTAAAAATTACTGAGAACTGCATCCTAACCTTAGAGTCTGATTTAGTTATGTGGAGTCCTGTGTGGGCATCAGGATTTTTTGTAAGCGAAGTTCCTCAGGTGATTCTCATGTTCAGCCTTGGCTGTGAACCAGTGACCAAGAAGTTAAGACAAATTCATCCCACCCTGAAAATGAGGGAGAAAGACAAATATATAATGACCTAAGCAAAAATATACAAAAGTGATGCTATCACCAAAGCAGAAATTGATCTTAGAACCCTAACATTTCAGAGCTAAGAAGAAACTTCAAGACCATCTAGAGCCGTTAGTGGTTCTCAAAGCATGATCCCTGAACCGTCAGCGTCAGCTGGAAACATGTGAGAAATGTAGATTCTGGGGCCCCCTCCAGACGGTAGAATCAGAATCTGAGGTAGAGCCCAGCAATCGGGGTTTTATTTATTTATTTTTCTGGCAATCTGTGTTTTAAGAAGCCCTCCAGGAGATTTTGATAGCAGCTGAATTTTGAGAACCATTGTTCTAGAGCAGTGATGGGGAGATTTAAAAAATATCCCAGCACTCTACAAAGATTCTCATTCAGCCTTTTTTTGTTTTTTTTAAACCTCTTCAGCTGATTCTAATGTGAAACCAGGGTAGAAAACTAGTCAAGTCCCACCCTGTATTGAGACAAGGAAAGACCAGCCCAAGGTGAGACAAGTAGTTAGTACCACCATCTGAACAAGAACCCAAATCCCTTGATTCCAAATTGAGCTCGATGTCCAGTAAGCAATTCTAATTCTCGTACTGTGGATACTAAATCCATTCTAGTATGGATTTAAATTATGACTCAGTTCAAAAACTGCATTGTTCTTTTACTTATAGTGCTGTGGTCTAGGAACTTGATCCTCTGGTTCCCTTTCCTATATCCCTCATGTTGGAGAGAGGAGGTTAGAAGACAAGCCACATCAACATCAAGACAAAGCAAAAATAAAAATGCCAATTGCTCCAAAATAAAAACAGAAGCCTCACAAGTACTTGCAAACATCCACAGAATACATGCAATTTGTTAACATTTCAAATGAGATTATAGAAAATATTTTGCATTCCTATGAGAAGGAAGCTACCCAACAGGTCACAAAGGTACCTAAGAAATCCCTCAGTTGGGCCTTCTGGCTCTTGGAACGGCTGTTTTTACATTATCCCCAGTGGAAAACTGTCAGATTTTTTAGCCAGATTTCAATTAAAAGTAACCTAAAATCTTGCTCAGTGACACATTTCAATGATCAAAAGGTTGCAATAAGTTGAGTTTCCCTTGTAGCAATTTTAACGCTCGATCCATCCTCGTTGTGCTGGGAAGGCACGTCCTTCCTTTGAATGTGCCGCTTATTGGAAAGGCAATACCCTCCGTTTAATGTTCAGTGTACATGATATGCTTCACTTAATTTCAGTGTCCCATTGGTTTCATTTCTGAAAAGTCTTCTTTAAAATGTTGGCAATAAAGCTTTCATCATTTTTGCAAATAGAGAGGAACTTATTTTACCCTTGGTCTTGCAGGACATGACACCAGTTAGTATTTGTTGCTACAAGCACGGGGCCTGACTCTGGCAAGTTTATTTTAAAAGGATTGCTGGAAGAATCCAAGATGCCAGGACACCTCACATCCACAGTCTTAGTAACCAGGGTGGTGCCAAGGACACAGAGCAAGAACGAACCAACAGCCTCTAACAGTCCACGGAACAACTCAGGGCCGGCTGTCTCCCATGTCTCTCTCTCTGCTCGAGAATCAAACAGCTTAAGTCAGCCCTACCTCTCCGCTAGGGACCAGGGATCTTCGCTCGACACTCTCCAAGACTGCACAAAACAGGAGAGGGGTAGTTCCCCAAGGAGTACGAGGGGGGCACTTTACTGAAAGACAATGGAGGGGGACTGAGCGGGTGAAAATACCCACCAAGTCACTGACCCATGGCTACGCCAGGAAGGGGCCATGCCGTAGTTGTTTAAGTATTAACTACCCTATTTACTCTGTATTCTATCCCAAAGCCAGACACACCGTAGGCCTTCAGTAAATGTTTGTTCATTTGAAAAAAATAAACTCTGACAAAGCTCAAGAACACAACCACCTGGCAAGTGGTCTCCACCTCAGTCTTACCAAGCCAGCTGGCGCATACTTATGTGCAGAATGATGATGATGATGATGATGATGATGATAGGGGCACCTGGGTGGCTCAGTCAGTGAAGTGTCTACCTCTGGCTCAGGTCATAATCCCAGGATCCTGGGATGGAGCCCGCATCGGGCTCCCTGCTCAGTGGGGAGCCTGCTTCTCCCTTTGTCTCTGCCCCTCCCTCAGCTCATGCTCTCTCTTGCTCACTCTCTCACAAATAAGTAAAATCTTTAATAATAATAAAATAGTAATAATCATTCTTAACATACCCTATTTTTTTCTCCAACTTACTTCTAACAAGTAGGTGTGGTTCTGTTTTCTCTTTAAGTTCTCTATTAAATCCCCACCTTCAAAGACCTTTCCCTGCCTCCAATCCTCACCCCTCTCAGGCCACTTGCCCCCATAAGTAGCAGAAATAAAGGGGATCTGGGGAAGTGGAAAGAAAACTTGACTAACTAGACAGAGAGAAGGAAACAACTAGTAGGTCAGAGAGGCTGAACTTGGTTCCCGCCCATCTTCAAGTTCACATAGCTTTTTGGTAGCAGAACTAGGGGTTAACTGGCCTTCTCCCCATCTTTCCCAGTCCCTCCACAACCATGATGCCACCCACGCATTTTGTTGAGTCTTCACAACTTGTTCCTAACGTGACATTGTTACCTAGACACAACTTTTATTTATTTTTAAAAATTTTATTTATTTGACAGAGAGAGACACAGCGAGAGAGGGAACACAAGCAGGGGGAGTGGGAGAGGGAGAAGCAGGCTCCCCGCGGAGCAGGGAGTCCAATGCGGGGCTCGATCCCAGGACCCTGGGATCACGACCTGAGCCGAAGGCAGACGCTTAACGACTGAGCCACCCAGGCGCCCCAGACACAACTTTTAAAAATTAACAAGAACACTAGTTTCCTAAACAATTAAATTCTACTGGAAGTTACTGCAGCATCTGAAAGCACCAGAGTCAGCATTACAAATGCAGCAATACTTGTATCATAAACATATGTTTATAGAACAGAATTTAGCAATAGGTCTTAAAAGCCCACATACACTTTGATCCAACAATCTCACTTCTAGGAATTTATACTAATAATCACAGTTATGTAAAGACACTACAAGATATTTACTGCAGCATTATCTGTAATAGTGAGAAGCCAGAGACAACCTACATATCCAAAAGCAGGGGAGTGGTTAAATCAAATAGGATGGCCATACAATGTAGTATTGTGCAACATCACAATTGTTGTAAATACAGTAGCACATGACATGGAAACATGCCAAGGCATTTACAGGACATTAAGTGAAAATGAAGGTAACAGAGTAACTTTTTTTGTGGAAAAAAATCCCACAGATAGAAAAAAGAATAATACAGTCGATATATGAAATTAGTAATAGTAGCAGCTATCTCTGGGTGGTGAAATTATGGAGAGAGTAAAGAAAGTGAAAATTCTCCAAGTTTTCTAAAAAAAAACACTGTTGGATTTTAAATTATAATTTTAAAACAAATGTCATTTTTAATTATCTTACAACATAGGAGTACGATAAAGCTATTGAAAAATGTACATTTCCTACAGAAACCTCTTGAAAGTAGCCCTAGCATTCCAAAACTGTAACTTTTCACTTATAATTAACACTTGCTGAATTACACATTAAATTTTTGATTTCTCCACCTTACTTTTTTTTAAATTTTTTTATTGTTATGTTAATCCCCATACATTACATCATTAGTTTTAGATATAGTGTTCCATGATTCATTGTTTGTGCATAACACCCAGTGCTCCATGCAGAACGTGCCCTTCTCAATACCCATCACCAGGCTAACCCATCCTCCCACCGCCCTCCCCTCTAGAACCCTCAGTTTGTTTTTCAGAGTCCATTGTCTCTCATGGTTCTTCTCCCCCTCCGATTTCCCCCCCTTCATTCTTCCCCTCCTGCTACATTCTTCTTCTTTTTTTCTTTCTTAACATATATTGCATTATTTTCCACCTTACTTTTAACAAGTAGTTCTGGTCATGTTCTCTCTTCAGTCAGTTCTCTGTTATATCACAACCTTCTAAGACTTTGTTCTCCCTCAGACAATTTTTTTAAAGATTTTGTCTATTACTTATCATTTATTTATTTATTTGTTTATTGAGAGAGAGAGAGAATCTTAAGCAGGCTCCGTGCAGGCCTCAATTTGAAGACCCTGAGATCATGACCTGCGATGAAATCAAGAGTCGGAAGCTTAATCGTCTCAGCCACCCAGGCGCCCCAACCCTTCTCTCTCTTAACCTAAGGAGTAGCATAAACCTGTGATTTGGGTCACCGCTGTAAAAGGAAAAGCAGCAAGACACACTGACATGCTGGGTGCTACAGAAAATTGCCCCTGCCTTGTGGTAAACTCTCCTCCTGAGCCGATTAAATGGCTCTCTAGAATGCTAACACATATCATGTGTTTGATATAATGCTGAAATCCACAATCAAAGTTACAAAGCAGGCAGGCGACCTCTAGAAGCTGAAAAAGACAAGGGAACGGATTTTCCCTTCAGTCTCCAGAGTGAACACAGCCCTGCCAATATCTTGATTCTAGACTTCTGGCCTCCACAACTAGAACAGAATAAACTTGTATTGTTTTTTGTTTGTTTGTTTTTGTTGTTGTTGTTTTTAAGCCACGAAAACGTTACAAAGCAGGTATCTGGAAGAGTGGCTTTTAAGAGGTATCAAAACCTGACATCCATCGGTCCTCCGTGATAATCAACTAGAGAGAGAGCGGAGGTCCCAATCTGCTCACACCTGTTCCCCAGTGTAATTCACAGCAGGGCCTGTTCCCTCCCAAGTATCCCAGAGTGGATCATCAATTAGCTTGATTACAAACCTCACTTGGAATGTACATTTGCCTAGAAAGGTCAGTAGATAGAAATTTCATTTAGCTCCAAGAGCAACTTTATCCTTAGCATTCTGATTCTATATAACAAGAGAATTTGAGGCACATTAAATTTTTTAAAAAATATATTTTTAAGTGTTTGGTGGTATGACCTTTTGTTAAAACAATAATAACCTGGCATTATTAGATACTAATTGTAATTTCTAACATTTGCAAAGAAATGTCATAAATAACCAGAGACCATGATTATCTAGTTCATTCTCTTGCAGTTTTTCTAAATACTGAATTTCAGAACCAGTAATTAAGATTTGTAAGAAATTGGCTTTGGCCAGAATAATCAATCATCATTCCAGGACACCAACGAACACATTTCAGAACCAACAAGGACCATGTGGCCTCTCCCCAAAAAAGTCTTATTAAATCATGGAAAAAGCTGCCATTACCTACCCTTGTAAAGGTCATACCAGCCTCTCTAGTTGTGCCTTACGCATGAACATGCACATCTGGCAAATGATAATTTTACTTGCACATTCAACAACATTCAGCAACGCCTTCTGGTAGTGTAAAAAAATATTTCAACAAATTCTTAATTGAAATTTTTTTCCTGAAAACTGAAAAATACAATTAATTTTGTCTCTTTTATTCTCGAAGTACCCAGAGTGGCTAATTTAGATTAATTTGCTGCATACTTAAGATCCTAAGTTACTCCTATTATCCTGGCTGCAATTCTCATTTCTAAGAACTGAGATGTAGAAAAAAAAAAATATTCTCCCTACCAAACAAAAAGTTCTGTGAGGTGAATGTGTTAAGTAACCACATTGTGGTAAACATTTCACAATATAAGTGTATCAAGTCACACTGTACACCTTCAACTTCCATGGGATATGTCAGTTATGTCTCAGTAAAGTTAGGAAGGGGCAGACGAAAAATGCTGCCTGTTTTGATAAAACAATTTTTTTGTATTGGCTTGACTATGTAACATAATTTAACTATTTTAAGTGTGGTGCTCGTGATGATGGTGATCTTTTTAGAGAGAACAATTTCTTTAGAGAGGTAAAAACAGTCCTAAAAAATTCATCAATCTTTGACTTGTTGAGGATTCATAGCAAAGCAGTATTACCTACACTTGATTTTTAAAAAAATTTTTGTTTTCTGACATGGATGTAAACTTTAACTGAAACTTTAATATAATTTACTATTTTAAAATGCTTACCGTGTCCCCTTTGTTGGTTCGAAAACTGGCCCCAGAACAGGGAGGCCAAGGGAGAGATGGGAGAGAGAAGGCCACTCCGCGTTGGTATGCGAGGGAATGCACTTCTGAGCGTGGCCTGCATCCACCACAACACGAGATCATCTCCACACCCACGGGCCAGAATCTTATTTATAAAGAAGCCTTAACTGGGTTCAGATGGTCTCAACAACACCTTCCTCTCTCAAGGCTATGTTCTTGAAATGGCTCCCCCTACAGGAACAGTGGGTGGGGGAACTTTCCAAGGAAAGGGGAGGGGATGTCCTCTCAGTGACTTTGTCCCACATCCTTCTGAAAATGCAGCCCACGTCTGAACTGTGAGCATTTATCTGTACACATCTCAAAAAAACTGATTTCTGATACACAAATGCTGCCTAAAATTTTTTTTAAGGTTTTATTTACTTATTTGACAGAGACACAGTGAGAGAGGGAATACAAGCAGGGGGAGGGGGAGAGGGAGAAGCAGGCTTCCCGCTGAGCAGGGAGCCTGATGCGGGGCTCGATCCCAGGACCCCGGGATCATGACCCGAGCCGAAGGCAGACGCTCAATGACTGAGCCACCCAGGTGCCCCAAATGCTGCGTAAATTGAACATGACACACAAAGTTTGAAGTATTAATTTTATTAGGAAAGCACTGGATAGTTGTATTAGATCACATAATCAGTCACTTAATTGTAATGTGGTCTGAAGACATCAATTAAAACATGGATTTCTCATTCACTCAACAAATACGTACGCACCTACAAGTGCTAGGGCCTGCAGGTGCAGGCTGAACAGGACATCCTTGCTCTCAGAGCTTACATTCTAGCAGGAGGGCAATATTAAAGAAATGTTTAGGTTTCTCATAAATATGTAAGACAGAAGAAAGTGGCTGCGGCTTTACGAGAGCACAGTGTCTAACCCAAACCAGGGAAGTCACAGAGACAAAAAGGTAAGTGTTTAAGGGAAGGTAGGATGGTACAGGCAGAGGGAACCTTGGGGGTGGACCCTAAGGTGGGGAGGACTCTACAGGTTCAAGGAACAAGAAATCTGTAACAGCTGGAGCACCGAGCGTGAGGAAGAGTCAAGGAGATGAGGCAGAAGAGGGGATGTGATGGTCACAGTCCTGGAGAGCATGATGGGTCTGGCACTTCGACAGGGAACCAGTGAGACATTGGAGCAAAGGAACAGCATGACCAGATGCACACTTAGAATGGCCATCTTCATCTCACAGTGATGGGGAAGCAGTACTAGCTAAGACTGGATGCAGACAGACCACTTCTAAAGCCCGTGGTGGTGAAAGATGGAAATAATGGGGAATCCAAAAGACAGGAGGCAAAATCAATAGACCTTGATGATTGAATCTGAGGTTCCTATAAGACCATCAGTGCAGACATCCAGTAGACCCGTTAGATACACAGGTCTGGAGCTCAGGGAGAACAGCCTCGATGCAGGAATCATCCACATTCAGATGGCCACCGAAGCCATAAGGCCTGAAATGACCCAGCGAGAATAAACCAAACCATGAGAAACACCTACATTTAAGAATGAGGAGAGGGCCAGGGGCTGGGGGGAGAGGGAATGGGGAGCTGCTATTGTTTGGAATGATGAAAAGTTCTGGAGCTGGATGGTGGCCATGGTTGCACGACCGGGTGAATGGACTTCATGCCACAGAACTGTGCAGCTAAAAATGGTTAAAATGGTACATTTTATGTTATATATATTTTACCACAATTTTTCAAAAAGAATGAGGAGATACTTTCATGTTATTTTTGTATCTTTCAGAATCAGAATCTATTCATGTTTTACTAATGAAAAATCAGGACAAATGGTGAAGGGAGTGGGAGAGAAATGCATAGAGGAACAGAGCCTGACAAAGGAGACGGAACAAGAAGGGCCAAAGAGGTTGGTGGAAAACCTAGAGTTACAGTCTGAAAGCTAAGGATAGCACTGCTAGGAACAAGTGTTTGACTGCTCTTAATGCCACAGAAAATTCAGTCCAGTAACATCGGGAAAGAACCCACTGGCTTCAGCAACATGGAGGCCAACCTTGGAGAGGGCTGTTGGCAGTGGAAGCCGATGAGGTGTAGGCTGAAGAGAGAATGGGGAGGAAACAGAGCCCCGAGTGCAGACAGCAACAAGTCTGACTGTTACAGGAAGGAGTAGGATGGTGGCTGAAAGGCAAAGTAATAGATGCTTCTAAAAATTATGTGTGTTAAAATAGCATCGTGCATAATCAGCAAAGCAATCATTTCGGTGGAAAAACAACTTTCTGTGAATAATCTCAATCATACCTGGGATTTATAGGTTATGGAACTTTTCATACTTCACGTGGGTTAGAAAGGCTAACTATAAGTTATTCTCTTCATTTTATGGGTGGTAAAGTGGAGCCACAGAAAAATTTCTCTAAGAAAATGGACAAGGAATTGAAGTTCATCAAATAAATATCTTCACTGATTTTTTTTTAAGGTAGAAAAGTACAATGCACTGTGTTGAGAAAACAATTTTACCATAATAGCCACATGTTGGAAAAGTCTAAAATTTTAAGGCTACCAGTACATTAATTTTTGGTACACGTCCTATGGAAGACGCCTTATATTCCAGTTACATCCTCAAGATGCCGAAGTCAGTCTTCTGGATTGGTGCGTTGAGGGCCGCACTAAGACTGAGACCCAGCACCAGTCTGGTGTCCACTGGATCAATAATCCCATCATCCCATAGCCTGATAAAAGAACAAAACACAAGTTATTAGGATTCCATCACCGAACAACCATTTACACAATTTATGTCCAGAAACGCTGGGGTTTTTCCTCAGGTCCTAGAGGGATTGACTGATGAGCTTCTGTGCACTACATTCTCACAACCGAAACCACCTTCAGAGGAGGGGAAAAGAGAGAAAGAAAAACGACAGGACTTTCATCCCAGGCCCTCATAGAATGTCAGAGTGAGCTTATGGCTTTGGGAACTGCTTCTAGAAACCTCAGAATAATCCTTGATTTTAACATATTTTTATGTATTTCAGGAAAATGTTTCCTGTTCCTCTTCTGCCCACATCCAAATGTACAAGTTGATGTGTCCCTGTTATTAATATGGCGAGAGGCCCATGAACCCAGGTAATAATCTCAAACCAAAGTCTCTACCGGAAAAGGTGTATTCCCCCAAACTCCCAAACTTTCAAGAAACGATGACAATTACTGAAGAGACTTCACTACATTTGGTTAATAAAATACCTTCAATATAAGCTCTTTATTTTTTGCTACAATAGGAAAATAAGTAATTGCTGTAAGCTGCCTACAAAAGAAACTTTGAAGTAGGAATGTGTTTGCTTTTCACTGACAACCTCAATTTTATAAAGAAAAACGAAAGAGAAATACTGTTTTTTAAAGGTCATTAGTAGGTGGCAGTTTGGCTTTCTTTAAACAAACTGCCTTCGGTATCTGGACAATAGCATCAATTATTAAACCATACTTACATCGACAGGCCATGAATCAAATCTTTGCTCATAAAACATTCATAACAGGGACCCTGACGTATCAACAGCCAATAAGGAAAAGGCCATTTTTGTCATGTGTAACCAGGTCAATTGATTACACTCCCTTCTGAAGCCTCCAGCAGAAGAATCCAGCGAGCTCGGCAAAGCCAGGGCCCCTTTGTGATGGTCATGAAAATGACCATTCCAGGTAAGAGGCCCTGATCAAATGCCTGGAAAAGTTCTGATTGTAAAAAGAAGTGAGCAGAAGAAAACAGGCAGGCTGTACCTCTAAAATGAGGGATTAGGAGAAACACAGGTTACAGCAGTGCATAATGAAAGAGCTCTCTGAAAAGACAGGTCCAACCATGGTAGAGCTGAAACAGACCACAGAAGGTTACTGTTAAGCTGAGATTTACTAAACCTGAGGAAGGAACCATAAATTGGCTTGAAAATCCTTTCATCTTTGAAAGAAAATTGCTGTCCCCCTGCCACCAAGTGTTTCAACAGAAGGGTTAAGCATCCTCAGATTAACAGGAAAACCTTCGTGTCTTACAATATTTATTTCCAAAGATAAATCTATCTGGGCCATTTGCTCTCCTGCCTTGAGTACAGTCCATTAAAATAATAATACTAATGTAAGCATGAAAATAATAAGGGATTCAGTCTTTCTCAAAAGATGACTTAGCCAGGGCTGAAAAACTTATTAATGGCTCACACAAGATACACTATTTTTCAAAGTTTAATATTTCAACCATCCTCGTGAATTTCACTCAAAATCTTACGGAGAAACAAAAAACTGTAGGGGAGCTTACAATTTATTATTTTCTCTTAAGCCTTTTTTTTAGGGTTTTCTATTTCCTCTTTGCTTTTACTGGCTACTATAGAAGTCTGTTTAAGTGATGGTAAACAAGAACATGTTTAGGTCTCAAAAACTATAAAATACGTTGGTCTTAACTAAATCAATCAATGACCCACAACAACAAAATACACCTGCGAATTTGCTGGCGAAAATACGTATTAACAAGAAAAGAAATGGGCCTTTTAAAGATGCCAAATGATGTTATTTTCATCCTGAAATTAAATATGCTCTTGAAAATAAGTATATTCAGCCCTTGTACCCCCAGTGCTAGGAGCAGCACCTGCCACAAAAGTTGTGTTCAGATGACTGAATGAATTCTAATTTATTTTCTTTTCTCCTTCCTCTCCAGCTTACCTTCACCAGTAAATGACATAAATCACAGCATAACCTAATTTTGAAAGACACAAATAGCTATTTTCTTTATTCCATCTGCCCAAGGGATAAGATGAAGATAGGAAGCTTAGATTATTCTTCCGAATGAAGAACATTAAAGTTGCTGAAAACAGAGATCTTAATGCACACACGCCAGCCAGCCTCCAGCCCGGGCAGGCCATGATAATTTATTACCTCATTAAGCGGTGTAAGAAACAAACAGAACCAAGAGCTGCAATGGCGTGTGGGGTGATTACTTGGTGTTGACACATAGACCCTGATTGTGAGCAATCACCTTCTGAATGCACAAGCACGCTTGTTAGAAGTGCCCACAAATATCCAGCCAATCTCGTGTTTAAAATGGGGTAAACAGGAAATAATCAAAGAGTGATAGGACAGGAATCCACATGTTGAAGCAAAACATTATAAAAGAACGAATTCCTGAAAACAACACAGCCAGGATAACTCTTAACTCTTAAACTTTTCAGCCTCTGTAGGCCCAGACACCTCACCTATAAGTGGGATAAGGAAGAAGGGGGGGAGGGCTGCAGAATCAGACCAATGGTGGTGGGTGCACAGCCCAGCCTGGGAGAAGGGGGTGGTGTTTCAGCAGACATTCCCATTATAGACAGAACAATATGAAATTAAGTGTGTCCAAACGTTCCTTTGTGGTTCCCATGAAGGCTGGACCAACCCAACTGTCCAGATCTCTGTAAAGCTGCCGCCCTGACAGCCCAGATGCACCCATCAGGGAGATGGTTATTCCTTGGCTCCCACCTTGCACTGGAGTAGTAAGGGTCTCCTTCCTCTTCAAACCTCTTAATGATGGGCTCTTTTAAGGCTGCTTCGTCAGCACTGGAGAACTGAAAGAAAAAGGACCATGAGTCAGTCCACTGCAATAAAACAACAGATCCACTCAAGAGAACCTCAAGAAAAAAGGGGCAAGCATTTCATGAATAATAATGTTACAACCAACATCTGCACAGTGATATATAGAGATTACAAGTGATGCTTTCACACACAAGATCTCACCTGAGACATGAGTGCCATTGGTGCATCATTACATCTCCCTTATCAGAGAACATCCTGAAGCTGTTTAGTGTAAAGTTCAAAACCAAGGGTATCACATATTCTGGCAGGCTCCAACAATGGATGTGAATTATACAATGTAGTGAGAGGGCAACCTTACATTTAGCAGCTTCTGTTAAAAGTGGACAAGTAGGGAATTTTCATTCAAAAGAGCCAAATTCAAAAAATTTTAAAGCTTAAAGGGATAAAACAACAACCACAACTTGAATAAGTTCAAATAGCTGAGAGATATTTTTCCCTAATTAAAAATTTAGTGGCTTGCCCACCCGTATTGCCAGAAACAAGTGATAATTAATTCAGTTGTAAAAATCTTTATGCAAAAGAATTTTGAAACCCTGAAAAATATTTTCAACTTAAAAAGTATTTCACACCAAAAACAAATGATAAATGATAAATAAATCCAACCTTCTTTTATGTACTTTCATAGTTTAATATAATTTTATGTCAAGAATTTGGAGGGAGAACCACTAAAATCCTGTACTTTCCTTTCATATATAAAAAGAGACAAATCCATAGATTTGTATGTCAAATTAATCAAAGAACAACTATCTAATAAGAGACTACTGAGCTACGGTTTAAGATAAGTCTTCAAAATATCAGGTAGAGGGGCGCCTGGGTGGCTCAGCTGCTTAAGCATCTGACTCTTGATTTTGACTCAGGTCCTGGTCTCAGGGTTGTGAAATTAAGCTCCACGTGGGGCCCCATGCTCAGCGTGGAGTCTGCTTGAGGATTCTCTCCCTCTGCCCCTCCCGACACCCACTCTCTCCCTCTCTAAATAAATAAAATCTTTAAAAAAATATGTATCAGGTGGACTTTATACCCCCACCATCACACACACACATAAACACACACAAATAAACATTTCATTTTGCTTGGATACTAATCAGCACTGAAGTGAATATGAAACCTCAGTTTTAAGTGTGCGGAGTTCCTGCTGCTTAGAAAAGACGACTGAGGATGTGGGGCATGTTTGGGATGCATTCAGGGAGCTAGGGCCCACCCTCCATGCTTATCTTATCCCCATCCCACCACTAGACAGTTGACCAGATGACCCCTAAATAGCAGGAATGAGAGCCTTCAAGGCAAGGCCTCCTCCATGTTATGCCCTGTTATGATAAAACAGCACACTTGAACAATTCCAAGAACATGCATCAATCATTTGAAGGCTTGGTGCTTACACAAAATAGCTGTAAGTTCTAACTAACAAAAATTAGTGAGGGGGCCTCTGGGTGGCTCAGTCAGTTAAGCCTCCCACTCTTGATTTCGGCTCAGGTCATGATCTCAGGGTCATAGAATCGAGCCCTGAATCGGACCTGCTGAGATTCTCTCTCCCTCTGCCCCATCACCACCTCTGCGCTGCTCCCCACCACCCACTCATGCACGTGTGCGCTCTCTCAAAAAAAAAAAATTAATGCAAAACTTCAGAAGAATCTCTGAGACACAAACAAAAGAATCCACTTTAAAAACCTGCAGTGAAGAACCTGCCTTAATAAATTACCTTGTTGTTCACTCAACCCTTAGACTGTGAGTTGTCAGCCCCCAGAATGTCAGCTCCTTAAGGGGCAAGAACCACATTTTCTCTGAGTCATGTAAATTTTCTAAGGTGCTTGGGAGCACACTGTACCCTGTGGAGTCCTCAGTACCTTTTGTTTGATGTTGCTGACGAGACCTAAATAATAATCCCTTAAAGTACCTTCTATTAACATGCAGCAAAACTAAAAGCAGCCCCTTGCTGATCTGCCTTTCATCAAGCTGCCAGTGACCTCTCCGTTTTCCTTCATTTATCCATGCACAGTATAATGTTACTCATTTCTCAGTTAGATGACTGAGCCCTCCCACTCAAACACAATCTAAGGCAGAAACTGAAAAAACAAAATTCTGCTGCTTTCAGTCATAAAATCAAAGAAGTAAATCACATTTCTTTAAATCTCACTAATGGCAAATGACTAAGAGCCAAACATCTTTATGCCTCAGGCACTCACAGGCACAGTTTCTGAAGAGTTTTCTTGGAGAGTCGGAAAAATTACAAGAAGGGACCTCAAATAAAGTGACTCTAAGAAGAGAGACAGAGCATATGTAAGTCGGTATTTCTCAAAGTCAGCATCTTCTAAATGAAGCCAGGCCCTGGGGTGAGACCCTGACCCATGAACACTGAGAGGTTCTGGGCAAGCTGCTCCCTGCCTCCAGAGTGTTCAGTGGTAAAAGCCAAACCCAGAGAGGCAGAAGAAATGGCATTTACTTGTTTCCCTTCACGTGCTCTTTGGTCCTTTGCTACTGTAGCCAACACATTGGCTGCCTGCTCTCCTCCCATCACTGAGATGCGAGCGTTTGGCCACAGGTAGAGGAATCTTGGGCTGTGCGGGTAGAAGAGAAAAAATGATGAAGTTAATTCACTGTACAACACAGCAATTTTCACAGGCCTGTGTTTACCTTCTAAATTAGTGGTTCTTCATTCTAGCTGTGCATTACAAGGGGAAAACCAGGCTTGGAACCCACCCCAGGCTAATCTCCAGAGGTGTGGCCTGAATGGAGTAGGATTTCTAAGTTCTCCAGGTGATTGTGATGTCTGTTCCGATCAATTTTATTTTTGCATCTCATCTCAATTTACTGGGCATAAAAACATTCAAAATATCCCCTTATTATCTGTGGTCATGTCCTGTTTTCCATTCCTGATATAAAATAAAGCCTTTCTGCTTTATTTTTTAGTTTTACTAGGAGATTATCAAATTTGTTAACCTTTTTTAAACAAAAACAACTCTGGCCTTCCCTGATTCTTCTATCTTTATAATGTCCTGTTTTCTATTTTTCTTGTGTTTAATATGCTGTTCTGCGAACTTCCTGAGCTGGCTCATTGATTTCCGGCCTTACTTCTTTTCCAATATATATATATATTTACGTCTACTACACACGTTCCTCAAAGCAAGACTTCAGCTGCATCACATAAGTTATGATATGTAGTATTTTCATCATCAGCCATTTCAAAATATTTCCTGATTCCCATTGTGGATTTCTTCCAAGTAGCACGTTTAGCCTTACACTTCATTTCACTCCTCCAGATGATACAAATTACGGTATCACTGACCAAGATCTGCAAATGTCATTCTGTGTTTCAAATAAACCCGTAACGAACTGACCATTTAAGTGTAATTCTTTGTTGCGGAGAAAACCACGACAACCACCTACCTATATGCTCTGCCACACATCCCATAGTTTCCGGCCCCGTAAGATCCCCCAATGATGACAGTTATCTTGGGCACTTTGGCACAGGCTACGGCAGCCACCATCTTGGCACCATCCTTGGCAATTCCTTCAGCTTCATATTCTCTACCAACCATAAATCCTACAAGAAAGGAAAGAAAAAAAGCCTCTGGATGATGGGATTTATGTGCAGAAGTCAATTCCAACATGGTATTTGAAGGACATCTTACCAACTATATTTTACTACAAGGCCTCTCACTGTAATGAAATATTCATACATGAAATATATCCCCCAAAAAAGTGTGCTGTAAAAGAGAAAATACAATTTTTTAATCATTTCTAAAATTTTCCTTAGAATGGTTCATCTGGATGCACACAAAGATCTTCAAGCGAGATAAGGATGCAAGAAACTTATCTTCAAGAAATTCTCTCAGGACAGCGGCTTGGTGATGAAAGAACGTGACCCGGCAGGCTAAGGACAAAGGGCTGTGGCAAGGCGCGCTGTGAGGCCTCCGGTACTCACGGACCTGCTTCAATACAGAAACTGCTCCTTCGGAAATGCTGCTTTACAACTCGGAAGGAATAAAGATGAATGTTTCATTGATGCTGAGAGCGCCTGCCAGTGACTCAATAGCGAGGTAGAAGGATTTTCCACAATTAACAGGATTCCTCGACTGCCTCAAGCTCCCAGCTCTGCTGAAACTGCTCGGCAGTCACCCTGGGCCTTCCGGGCCTTCCGGGCGCGTTCCTCCTCCCCTCACAGAACCCAAGTCAGGCTTCATGTGGCTCCCTCCCCACCCACCCACTCACTCGCCTGACTGCCACTGTTTTTGCTTTGCAAGTCCCCAGCCGCGGAGTCCTCCGATTCCACTCAGTTTCCCTGAGACGCCTGTACGAGCTGCGGCTACAACAGTACCGACGGGCCAGCCCTCCCCTCGCCGGCGCGATGGGCTTCCCTGGGACCCCTGAGCAGGGCCCTCACTATAGGTCGCAGCTCCTCTTTCTGCCTTGTCTGGACTCCCGGAAACATTCCACAGCAGCCGTCTCAAGCAGCAGCCATCTTCAAGCTCTGCTCCCTGAGCCGGCGCCCCACCGCCTCTCTAGTCCCTATAGATTTTGCCTTGAGAAAGATTATGCCGCCCCACTTGCCTTTCCCCAATCCTTCCCAGCATGAAAAACATCTTCGTGCTCCCTTCCTTCCTCTACTCTCATCTCTGTGGAAGAAATCAGAGTTACTCAAAGACTGTCCCTGAGCCCTCTTCTCTTCTCTAGGGGTGTTCTCATCTCTTCCCACAGCTTCAAATAACATCTACCTATTCTGAGGACGCCTACATTTTCACCTACAGCTAACACATGTCTTCTGTGCTCAAGATTTATTCAACTGCCCTCTGCATGTATGTTATCTCCATGAGTGTCACACAAGTATCTCAAATGCAAGGTTGCAAAACCAAACTCAACCTCTGCTCTCTGCCCCCAACCCAACTAAATACCAAAGAACAAAAACGTAGGTATATCTTCCAGGAAGAAGGTTTACTTTACTAGTGGTTAAGAAACCACGAACCATTATTAGAAACAAGGTTCCTGGACTAGTGAAGCCTCAGAATCCTTTTCATTTGCCCTATTACCAGGTTTGCCACATAGGACCCCCTCAGGCTTCTGTCTGGATAGAATGCCTCTCAAAACTCATCTAACCAAGTATCATAAACTTAAGAGCAGCACCAGATAAAGATGTTTTAGCACTAGGACTATTTAAAGCCCTGCTGACCACCATGAGCCAAGCTCCTTTTTCTTGTGAAGACTTGCCTGATTCTAACAACTAATTGAGAGCCCTCCTTCCTTTGACCCTGAGATAACCACAGATCACAGAAGATGGGGGGGGGGGCGCTTTCAGCTAACCAACATATCTAAGTGCAACATACAATATAAATAATAGAATCCTAGAATTCTAAGAAAAAGAAATCTACAACCAGAAAACCTTACAAATCATTTCATCCACCCTATTAAGATCATTTGTGAAACATGAAATCCAGAGAGGTGATACTGATCACACCATTCTTTGGAATCTAAACTCAAATCCCCAGACTATTGTTCAGGATGTGCACAGACCTTTTATAATATGTCGCTTCAGGCAGAATTAACTACACAAGAAAAGATGAGGCAAAGGGTGAACCACAGAATGTGCATGAAGTCCTTTAAGGAAAACAAAGTGTTAGCTCAGAGACGATGGGACAGACAACGCCCTCAGAGTGAGATCAGAGTGTTCCTGGTAGAGAACACAGCCCTGCTGCTGCTGGAGGGGTAGGTATGCGTGTGGATGGGGAAAGGGAAGCCGTCTGACGGTGATACGGGTAACTCAGAAACTGCTTTATCCAAATATGGATAAACTTCTCATATATTAGGGTTAAGCCTAAAAGAGACTCTACAAAGAGTATCCAATAGAACTTTCTGCTATGACAGAAGTGTTCTAGGTCTACACTGTCCAATACTGGAGTCATACTGGACAATGAAGCTCTGGAATAATGCAACAAGACTGATTAAGCTATTTTCTTACCGGTAATGTTTTGAAGGAACAGCAGAGGAATATTCCTTTGGCAGCATATCTGGATGAAGTGAGCCCCCTAAGAGCAAAGAAGATAATATTTTTAAAGAAGGGGTTAAGGGGCGCCTGGGTGGCTCAGTCGTTAAGTGTCTGCCTTTGGCTCAGGTCATGATCCCAGGGTCCTGGGATCGAGCCCCGCGTCGGGCTCCCCGCTCTGTGGGAAGCTGGCTTCTCCCTCTCCCACTCCCCCTGCTTGTGTTCCTGCTCTCACTCTCTCTCTCTCTCTGTCAAATAAATAAATAAAATCTTAAAAAAATAAATAAAAAAAATAAAGAGGGGGTTAAGAAATCTGCGTCCCTCATGTATCCTGCAAACACCATACTCGGGTCAGCAGTCAGAAAGAGCGCCCTGTGACTGGCTAGTAACAATACCACCGAGCGCGCCCACGGCCAACAGGACGTGTGACTGGGCTGGCACCGCATGCGTTCTGCAGTCGCCCATGTGATCGCTGGCACACAGCTGTAGGGTGACATCAATCACGAACAGTCTGAACAGCAAGTGAAACTCAAGAAATGAAGAGAAGAACTGCTTGTCAGCAGGAATTCCTGAGCCTCGCCATAAGAGAATTCCTCAGTTTTCTACTTTAAAAGAAAACAATATAAACACTCCCAAGACAAGGATTCTCAAGAGTCTTAGGCTATGTACATGTCATCCACAGCATTTATAATTCATGTATCTTATAAGAACTTTTTAAAACATTGGATTTTTTAAATAGTGCTCTAGTTGGGATGCCTGGGTGGCTCAGTGGGTTAAGCGTCTGCCTTCGGCTCAGGTCATGATCCCAGGGTCCTGGGATCGAGTCCCACATCCGGCTCCTTGCTCAGCCAGGAGCCTGCTTCTCCTTCTACCTACTGCTCCCCCTGCTTGTGCTCACACTCTCTCTCTCTCTGACAAATAAATAAATAAAACCTTAAAAAAAAAAATAAAAATAAAATAAAAATAGTGCTCTAGATAAAACAGGTTAATGTAAAGCTCCGTAAAAACTGTTCAAGCACTAACACACACACACACACACACACACACGTTCACATGCCCGTACACATAGTGTTCTGCCTACTAAGGCATCTGGTCAAATATTTTAAAGCTTTTAAATATTTCAAAGTTTTTATGTAATAAACTTTCATTCACTACTTGACCTTCAAAGCAAATTATGTTTAAATTAAAACAGAAAATCTTGAAACATGTTTAACACCACTTGCCTTTTTTGCAGATTCAGAAAAGAGAACTCCATTATTTCCAACGATACCTATGGGGTATCCAAATATTCTAGCAAATCCTCAAAAGAAAATTAAAAAAAGATTTATGTATTTCAGAGGGCTTTTAATTCACAGCTAACAGACATAGTTATACATTCCTTAATTTCAAATCAAAGTTTAAAATGTAGAGATTTTGTCCAGGGTACAGAACAGCTCGTGTCACAGTGTTTTATTTCTAAGGTATTGGAGTCTGGGTGTTTTGCTTCCCTGACAGTGCTCCGTGTAAAGCTGTCACTCGTCTGGTTGGTTTGGTTAGGTGATGGGGTTAGGGTGTCAGCCATTTGTTCGTGTAATGTATGTCCGAGTGCCCACTAGGTACCAGACAGAGGATATTCTGAAATGGAAAGAATCACAGAGAGAGAACCCTTTAAAGGCCCATGTTCGGAGCTCTCCACCAGTTTCAGGTGACTGGCTTGCCTGAAAATGCCTGTGGCGATGACAGGCCCTCAAGGTAAAGGGGATAAACTCAGCAAAGGCAGACTTGCTTTCAAAAGCAGGAACACAGTCAAGCGCGGGGATCGTGAGTTTCCAGTAACAAATGCAGCTAAGCTCAGAAGATGGAATCTCACCGCCACTCCCACTCCCACTGCAGACACCCACTGTCCATACACACAGTAAGGGAGAAGGAAGGGAGAAGGAAAAGGAGGATAACAGTATGTGAGGGAGACACCTGAGGTGACTTCAGGAGGTTTTTGTAAACCTGAAAAACTTGGCTAGAGAAAGCTTCCCAAGAGTGAACTTCAACAAGCCTACTTAAGACTCTAAATAGGTGTCAAAGACTTGGAACCCAAGAGTCAACAAACTGCTTGTTGAAGTGGGTCAAAGAAAGCACGCGACCAAAGTGCCCAGAACCAGGCTCTGTCTTCAAGCTCAAGATGCACAGGCCGTGGCGGAGACATCTCTGGTTCTGTGACATAAAGCAGGTACTTGAAAAATTGTTGAAGAAAAATTAATGGATAAGAGAGAATGTCCACCCACGGATACACCAGAACACTGAACGGTTAAAAATTTGTTTTCGTTCTTTACTCTGGCTTTGTCTTGGTTTTCTTGGTCTTTCAGTCCTAAAACCCCGGCCCAAAGCCTATGCTGTCCATCTTAAATGGCACTACCACTTGCGGAGGCAATGCCGAGGGGTAACCTTCCCCAAAGGTCTAGCAATCCACTCAGGAGTTCAGCCTCACCCCACAAAAACAGCGAGGAATCCTGCACATCTCTCGGCAGTGTGGTACTGCCCCTAAGGTATAGCGCCCCGTGAGCTATTTAGACTTTCACCCTTAGCCTGGCCTGGGATCTCCAGGCACAGGACCTGCTAAGTAGGGCACATGCCCCACCGTATTAGGGACACAGAGGAAGTGTCTTCACCAAATTCCTTCGGGCCAAACAGGAAAGCAAAATGTCCAAGAAACTACTAGGGCCTATATAAGGCAAGTACAGAGGCAGGAGGAAACTCTTCAGAGCTGCCAGAGACACCTGATCCTCAGAAAAATCTGTCCTTCTCCCACCCCCGCCAATACTTCCTCATCTCACCACTCCCCATGCCCCTCTTCTTCTTCTCACACCCCTTCTCTTTCCCCAATCTTATTTGAATTCCAGTACAGTCAAGAAGAGATAGAGGAACTACATATATCCTTAGTATTCTAGGGGACAAAGGTACCACAAGTCTTTCAGCAAGTAAGGGGCAAATTCTTAAAAACAGATGACCAAGACATCCCATCTATCTTTGGGGAGAGAAGGAGAAACAGCTCTGACCTGTTTCAAACTGCTGCACAAGAGGTTACATCCTGAACTATTTGGTCACAAATCCTAAATATATATCAAACAAAAAGCTCTTAATCACTTAAACACCTCAATACAAAAGCATAAATTCCATTCCCACTATGAACCCTTTTGTTGCTCATAAATCAAACCAGGAGAAAAGTGTTGTGATTTATCCTTAAGCCTCAACGTATATTTGCAATTTGGATTTTTGTAGTGAGTTATATCTTTTTTTCCTCTGATATGCTGTCTCCAGGTTACTTACTACATTTTCTAGCTTTCATAAGACCAAAAAAAATTCACAGAATTACTTCTGTCATTTGTCCAAGATAGATTATTATGGGTCTAGCATCTATGTTTCAAATACTTTTCTTCAAAAGCCTACAAACTCAACATTTCAGATGAACGGATGAACTTTTATAAACAGCCTTATTTTGTTTTTTTCAGATTTGGTTTTCTGTCCTGTAGTCTCAATCTAGTGTTTGCATGATTCAATGTTAGACCTACACAGAGGCTATGAGAAGGTGTAACTTACTTAATGTCCTTCTAGGAAGCTCAACATCATATAAAACCTGCTAGTAGAATTAAAGACTAAAGAACCAAGAAAACAGTGCTGAAATTTTCAAAATTATTACAAATTATCCAGAGAAACAAAAAGAACTACAAATATTTCTGCTAACTTTGCTTTGATAAGAAGCTTTTTTTTTTTTAAGAGAAGGGGAGAGAAGTGGGGTGAGGGGCAGATAAAGAGGGAGGGAGAGAATCTTAAGCAGGCTCCATGCCCAGTGCAGAGCCTGACGTGGGGCTCGATCCCCCAACCCTGAGATCATGACCTGAGCCAAAATCAAGAGTTGGATGCTGAACCGACTGAGCCACCCAGGTGCCCCAATAAGAAGTTTTTTATACAGTGAAGACCACCAAGCCTTGGACAAGGTCCTATCCAATAGCATCTAGCTGTCGTCATCGTAAACTCAGGACCTATGAAGCTACTCAGCTACACATGACCTTCACAAAACAACTCCTTTTGAACACAGACCCACATACTTGTACCACTCTAAATAACAAAGCTCACGCCAAGTACGTCAATACCTTGAGACAAGAGATCACTTATTTTCAAAGCAATAGAAAATGTTCAAGGGTGCCTCACTGGCTCAGTCGGGAGAACATAGGACTCTTGATCTCAGGGTGGTGAGGTCAAGCCCAACATCAGGTGTAGAGATTACTAAAAAATAAAATCTTTAAGGGGCGCCTGGGTGGCTCAGTCATTAAACATCTGCCTTCGGCTCAGGTCATGATCCCAGGGTCCTGGGATTGAGCCCCGCATCGGGCTCCCTGCTCAGCGGGAAGCCTGCTTCTCCCTCTCCCACTCCCTCTGCTTGTGTTCCCTCTCTCGCTGTGTCTCTCTCTGTCAAATAAATAAATAAAATCTTTAAATAAAATAAAAGAAAATCTTAAAAAAAAAAAGAAAAATGTTCATATTTTTAATTCTTTGCCTTTTTACCTGTAACTAATGTGTCTCCATATAAGGCTTTGAACTCGTTGAATCTGCTTCCATCCACGATTCTAGCAATGACCTAAGAAGACAAATAACAATGCCCCAGGGAGATTATATTACAAAAGAATTTTTACATTAAAGTTATTCATAAGGAAAACAAGTTCAGCGTTAACTTGTCACTTTCACAGAATTTCACCCTACAGAGTGAGCCTTCTCAGCAGAATTCCACTTTGTATGCAGGGGGAAGGCCCTGACGTCACTCTGGACCCCGGTTTTATACCACACTGTAAGAGCCACAGCACCACGGTACAGACCAGAAAAGCAGAGAGACTGTGAGGACTGGAAGCTGGACTCAGAGCTTCAGGAGCTGCTCAAAATTATTGGCAAAGGGTCAGGGATTCAATCACAAAGCATGATATAGGCTCAGAGTCAGGAGACTTAGCCTCCCAACAAAGGGATAGCACAGGATTTGCATGTCCTGGATAAAGTCTCAGTTCTCACTTTTGCAAAGTTGGGACAAAGTTGTGAGTATGTGATGAACCTAAAAAAATAATGCTGAGATGAAGACCCAGCTATGACTCCCAGGTCTACTGCTGAGAAACTAGAGTCATAAGCTGGTTACCTAAAATCCTAAGCCTCAGTTTTTTCATCTGATTAAAAAAAAAAAAGATAAGGAGAACCCTCTTGCACCACTGATGGAAATGCAAACTGGTGCAGCCACTCTGGAAAACAGTATGGAGCTTACTGAAAAAGTTAAAAAAAAATGAACTACCCTACAACCCAGCGATTGCACTACTAGGTATTTACCCCAAGGATACAAAAACATTGATTCAGAGGGATACATGCACCCTGATGTTTATAGCAGCATTATCTACAGTAGCCAAACTATGGAGGGAGCCCAAATGTCCATCGACTGATGAATGGATAAAGATGTGATACACACACACACACACACACAGGAATATTACTCAGCCATCAAAAATAATGAAACATTGCCATTTGCCACAACGTGGATGGAGCTAGAGTGTATTATGCTAAGTGAATTAGTCAGAGAAAGACAAATGTCATATGACTTCACTTAAATGAGGAATTTAAGAAACAAAACAGATGAACATAGGGGGAGGGGAAAAAAGAGAGGGAAACAAACCATAAGAGACTCTTAACAACAGAGAGAACAAACTGAGGGTTGATGGAGGGAGATGGGTGGGGGGATGGACCAGATGGGTGATGGGGATTAAGGAGGGCATTTGTGATGAGCACTGGGTATTGTAGGGAAGTGATGAAACATTGGATTCTACACCTGAAACTAATATTGCACTGTGTGTTAACTAGCTGGAATTTAAATCAAAACCTAAAAAGTTAAAAACAAAAAAAAAAGATAATACTTAAAAAGTGCTAACTAAAGCACACTGCCTAGCCCTCACTGAAAAGTAGCTATTATTATTAAGACTTCAATAAAGGTTCCTTGATTCTGAATCTGATCCCACATATATACATATTTAATCTAAAAGAAGTAATTACTAAATAGTTTATCCTTGGGACTCATCATATACATCAAGACTATTTCAAAGAGTTCCAAACATATTCCAAATTTCTTCAGAAACTGTTTTAGATGATACACACCATTCTTCTTTCTAGTCCAAATTTCCTTTTTCCTGTTTACCACATCAAAGCCTTGTTTTGTAACAATCAAAGGCTGAAAAATGAGTGAATGCTTCCCAGTATCATTCTTTCCAAAAAGTAAGAGCATACTTGGAATTATTTTTCACTTTCCTAAAAGGTCCGATAATGTAATGGGAATATAAGTTATCTGTTCTAAATGCTATGTAGCTCCAAAACTGTACCTTCTAAAACACAATCAACACACAACCACCACCATTCTTTCACACAAAAATAAAGCCCCTCAAAGAGCACAGCAAACTAGGGCCACTTAGTATGAAGCTATCTCCTATTTGCTTTACGACGACCACCACCCAGCCACATAAGACATATTAACTCATCTTCACAAAGACTCACACTTCAGGAAGCAGACATATCATTTGGTACTATGGCTATTTCTAGAAGTGGAAAGCGATACTCAGAGAGGTCCAATCCAGTACCACTGACGAGGGAAACAAGGACTACAAGCCAGATTTTCCAATGAACATTCCGGTGCTGTCCCCCAGCTCCATATACTAGTAAGACCTCCATATAAGACTTACTTGAAATTATAGAAAAGCATAATACATGATCATCACAATGATGAATCTGAATCAGCAAAAGGTAGAAAGTCCAGGAAACTATTTAAGAAGGTAAAAGTCTATCTTTATAAAAAGACCTCCATTTAAATGAAATGGAACTATCATGAAGGCATGGATGTGCATCTGCTTCACTCATTTCTGTACCCTTGGTGCCTCAAACAGCATCTTCAGAGAGCAAGCATTCAATAAACACTGTTGAATAGATGAAAAAAAGTGGTTATGTTTAACAGGATGAATTCTTAGCCATCTAGAACACTTGGCTATCCACAACTCATTTCTCAAGCATATCAGATTGTTAAGTATCAAATTTTATATGCCTGTAATTAATGAAAAAGGCAAGCTAAAATCCTAATTCTATAACTTACAGTTAACCAAGTCACCTTGCTAAAGTGAAATACCAGTTGGAGTTCCATAAAAATCCAGAATGTTAAGACCCTCCAATATAGGGTATTGCCTCAATAAATAACTGTGCACATCCACAGGTGGGATAGTACATTCATCAATTCATTCAAAAAAATATTTACTGAGGGACACTGGGTTAAGCCTTCAGCTCAGGTCACGATCCCAGAGTCCTGGGATTGAGTTCCGCATTGGGCTCCTTGCTCAGCGGGGAGCCTGCTTCTCCCTCTGCCTGCTGCTCCCCCCACCTGTGCGTGCATGCTCTCTCTCTCTGACAAATAAATAAAATCTTTAAAATATATATATATATATTTACTGAGTGCCTACCATGTCACCAGGTATTATTATAGCAAAGAGGACCTAGCCATGGAAATGGTTTCAAGAAGAACTTATAAATATTGGAGAAATGTTTATAATTTAAACTGGAGAATTTAAAAATATACATGTGTATGTTTGCATGTACAGACGATCACAGCTACATAAATATATATATATATATATATATATATATATATATATATACAAATTACATTAAGCTGAAACACCAAAATATTCACTGCTTTCTCTGGATGGTAGAATTATAAGCAATCTTCTGTTTTTCTGCATTTTCTACAATTTTTCACAATTAGCACACAATAGTTTTATAGTCAAAAGGAAAACTAACAAATATGAAGGCAGAGAAACTGACAGTAAGGTTATTTCTTAATTTAAAAAGTATTCTGTCATATATGGATAGTGAACAAAAGAAGCCTACATGCTATATGCAAGCACTAAAAATTATCAATCGAGACCAAAGAAGACCATGTCAGCAATCTGTAACCATAGCAACAGCTTCGAATGTAATCAAAAGTCTAATCTCTGCTAAGGTCATATTGATCTAAAAGGGTATGTTTTTCCTTTCACAACGTACTGACATTTCCTCCACTTCCCAAAATAAGAGCACTAAAAAGAAATAGATGAAATTTATGAAGCTGCCTACATCATTCCTAACGTCCACAGATATAGGCAGTCCTATTTATGAACAAAGCAAGCTTCATCATTGTGCAATGAAAACTTTCCAACCATTAAGAGGTTTTTATCCCCCTCGCCCTTCTAGTAAGAGATCTTTCCCTTTTATGTCACACCCTACTGAAATCCACAAGAGGCTCTAAGCAGGAAGGTATCTGAACAGATTTCACCTTAAAAATGGATACACTCTTAACTCTAGGAAACAAACTGAGATTGCTGGATGGGAGGGGGGTGGGGGGATGGGGTAACTAGGTGATGGGCATTAAGGAGGGCACGTGATGTAATGAGCGCTGAGTATTATATAAGACTGATGAATCACTGACCACTACCTCTGAAACCAATAAATATTAATTAATTGAATTTAAATTTAAAAAATAAACTTTAAAAAATGGATACACATACAACGAGACTGACAGCATGGTTTATAGCTCGCAGCCCCACTCTACACACCTCTCGAATATCAAAGTGCCTCTTAAGGTTAGTACCAACTATTCCATACAATTCATCAGCAGGAAATAAAGGATCTTCAGAAGGTTCTACAGTAACCTGCAGAAATATAAAACAACCATATTAACCTATTTAAAGATATTATTCAAGGTTACATAAGCCAAAATGCTTTTGAAGAAAATAAAAGATGTAAGAACATAACCAACTCACATCCAATTTCTTCTGATAATTTAAATTCCTCACAATCATCCTAGTTAGGTGAAGGGCATGATGATCATCCAAAGCGTAGTAGTCGGATACTCCAGACTTTCTACAGAGTAAAGCACACTAAAATAATCAGAACAGGGAAAAGGAAAATAAATATCTTAAACCCTAAAGATCTTCTCTCATCTAAGGATGACATCATTCTTACTTCCAAAATACTTTAATCAATGTCATCCAACTTGATTCTCATAATGTCCCCTTCCCTGCTCAGCGGGGAGTCTACTTCTCCCTCTGGCCCTCCCCCTCTCATGCTCTCTCTCTCTCATTCTCTCTCTCAAATAAATAAATAAAAATCTTTAAAAAAAAAAAAAAAAAAAAAAAAGAATCATAATGTCCCCAGCAGAACAGTATTATCCTTATTTTACAAACAGGAAAAACTGAGGTCTACCTATATTAAGTACCCTGCCCTAGGACCACCAGTATAAGTATCCACATGTTCTATTTCTCAATCTTGACCTTCTTCTACTGGACCAGAGAGCCTTGCTGATGAGGACTTCTATTTAATGCTCATCCCATGCACCTCAAACAAAACTGTATATGATAAAGTTCAACAACCGCAGATGTAGTCCATAACAACGAAGTGTCTGTAACTCACTGAGCTCCTAATGAAGATGCCAACTACTGCAGGGAGACTGCTGAGGCCCCAACCTTACAAAGTCACACCTTAAGAGTAAGCATGACGACCCTGTCCCTCAGATCAATGGGAAAAATTAGTATTGATAAAACAGAACTGCGATAAGGGCCACAGAAATTCCTGCTCAATCTCAAGTTCAATGTGAATGAAGCATGGGCTTGCTCTGTTTATTAGCTTTGTTCTGATTAGATGACTTTTTATCTCATATGTAGATATACTCATTCTAGAATATAGTATTTAAAAAAAACCGTGCCTGGGTGGTGCAGCTGGTTGAGCCTTGGACTCTTGGTTTCAGCTCAGGTCGTGATCGTGGGATTGAGCCCCGCAATGGGCTCCACGCTCAGCAGAGAGTCTGTTTAGGACTCTCTCTCCCTCTGCCCCTTCCCCCTTTGTGCGCGCATGCGCATGCATGCTCACTCTCTCTCTCTCTAAAATCAATCAATCAATCAATCAATAACTGTAGGGGTGCTTGACTGGCTCAGTCGGTGGAGCGTGGAACTCTTGATCTCAGGGTTGTAAGTTCGAGCCCCACGATGGGTGTAAAGATTGCTTAAAAATAAAAATTTTTTTAAAAATAAATAAATAAAATAACTATAAAGACAGACAAAAATATGTACCTGAAGAAAATAGAATTTTGGTTCATTTTATGAGTAAGGGCTAATCTGCTGCAATCTAAATTGTGATGTCTTGTCTAGGAAAATGCCAAACCCTTAGCAGGTATTTCTTAGAACTGGGTTCTCAGGGTGGTTTCAGGGCACTCTCCACCTCTGGATTGGCTATTTCTAAATGAGAACAGAGACCGTGTTTACTCCTTGCTATAGCCCCGCAACACTTCGCAAATGGTAGACCCTTCAGTTTTTTTTAACTTAATATGACATTTTATAACTAACCATATCTTTTAAATGCTTCATACATCATACCAGCTAGAACTGCTGACTTCTAGCTACACTGCAGTAATTCAGAAAGCAAAGAGAAGCAGAAGGAACTACTTCCAAATCAGTAAATATTTAAAATAAAATGCTTTCTTTTTTTTTTTTTTAAAGATTTTATTTATTTATTTGACAGAGAGAGGCACAGCGAGAGAGGGAACACAAGCAGGGGGAGTGGGAGAGGGAGAAGCAGGCTTCCCGCCGAGCAGGGAGCCTGATATGGGGCTTGATCCCAGGACCCTGAGATCATGACCTGAGCCGAAGGCAGATGCTTAATGACTGAGCCACCCAGGCGCCCCTAAAATGCTTTCTTTTAAAAACTGCCTAATATTTACCAAAACAGCAGGAAAGGGAAACCTTTGATGAGACACTGTATTATAGAAGACTTTGTGTCAAAGTAATTCCTCAGGATGGCTAATCAGAGAGGTTTAAGATATGTATTTACAAAGACCGAAGAAACCCAAAGCAATTTGTGACTAGTAAATTTTATCACACTGTTCCAAAAAAAAGCCATCACCACCTAATCACTGTCCCATGATTTTAAACAGGTTATTATGAATAATCATAACTAGTAGTAATAGGGCACTTACCAGGTACCAGACACTGTGCTATGAGGTGGGATCTATTCTTATCTTCACTTTACATGTGAAGACAAGAGGCTCAATGAAGTTAACTAGTTTGTCCTGTCCAGTCACAAGGGTGGTAAGTCAGGCAAACAGAAGATGAATTCTAGAACCTACACCCCTAACTTGGTATATACTGCCTACAGCTTTTATGGGCACCAGATAACTTTTTTTAAATAGTCAAAATTTTTTAAATTAATGCTCCTCAAATACTATCTTCATCTCCTTGTTAATCATCCACAAACAGTGGCAGCCCACTGTGTCCTGTACCCCACTCACCTTATTCTACCTGCGGCCGCCTCTCTCCAGGCTGACACACCCACGCCAGTCTCCCTGCCACGGTCAGTGCGATCAGAGAGGAACGCAGCGTGGCCACTCACACGCTTGTGCTCACCGTAAATAAACAAGTGTTCTGTTCCACACACACAGAAACTCAGGCTCGTGCTAAGCTTTTCTCCACCAACCTCAACACCACTCCCTTAACCACTCCTCCCTTCGCCTCTAGTTGGAAATCGGAAGCATGCTAGCATATTCATTTTGTAATTGTTTTTAGTTCTTTTCATTTTTCTTTTTACATAATGAGATTATTAATCCTTGAGGGCAGGAACCAGGCCTGAAATTGTTCTGTGTTACTCACAACACTTAGCGCCATCAATCTACCCACAATAAGCACTCAGTGAGAAAAGGAATGAAGGGAAAACTGGGGCAAATGTGGGTCCCTCACATAAGTTTTCTAAAGGCGCAGCAGTGTTTGACAGGAAAGTAGAAATGTTACACCTGTCTCTCCTTTCCTACCTACTAGACTGCTCCCATAGCCACCTGCCCCCCTGGGTATGAGGCCTGGCAGCACAAAGAGAGGTTTATGCACCTGCCAGGCCACAGAGCTCAGTGAGTAGATCGACTTGCCATCTATGCCTGGTTTCCCTGGGTATGGTCCAGGGCCCTCCTCTTTATCTACACTCACCTCGAGTTGAGCTAGCTCATCTATTCCCATCGTTTTAAATTCTAGTTCTATGCTGATGACTCCCCAACACTGATCTGGGCTGCAGACTCTTTACCAGTTAACTGCCTACTCAGCCAGTGTGCCTACTTGGATGTCTCAAGCACCTCTAACTTATCGGGTCCAAAAGGATCCCCCTGCCCCGTTCCCAGATCTCCTCCTCCTCCCATCTTCCCAGTCTCAGGAAGTCATACCTTTTCCACTCATCATCTTTGTCACCTCACTTTCCTAAACCCCTTGGATGAAATCCAAAAGCAAGTCCTTCAAACCTGTCTCTACAGCAGAGCTTGAACCTGGTCACTCCCTCTACCTGCACTACCACCAGAACCATCTAAGCCACCAGCATCTCTCACCTGCTGTTCCTGATAAAACCCCCTGACTGGACAGACTCAGGCCAACCCCCTAAATGTTCTGTTTAGCAGCCAGAGTGACTTTTTCTAATGAAATATTTGATAACAGCATCTCTCTCCTTAAAACTCTTCAATGGTTTCCTAATTGCTCTTAAAAAAAAAAAAAAAGTCCACTCTTTAATGACCAGTTATGATAAACAACAACAATAAAAATAATGGCAGTTAATATTTACAGGTACTTATTTAAAGCAGGTACTGTTTCAAGCAATTTACACGTATCATCTCATTTCATTCTCACAAAACTCTAGGAGGTAGGCGGTCTTCTTACCCCTGAACTCTAACCTGAAATGACTGGACCAGTGACGTGATGGAGCCAGACAGAGCCAAGTGTGTACAACCTCTTCCTGCTTCCACACTCCCTGGTCCTGTTGGGACCCTGTCATCAGCCTCAGTGGGATACTTTACACCAGAAGCATTGGCAGATGCCACAAAGCCGGACTTTTCCCCTCCCCAGAGAACCAGCTGTTCTTGAGAGTTGAGCTAAGCTCCTCCATAGTCTGGCTGCCTCTGCATCTACTTTGTGTGGCTGAGTGGACTGCAGGAACCTGAAACCGCCTCCAGCCCGCTTGGGCAAGCGCAGGCGCCAGAGAGCAGCCACAGACTCACAAGCACATCCTCAGTCCCGATGGGACTTCCCCAACAAGCCCTGTGATCAACAGTCTCCTCTGCCTCCCAGCTCCTTCCTGTATGCCTTGCGTGCACTAGACCCACATGCATAAGACCCAGTGTGGAACTGAACGAAACGCCAATCTTTTGGTTTGAATTGACTAAACTAGCCTTAGCCTAGGAACCCCCAAGTGCTCCAATCATGGACCCTAAGAAAAAAATGTGCTCAGGCTCTGCCTCTGTCTGCACTCTGCCTTGAGCTCCCAGCATGGCCCCTCGAGGCATGCCGTGTACTTCCTCCAGGTTCTGTGAGTAATGAACTTGTCCATTTCAATTTCTCCTGTGGTCTGTTGTTGAACCACAGCTTGCCATCCAGCACTCTGTGCTCCACTTAACAAATACTAATTTAACAGCATCATGGGGCGCCTGGATGGCTCAGTCGGTAAAACATCTGACTTCTTGATTTCAGCTCAGGTCATGATCTCAGGGTTGTGAGATCGAGCCCTGAGTCAGGCTCCATGCTGAGCGTGCAGCCTGCTTGGGATTCTCTCTCTCTCCCTCTGCTCCTCCCCACTCGTGCGCTCTCTCTCTCTCTAAAAATAAAATCTTTAAAAAAAAAACCCCACAAAGTCATAACACCTGCACACCAGTGGGTTGGATCAACCTATATGCTCTCCCTATACTTCTTTACAGGCCTTATCACACATACACATTAAATCATTTTTTGGTAATAACTTATCACCCATCTCCCTGACTAGAATGTTACGCTCCTTGAGGTCAAAGACAATGTCTATCTCATAATCTTCAATACCTATAACAGTGTCTGCCACACAACAGGTGCTGGACGGATGTTTGTTAAAGAAATGAGAAACCTGTTCTCCAGTCTATCTAGGCAATAACGAACAAGCTGACGTTCTAGCTTAGGAATGCAACCCTACAGTTCAAAGAACTGAACCCTGAAACAGCAGCTCAAGAACAGATCAACTGTGGTTGGATCTGGCAAGTTTAACTCTTAGAAAAAATAATTAAATTTTCTCTTCAACAGACAGACAACAATGAATCCTGGAAAGCAACAAGTGCTTCTGTCTCACCTGCAATGCAGATCAGCACCGCCAAGGTCCTCGGCCAACACTTCCTCTCCAGTGGCGGCTTTCACCTACAGCAAGGAGGAAAGTCAGTGGTGAGTTGTGCCCATCAGAGAAATAAAAATGCTTACCTAACATGCATGTCTTCTAACCCGACTATGCCTACCACTCTTTCTTCCACACAGCTAAAGATTTTTGATTTTTTTCTTTCTTTTTTTTTTTTGTAAAGATTTTATTTATTTATTTGAGAGAGAGAGAGAATGAGAGACAGAGAGCATGAGAGGGAGGAGGGTCAGAGGGAGAAGCAGACTCCCCGCTGAGCAGGGAGCCCGATATGGGACTCGATCCCGGGACTCCAGGATCATGACCTGAGCCGAAGGCAGTCGCTTAACCAACTGAGCCACCCAGGCGCCCCTCTTTTTTTTTTTTTTTTTTTTTTTTTCATTTTTTAAGTAGACCTCACACCCAGCATGGAGCCCAGTGCAGGGCTTGAACTCAAGACCCTGAGGTCAAGACCTGAGCTGAGATCAAGAGTCGGACACTTAACCAACTGAGACACCCAATCGCCCCAAGATTGTTTTCTTATTCCACCCATCCAGCAAACCTAGAAAAAACTGTCTCTGGTCTACAGATGAAAAATCTGAACCCAGAGCCACTAAGGAATTTCCCCACAGCCCCTGAGCAAGTGATGGAACCTGAGTTGAATTGAGGTATTTCTGGTCTGTAAGCCCGCTCTCCTTCTCCTACCTTCTGCACAGTAAAGCATTTGTGTCTGTGTATATGCTGTTCCCACTGCCTGGGCTCCCTGCTCTCTGTCACCCACCTGGGGAATCCCTCCTGATCCTTTAGGCCCCATCTGCTCTATGTGGTTTTCCCTGACCTGCGCAGGCCCTTTCGTCATTAATGACACTCCAGAGCAATACTAGAACAACACCTGCTCATCTGTGGTCCAAGAATACTCCTTGTACACCTCCAACAGGGCACCTGCCAGACTGCGCATGTCAGTGATCTGCAGGTGTCTGTCTCTCTTGTCTCTATACTGGGAGGGCTTGATGGCAGCAACTGTGATGTATTCATCTTTGAACACTCAGTAAATTTAATGAATTAATGCCTTTTGTGGCCTATCCTGAAAAACTGCAGTAACTATCACAAACTCTTAAAAGTGCAATACCTTCAAGAGGCCAAAAAAAATCTCTAAGATTACCCACATCTAAGATTCAGCCAAATATGACCAAAAAGAAAGAAACCTCAAGTAATAAACTAAGAATGACTTAACTATTGCCTGAGAAATTCTAATAAGAAAACAGAAAAATCATTTAGTGCCAAATGTCAAACTGACCCCTTAGGAATTGCTTACTGATTCCTACTTCTTTGGGTTGACTGATTTCTTTTTCTTCAAATAGGAAAAACTGTTATTAGAGCAATGAACATTTATCTAAATTGCAGCATAGAAAGGACTTATTATTCACTACATCAAAAGTTGTCTTAAACAAAATATTACTGCACAGAGAAAAGTAATTAAAATTTTCACTTCCAATTTTTCCACCCACAGAACTAAGGTCTCTTCTTCCCAAAATATTCAGTGTAAAATAGCATTCAGCCCAGACAATAACTAATTATAAGAGGTGTCTGGATATTTAAAGTTGTAAAAAGGAATAAACTACCGATATACTCTGTTTATTTCCAGGGATCTGACTAATACCAACTGATAAAATAAGGGTTCGTCATTGGTTAATATTTAGTGAACACCCACAACATGGCTGATACTTTGACAGGTGCAAGGATGATAAAAATTAAAAACAGCTCATTCTACTAAATATCAAGTTCAGAAGACAGAAGAACAAAAAGCTCCTTCAAAAACTTGTCTTACTATTAGGCATTCTTCCAACCACTTTAAGCAACTGAAAGCTGTAGCAACTCAACCGCACATTATGCATGGAATCTTTTTTCAATTTTCAGTAAAACAAGGGTCAAAATTTAGAACCCTCAAGCAGATGAGACTGCTGCGGCTTCCTTTTTTTTTTTTAAGCTGTAAATATGGTCTTTCAGTGGTAGACAACAGAGCAGAGTTCAGTTCTCTAACAGGACTGCCGACTTCAGCTGCTAAATTGCTCCTAGCCGAGGTACAAGGTAAATCCGCACCAATGACTGGACATTTTGCAACTGCACCCTTCAGACAAGCTCTTCTCTTGGAAACAGCTAGTGTTATGTCAGTATTGTGATTCTGCCTACAGTCCCAAAAAGGTGTTTTCAAATTTTAGTCCTATCTTCACTCATTCTTTAAGGAAAAACACCTACAAACTACTGAAAGTTTGTACCCTTCACTTGACAAAGGTAAATTCTAAATGAATTCTCCTCTCATTTACCAATGATAAGTATCACTTATAGCTAGAAATAAGTGTCAAAGAATAATTGACAACACAGGCCTTTTGAATAATGCCTTCAGACTTTCAGGGCATTTAAAACGGTGGCTCTTCAGGCTTACCTGATCTTCAATAAAATTTATTAAAAATAAACACAATCATTTGCAAAATACACATATTTCACATCAAAGCAAGAATAAGCTCTTTTTAACGTACTCTTTTTAATAAATTCGTGTTATTATTCCAAAACCAAAGATGATTTTTTTGACAGACTTTGAAGCAATAACCTTACTTTTTGAGATAGAATTCACTACCATAAAATTCACATTTAAAGAATATAATTCAGTGTTTTTCAGTATATTCACACGGTTGTGGAACCATCACCACCACCTAATTCCAGAAGTTTCATCACTCCCAAAAGGAAGCCCATACTCATTACAGTCACTCCCCATTCTACCTTCCTCTTGGTCCCGGGCAACCACTAATCTCCTTGCTGCCTCTAGGAATTTGTTTATTCTAAATATTTCATAGAGGCAGAATTATACAGTATTTTTCCTTTTGTGTCAAATTTTTCCTTTTGTGACATAATGTTTTCAAGTTCCATCCATGTTGTAGCATGTGTCAGAACTTCATTCTTTTTCACGGCTGAATCATATTCCATTGGATGTATATTATAGTTTTATAGTATTGTTGACATTCTCCTTACCTAGATAATATTCTTAGATTTCACTTAAGTAAGGGGATATTTTGTTGTAAGATGTAGTCATTACCTGTGTCTTCCCCTACGCTCTCTTTATCCCTCTGGAGCCTGGGCCCAGATTGTGACACACGCATAGCAGAGTGAAGGCTGCACTACTGAACATCACTGGAATGGAGCCGAGCAAAGAGGAGATGGGAAGAGCCTGCATTACATAATCCACTCCTCAGTCCAGCTCACCAGTGAGGGTGCACAAGGTCCCACTCTCAGAAGGGCCCTGTGCTTGGAGTTTGATGCTCAGTGGTTACCCTACTGAAATTCTCATTTTATCTTTGAATATGTGTTCTGTAAATGAAGTCTGATGGGACAATGTGTGTTGGGGTTCAGAGCCTTAGCTCTTAGCTGGTCTGCCTCCCACCATCTTTCTGGAAAGGGTTCTTGGCTCCCTGCTTCCCTGCTAACTGGTACATAGGCCCTGGGCTCTGCCCTATCTGCTCCTCCCCACTCCTGCCTAGGGACTATAACACCTGTCCCCACTGGGGACCTGGCATGGGCAAAGGGAAGATCAGGGCTCAGGCATGCACCCCCTGGTGTCTCAGGGTGGAGCACAGCAGCACCATCACTATGCTGGGCTGGCGGTGCTGAGGTGTATTCTCCAGCAGATGACGCAGTGGAGGGGAGGTGGTGCTAAAGGATTGCTTTTCGCCCCTCACCCATCCGGATACCAAGCACATCCTGGCATGGAGGCTGCATACCCCTGGGGGGTCATAGGTCCACCAGGAGTTGAACAGTGGGCCCACTGGAAGCACAGATGCCTGAGAAGGGGAGTATTCTATGCTTGAAGGAACATGCCCTTAAATATTTAGCAAATAAGAAACACCAAGACAGTTTAAGGTACCACAGAAGGAAAAGGTTTTATATTTTAGTACCTTTAACAGTACTTGTTCCTCCTTTTTGAACAAGGGGTCTCGTATCTTCAGTTTGCACTGGGGCCTGCAATTATGTAGCTAGCCCTACCAGTGATTCGTAACGATGCTAGGATTAGAAATTTAGAGCACCTCTCATAAATATTCTAACTTGTTCCTTTTTTTTTTTTTAACTTAACCTTTTTGAAAAGGTAATGTTTTCATGAGACTCACAAAGTCAAAGGTCTCAAAATGTTTATCAGCACACACATACACACACACACAAAAGTCAAAGGTCTCTCTCTTGCCCTGTTTCATCTCCTCTGCATTAAAACTATGTTTGCTGTATCTTTTCCAGAGTTTCTTTATGCATATACAAGCTTACAAATGTATAATTTGCCCTGTCTTACAAAAAAGTTGACCTATTATGTGCAAGCACCTTGTTTATCAACTTCTAGAGACCCTGAGACAAACAAGAATGCAACTGAGGTAGAAGAAAAAATAAGTAGAAGTTTATTTCATCAGCCATTCAACAAATGATGCTGGGCCAACTACATATCACATACAAAACGATGTGGGATTCCTTCCTTAAATCCTACCCAAACTAACTCAAAATGGATTACAAACCTGTAAGTAAGAGCTCAAACTACAAAACTTAGAAGAAACCCAAGTATTAAATCTTCACGATCCTGCAACAGGCAAAACCTTCACAGATATGACACCAAAAGCACAGCAAAGAGAGAAAAAAAATGCATAAACTGACCTTTATCAAAATCAAACATTTCCATGCTTCAGAGGAAGACACCACCAAGAAAGTGAAGACAATCCATAGAAAGAAAATATTTGTATCCAGAACATATAAAGAAGTCTCACAACTCAATAAAGACAGAAAGCCCAATTTAAAAAGTGGGCAAAAGGATCTGAATAGAGATCTCTCCAAAGAAGATATACAAATGACCAACCAGCACATGGAAGATGCTCAGCATCATCAGCCATTAGGGAAATGCGAGTCAAAACCTGAATGAGGTACCATCCATTAGGATGGATATCATCATACAGACGCTCAATAACAACTGTCGGCAAGGAAATGGGAAAATCAGAACCCTCACACATAGCTGGCAGGAATGTAAAATATGCTGTGGGCAGTTTGGCAGGTCCTCAAAATGTGAAACTTAGCATTGCCATGTGACCCAGCAATTGTACTCACAGGTCTATAAACCTTATAAAGGTTTATGTAATATGGCTTAGTATACACACACACACATATATAAACCTACATATAAGCCTTGTAAAGGTTTATATAAAAACTTGGATATGAAGGTGCATAGCAGCATTATTCGTAATATCCAAACACTGGAAACAACCCAAATGACTATCAGCTGATAAATGGATAAACAAAATGCTGCCTATCCATACAATGAAATATTATTCCGCAAAAAAAAGAAATAAAGTGGTTTCTCAAAAAATTAAACACATAATCATCACATGATCTGGCAATTCTATGTCCGACCATATGCCCAAAAGAAATGAAAGCAGGGACTCAAACAGATATATTCATATACTCATATTAACAGCAGCATCATTCATAATAGCCCCAAACTGGAAGCAACTCAAAGGTCCATTGATGAATGAGTTAATAAACAAAATGTGATACGTACATGCAATGGAGTATTATTCAGCCTTTAAAAGGAAGTTCTGACATACGCAACAACATGGTGAATCCTGAGGACATCATCCTAAGTGAAATATGCCAATCACAAAAGGACAGATACTGTATGATTCCACTTATACAACGTACCTACAGTAGTCAGCTTCATAGAAAAAGGAGAATCATGGTAGCCAGGAGCAGTGGAGGTCGGGGAGAATAGGGAGTTAATGTTTAATGGGTACAGATTTTCAGTTGGAGCAGATGAGGAAGTTCTGGAGATGGTTGGTGGTGACGGTTGCACAACAATGTGAATATATTTAATGCCACAGAACTACGCACTTAAAAATGGTTAGAATGGGGGCGCCTGGCTGGCTCAAGCACCTGACTCTTGGTTTCGGCTCAGGTCATGATCTCAGGGTGGTGAGATCAAGCCCCGCATCAGGCTCTGCACTCAGCTGGGAGTCCGCTTGAGGATTCTCTCCCTCTGCCTCTCCCCCTGCTCGTGCTCTAAAATAAATAAATAAATCTTTGAAAAAAATGGTTAGAAAGGTTTAAAAACTGGTCAGAATGATAAATTTTATATTATATACGTATATTTTACTTCAATCAATCAATCAATCAATCAAGTCTATGTTCTTACCAATGGGGGTCCTGCCAAGAAAATGGTACCCTGCTTGCGTACAATGATGTTTTCATCAGCCATTGCAGGCACGTAAGCACCACCTGCCGTACAGGAGCCCATGACCACTGCAATCTGGAATCCAAGCATATAAGACACCCATGAGGTGAGGTTCAGTTAGTTATAGTCTCTGGATCTACAGACCCATAAATGTCGCAGTACCAGAAGAGATTACTAGCTGGTCCCTATGCTTCCTTTTAAAAATGGTCCTCTAGGGCGCCTGGGTGACTCAGTCATTAAGCGTCTGCCTTCAGCTCAGGTCATGATCTCAGGGTCCTGGGATCGAGTCCCGCATCGGGCTCCCTGCTCAGCTGGAAGCCTGCTTCTCCCTCTCCCGCTACCCCCACTTGTGTTCCCTCTCTCGCTGTCAAATAAATAAAAAAAATCTTTAAAAAAAAAAAGGTCCTCTAAGTGTTTGGAATTGTTCCTTAACTACTTCTATCAAAGCCTTTTGAAGGGCTTAGGTCACATTTTTACAAAAATTTATGGACATTCTCCCTGTTGGAGAGAAGATTGGCCATTTAGAACATTAGCCTGATCGACTAATGGAGAAGAAACTCCACAATCCACGCACAGGTCAGCAAAACTGTGTTGAAACTAATAATAAGTCTTTTCAACAATTGCCACTTACCTCGTGATGGGAATGCTGAAATAATTCTCCAAATGAGTGTTAATACTCGGTGTTACCCTGAATATGGTATGTTCTAAATATAAAACTAACGTTAGCATCGCAGTTGAAAATCGTGTTCAAAAGCAAGTTAACTGTGTGGAACCAGGGTGATGCATGTGTTTAGAGTCCACAGTGCTGTTTTCCCTACTTTTATATGTGTTTAAAATGTTCCATAATAAAGCTTTAAAAAAAAAAAAAAACACTCCTGCCTAGAGATTAGTAAGACACAGAGAATAATGAATATGGGTTTGGCTGATTACCCCTAGGTAGGAATAAATAATATCAGAGTAAAACAAGAAAAACATGTAACAGACATTTTCTTAAGTTACCACATGAAGGCACTTTTTGCTACTAATTCCAATATTCCATCAGTTTCCTTAGAGTCATTACAAATTCCCTTTCTGAAATAAAAATGCTACACTAGTATTCATCCAAAGATGCAAGGCAGTGTGAGTTAACATTTTCCCATCTAAATGGCCATCACAAAAAGCATTTTTCCCTATTTCACGTATGTTATTAAAAATGGCTGCAACATTTCACTGTCAACATATTACAAAAGTGTTTATCACATATTGTTTTTGCTTACCAATCACCCAGAAGTTTATTTTCAAAATATCTATGGCTAGAAAAACTCTTGTACAAGGGAAGGAGCACAGGAAACATTCATTGTAACAGTGTTTACAATAGTGAAGATATGCAAATAATCAAAATACCCATCAACACTGCATTTTGAGTGGATAAATGAATTGTGAATAAGCTCTTTAAAAATCTGAGGGAAAGAAACAAATGAAATGCTAACACTTTATAAATCCAAGTGGAGGGTCCATAGTGTTCCATTGTTATTGCACTATTCTCTGTACTTTCTGCATGTTTGAAATATTTAATGGGCTTTTTCTGTAAGGCTTTAGGAATAAAGGACATGATTTCAACTTACCAACCTGTTCTGTGTACAAGAACAGCAGATACAGCTCAAACTATTTCACTACCAAAAAAAAAAAAAAAAAGGCAAGGAAGTAGAGAAGAGTCACAGTGAAGTAAAAATCTAAAAAGGCACAAATTTCAAAAGTAAGACCTACAGAACTAAACAGGCATAGCAGGGTTTCATAACAGCAAATTGAAAGAAAAAGAAAAAAACAGCAAATATTCAGAGACCAAGGATGGGAGGTGAGGTGAGTGGGGGACAAAGAAAGAAGAATTTCGGTGTCGAAAGTCAGGAAGACAAAAATGAGGGTAATGAAGCTGAATGCCATCATGCCATCTCAGGGGGAGAAAACATCTACCAATTTAGTAGAAAAGTTTTACAAGTGAATAGCGAACAAATTATTAGTGCATCTACACCAGGGAATTTTACCATATTCCTAAGGGCACTTCAGATGTGTGGGTTTTTTTTTTGTCCCCACAGTACTTCCAAAACCAAGGTAATCGACAATCCACTTCTCTCACATGAACTGAGAGTGGCCCCCGATGACTCCGGGCTCTTGTGATTCACGTCCTATATATCCCATCCCCTTACTGTGTGGTGGATCTGGTAACATGCTTCTAACACAAAGATTATAACAAGTGTCACTCTTGTGATCCAGTTCGGAGAGACCATGTCTTCCCCTCCCCTCACCCCCGCCAGCCCCCTCTCTTGTCCATTTGCTTGTTCACTCTGATGCAGCCAGCTAACATGTGGAGACTTGCTCTCTACAGCTGCCCACTTGGGAAGGAACCTAGAGATGCTTCCTGCCAACAGCTCCCAAGGAAGTAAGTGAGGCCTGCAGAGAACTGAATCATGCCACGACCACGTGAGAAAGCTGGGGCAGATCCTTTCCAGTCCAGCCTAGAGAGGACTGTAGCCACCTGAGCTCAGCACTGGGGGATCCAGCTGGGGGATCCCAGTCCTGACCACTGGGGGATCCGAGTCCTGACCCACAGACACTGCTGGGTAATAAATGGTGCTTTAAACTACCAAGTTTGGGGTTAATCTGTTCTGCAGTGATAAATAATACAGAGATCAAAAACCATCTACCTTAAGTAACTGCAATGGAGGCACATCTGAAGCCTTGGGACAATCTATGTTTTGGAGTACTCTGTTGTTGCTGGTCTGCAACCTGTCTATAAACCATTCCTCTATTCCAGAGGTGGGAGATAAACCATAAAGGGAATTCTGTACCATCCCAGACAGTAATGAAAAACCAAAAGACATGGGTAAACCTTGAAACCATCATGCTAAATGAAAGAAACCACTTATTATACAATCCCTTTCAAATGAAATGTGTCATAGGCAAATCCATAGAGATAGAAAGCAGATGAGTGGTTGCCAGGGGCTGGAGAGATTGGATAGAAATGGGGAGTAAATGTTAATGGATATGGCATTTCCTTTTGGAGTGATGAAAATGTTCTAAGACTGACTAAACTCTGTGACTATCCTAAAAACCAATGAACTGTACATATCAAATGGGTACACTGTATGGTATGTGAATTGTATCTTAATAAAGCTGTTATAAAACTTAAGAAACAAGAGCTGGAATTATTAAGTATGTAAGATTCAAACTTCTCAAGCTTTTCATCAAGAAGAAACAGGCTACTCTAGTCACAAGTACCTCACAGACACTAAACAATATCTCTAAAGCAAATTCTGATAATAGAATAGAAATAGGATAGAAAAATGAAATTTAAAAATGAATAAAATAGAAATCGAATAGAAAAATGAAATAAAAGAACAGAGATTAGTGGAGTCACTACTGTCAAAGAATCTCCTCTTCTCATCACTTACTTCTTTTTTTATTATTACGTTATGTTAGTCCCCATACATTACATCATTAGTTTTTGATGTAGTGTTCCATGATTCATTGTTTGTGCATAACACCCAGTGCTCCATGCAGAGCGTGCCCTCTTTAATACCCATCACCAGGCTAGCCCATCCCCCACCCCCCTCCCCTCTAGAACCCTCAGTTTGTTTCTCAGAGTCCATAGTCTCTCATGGTTCGTCTCCCCCTCCAATTTCCCCCCTTCCTTTTTCCCTTCCTGCTATCATCTTCTTTTTTTTTTTTACATATAATGTATTATTTGTTTCAGAGGTACAGGTCTGTGATTCATCAGTCTTACGCAATTCACAGCGCTCACCATAGCACATACCCTCCCCAATGTCTATCACTCAGCCACCCCACCCCTCCCACTCCCCACCACTCCAGCAACCCTCAGTTTGTTTCCTCATCATTTACTTCTAAGCCACGCACTCACTCATGAAACAGGGTGAATATGCACCAACAAGAGCCCTGCCCCTGTGTCTGCTCCTTCTTATCACAAAGCACAGGAACCCCTGGGCCAAACACCTCCAACAACCTTCCGTGTCCCCAAGCATTCGTCTATGGTACAACAAAGATCTTATATTGAGCCACGCTGGACAAGGGATATGGAACCCCAGAGAGAAAATTCTGCTTTCTCTACTAAGAGGACATTAGAATGACGTAAGTAAGATGCAGGAGCATAAACTGTTCTGCACGCACTCAGGGTACAGATTTGGCTTGCACTGAGGCCCAACACGGGCACCAAATCAGGGGAGACGGGACAGTGACTCTCTTCTGCATCAGAACGAAGAACTCCCAAGAACTCCACTGAGAGGCTAGAGTCCACCCAGTCATCCGTGAGGAGGGCTTCCTGTGACACGGATAAACCAAGAGATCCCTCTTACAGGGTTGATGAGGGAAACAAAGGCAAGAGAAACGTAGCTTAAATTAAATCTCCTTACACCTTGCAGCCCACTGAGAGATACCTGAGACATGCAGAGTGTGAACTTCCTCAAAGAACTCGTGGCCGCCTCAGTGCCTTAATGTTTATGTTTATTAAAGACTACAAGGAACCTTATCTTAATAGCAGCTAGCCCTCAAGGTGCTGAAAGCCTTGCTTCCCAATTCCTTAGAGACTTACACTATCCTTAAACCCTACTAATTAAAAAGTATATAATCAGTTAGTCCTCACAATCCCAGTGCAGCTCTTTCTGCCCATAGGTCCTGTCCCCGTGCTTTCATAAAACCACCTTTTTAATGAAAGAAGACGAAGCCAGAGAGGGAGACAAATCATAAGAGACTCTTAATCTCAGCAAACAAACTGAGGGTTGCTGGAGTGGTGGGGGGTGGGAGGGATGGGGTGGCTGGGTGATAGACATTGGGGAGGGTATGTGCTATGGTGAGTGCTGTGAATTGCGTAAGACTGATGAATCACAGACCTGTACCCCTGAAACAAATAATACATTATATGTTCATAAAAAAAAAAAAAAAGATAGCAGGAAGGGAAAAATGAAGAGAGGGGAATCGGAGGGGGAGACGAACCATGAGAGACTATGGACTCTGAGAAACAAACTGAGGGTTCTAGAGGGGAGGGGGGTGGGGGGATGGGCTAGCCTGGTGATGGGTATTAAAGAGGGCACGAACTGCGTGGAGCACTGGGTGTTATACGCAAACAATGAATCATGGAACACTACATCAAAAACTAATGATGTAATGTATGGTGATTAACATAACATAATAAAATTAATTAAAAAATTAAAAATAAAAATAATTTAAAAATTTTTGAAGAATCACCTTTTTATACCAAAAAATCTCCAGAATTCTTTCTTGGCTGACGAACCCAAAAACTTCCAAATTTCATCAGGGTGAGGAGGTAAATGGTGATTCAAGACTTGAATCAAAACCAAGAAAGCAGCAAGAAGGCAAAGAATAATGTGTAACTGACCATTACACTGCTTGCCATCACTACCACAGAAGGCACAAGCAGAAATTTTGAGTAAAAGGAAATGAGATGCTATAAAACAGAGTGAAGAGTCTGTGAAAACTTCAGACAAAATTTCATTACCCTCCAGGTCCTGCCTGAACAGAGACTGGCTCTCATTGCACCAAAACCAAATTACATATTGTAGGTCAGCAGCCTGCCCTACAGAAAGGGTCTCTGAGAGAGAGTCAAGAGGTTTTATACCTAATTCTGAAAAGCTGTGTGAACTCTTGACCTCCATCCTTCCACTGAAAAATTGCACTAGACTATCCAGTTCAAAGGCACACTGTGATAAATGTAATATAACTTGGGGGGGGGGGGGCGTAGTTTCAGTTGCTTGATGGAAAAGCCATTAAAAATATAGTATGTTTTGGGGTACCTGGGTGGTTCAGTGGGTTCAGTGTCTGCCTTTCAACTAAGGTCATGATCCTAGGGTCCTGGGATCGAACCCCACACCAGGCTCCCTGCTCAGCGGAGAGTCTGCTTCTCCCTCCCTTGCTCTCTCACTTGCTTGCCCTGTCTCAAGAAAATAAATAAAATCTTTTTAAAAAATTTATACAGCACGGGCGCCTGAGTGGCTCAGTCGGTTAAGCATCTGCCTTCAGCTCACGGCATGATCTCAGGGTCCTGGGATGGAGCCCCACACCCAGCAGGGAGCCTGCTTCTCCCTCTCCCCTGCACTCCCCCTGCTTGTGCTCTCTCTCTCTGTCAAAAAAATAAAATCTTTTTTAAAAAGTTTATATAGTATGTTTTTAGGGGCACCTGGGTGGCTCAGTTGGTTAAGCATCTGACTCTTGATTTCACCTCAGGTCATGATCTCAGAGTCATGAGATGGAGCCCTGCACTGGGCTTGGCACTCAGTTGGGGAGTCTGATTGAGTCCCTCTCTCTCTCTTCCCCTCTGTCCCTCCCCTCACTCACTCTCTCCCTCTCTCTCTAAAATAAATAAATAAATCTTAAAAAAAAAAAGTAGGGGGTGCCTGGGTGGCTCAGTTGGCTAAGCGTCTACCTTTGGCTCAGGTCATAATCCCAGGGTCCTAGGATTGAGCCCCACATCAGGCTCCGTCCTCAATGGGGAGTCTGCTTCTCCCTCTCCCTATTCCCCTCCCCCCACTCCTGCTCTCTCTCTCTCTCTCAAATAAATAAAATCTTTTTTAAAAAAAGTAAATGTGGAAAGCAAATATTATCTGTATCATTGTTTCCTTCCTCTACCTATAGAGCCTCCATTAAAAAATAAAAGCCACAAAATACACACATCAACTCAATAGCTGTCCAAAATTTAAGAACATTATCAATTATACTGACTGATCACACTACTGATTCTGGAGTACTCATGCTTATCTGTGCTAAACAGGCTGAAATGTGCAGAGAAAACAAAACATTCACCTTACCCAGAATGACCTGTTTCTTCCTCAATCTTTTTATCAGCCTCAAAGCCATCAGAGTGTTTTCATCTCCCCCAGGCCTTATCTGACTTCATAGACAGGTTGAAGTGCATTTAAAAATAATGAGCAGGGGCGCCTGGGTGGCTCAGATGGTTAAGCGTCTGCCTTCGGCTCGGGTCATGATCCCAGAGTCCTGGGATCGAGCCCCGCATCGGGCTCCCTGCTCCTTGGGAGCCTGCTTCTCCCTCTGCCTCTCTCTCTCTCTCTCTGTCTCTAATGAATAAATAAATAAAATCAAAAAAAAAAAAAAAAAAAAAATAATGAGCAGCTCTTTCTGCCCACGGGTCCTGTCCCCATGCTTTAATAAAACCATTTTTTTGCACACAAACACACCAAAAAAAATAGGGGTGCCTGGGTGGCACAGTCAGTTGAGCATCCAACTCTTGATTTCAGCTTAGGTATAATCTCAGGGTGGTGAGGTTGAGCCCCATTTCGAGCTCCATACTCAGCAGAGAGTCTGCTTGAGTTTCTCTCTCTCCCTCTGCCCCTTGCCCCTGCGCACTCACTCTAAAATAAATAACTCTTTAAAAAAAAAAGTGATATGCAGTGCGTGTCCTAACTAAGCCCCTCAAAACAATAAACATGCTCTGAAGCAAAGAAAATAAATTTCAAAAATAATGAGCTAAACCAAGAGGGGGGAAGTGAGGGGAGAGAAGGAAAGAAGAAAGCAAGGACACCTGAAATAATTTTAAGTACCTCACCAAAAAGAAGAACAAACAGGCAGAGATGCAAAGAAAACTCAAAAGAAAGGCCCAAGGTGCTGAACCCCCACACGGCTGGATGAATAATGCCTATTTCAGAAGAAATGCACTGTTAGTCACAGCGGAAACATTCTCTTCCTGGTACACTAAAGGATTACCATCTAACAGGACAAGAGGTGATGCAGCAGAGCAAAGATCCATCTAGACCAGGCCACCGCTAATTTTATTTTTTTAATTTTATTATGTTATGTTAATCACCATACATTACATCGTTAGTTTTTGATGTAGTGTTCCATGATTCATTGTTTGCGTATAACACCCAGTGCTCCATGCAGAACATGCCTCCTTAACACCCATCACCGGGTTAACCCATCCTCCCACCCCCCTCCCCTCTAGAACCTTCAGTTTGTTTCTCAGAGTCCATAGTCTCTCATGGCTCGTCTCCCCCTCCGATTTCCCCCCTTCATTTTAACCTTCCTACTATCTTCTTCTTTTAACATATAATGTATTGGGGCGCCTGGGTGGCTCAGTCGTTAAGCGTCTGCCTTCGGCTCAGGTCATGATCCCAGCGTCCTGGGATCGAGTCCCACATCGGGCTCCCTGCTCCGCGGGAAGCCTGCTTCTCCCTCTCCCACTCCCCCTGCTTGTGTTCCTGCTCTCACTATGTCTCTCTCTGTCAAATAAATAAAATTAAAAAAAAAAAAAAAAAAACATATAATGTATTGTTTGTTTCAGAGGTACAGGTCTGTGATTCAACAGTCTTACACAATTCACAGCACTCACCATAGCACATACCCTCCCCAATGTCTATCACCCAGCCACCCCATCCCTCCCACCCCCCACCACTCCAGCAACCCTTAGTTTGTTTCCTGAGATTAAGAATTCCTCATATCAGTGAGGTCATATGATACATGTCTTTCTCTGATTGACTTATTTCGCTCAGCATAATACCCTCCAGTTCCATCCATGTCGTTGCAAATGACAAGATTTCATTCCTTTTGATGGCTGCATAATATTCCTGTGTGTGTGTGTGTGTGTGTGTGTGTGTGTGTACACACACCATTCATCTGTCGATGGACATCCTGGCTCTTTCCACAATTTGGCTATTGTGGACATTGCTGCTATAAACATCGGGGTGCACATACCCCTTCGGATCACTACATTTGTATCTTTGGGGTAAATACCCAGTAGTGCAATTGCTGGATCGTATGGTAGCTCTATTTTCAACTTTTTAGGAACGTCCATACTGTTTTCCAGAGTGGCTGCACCAGCTTGCATTCCCACCAACAGTGTAGGAGGGTTCCCCTTTCTCCGCATCCCCGCCAACATCCGTCGTTTCCTGACTTGTTAATTTTAGCCATTCTGACAGGTGTGAGGTGGTATCTCATTGAGGTTTTGATTTGGATTTCCCTGATCAGGCCACCACTAATTTTAAAAATTAATGGTGATGGGAGACCTAAAGAAGACAAAGGTCCCACCTCTGAAGAGAATTAGAAGTCTCCCATTTCAAAAAACAGCAACATGGAGCCACAATCCAGAAAATAAAAGCATGTTCCCAAGATCATCAAGACATCAGGCATGGATTGCAGAAAGCCCAGGAAAGGTATCCTCAGGACATGAAACTAAGCAAGACCGCCGGACACCAGTATGCCAAGTCTTTAAACATCATAAACAAAAAACAGGTCCTAAAGCATACCAGAAAGGAAGGAAAGATGAAACAGAAGAGAGTACAGAGGCAGGTACCTCATGTAACTGTCTTTTCTCCTTGCAAAAACAAAATTTTAAACCTTCTAGGTCTGTAGGAAGCCAGCCACATTTTTACCACTGCAAAGATACAGGAAACAACAGAGATATGATTGTCAAGAGACATGTATCTTAGAAAAAAGTGGATAAGTGGATTTACAGTGTGCAAGGTTAATAACATTAACTAAAGAACAACCTTGGGAAAGAAGGCAGGAACTGAAGGAGTAAGGCAGCTAGTGCTCCCTATCAAAATGTACACATACCGGGCCTCCCTCTTTCGTCTGGGCTGCCGACATGCCATCTGGACTGAGGAAGACCCAGAGACTTCGGGGACACGTGAGCCGTGGCCACAGCTGCATTGGCAAGCACACAGGAGGCCGGAGTCATGCTGGTGGCATGTGTCACCACAGGAACAACTGAGACACATATCACCCAGGTTACTCCAGAACAGTTGGTATGAGACATTACCACTTAAAGAGGAACCAGAGCTTCTGCCCAACTGTCAACCTTGATAAGCTGTGGGCCTTTATCAGTGAGCAGACACAGGGAAATGCCGCCAAAAACAAGAATGGAGCTGCTCTTATCACTGATGTGGTGCGATCAGGCTACTGCAGAGTTTTAGGAAAAGCATTTCTTCCAGCCTGTCATCATGAAGGCCAAATTCTTCAGTAGAAGAGCTGAGGAGAAGATTAAGGGTGTGTGTCCTAGTAGCTTGAAGCCACATGGAGGGAGGGTCATTAAATGTTAACAAGTGCTTTTCCAAAACAAACAAACAAACAAAAAAAACAAAAAAACCCAAAATGCACACATAACATAACTAGAGTTACAAGTGATTGCTTTATATAATAAAGTATATAAACAAAAACTTAAAAAATGAAAATAAAGTATAAAACTTGTTTTCATCAGTCCATCTAAGCCAAAGTTTTAAGTAAATAATAAAGCATACATTAAAATTTAAGAACCAGTACTCAGGGCACCTGGGTGGCTCAGTCGGTTAAGCGTCTGCCTTCGGCTCGGGTCATGGTCCCAGGGTCCTGGGATCGAGCCCCGCATCGGGCTCCCTGCTCGGCGGGGAGCCTGCTTCTCCCTCTCCCTCTGCCTGCCTCTCTGCCTACTTGTTCTTTCTCTCTCTCTGTCAAATAAATAAATAAAATCTTTAAAAAAAAAAGAACCAGTACTCAGTATGTCAGATATCACTTAAATAGTTACGAAGAATTTCACTTTTTTAATAAATATTGAGGTAAGTACCTTCTCAGGGAAATGTATGAGGATATAAACATTAATCTGATAATCTCAAGTGGCTTACAGTCTAGTGAGGGAAATTAGTCAGGATAAATCTAGATAAAAGGAATAAACACCATTAGTAAGGTATAGCTCAAAAATTATGGGAGTTGGGGGGCCTGGGTGGCTCAGTCGTTAAGTGTCTGCCTTCGGCTCAGGTCATGATCCCAGGGTCCTGGGATCGAGCCCTGCATCGGGCTCCCGGCTCGGCGGGAAGCCTGCTTCTCCCTCTCCCACTCCCCCTGCTTGTGTTCCCTCTCTCACTGTGTCTCTCTCTATCAAATAAATAAATAAAATCTTTAAAAAAAAAAAAAATTGGGGGAGTTGGGAGGAAAAGATTACTTCCAGGAAGGGATTCTGGGAAGCCTTCCTAGGAAAGACGTCCAATTTGAGCCTGTAAGTACTAATGGGAAATCTACGCAGACGGCGGAACACCCAAGGGTAAGCAGAGATGCAGCGGGAGGTCAGGAAAGATCATGGAGATGAAAGGTATGTCATGAGCATTTATGAAACCATTAAAGACAAGTTCCTGGGTGGGATTGGGAGGATTACATGGAGAGAGTGGGGGAACAAGGAAAAGCCAGAGGCAAGAAGCCTAAAGAGGATTTCAGGGAAGGGAACAAATGATAAGACCAAGGGGTCGTACAGAGTGAGAATCTGGTCTCTCGGAGGCTAGCGGGACCTCCGAGGGCAGTGGGTTTAATGGAGAGTGAGCAGTCGGGAACGGAGGTCCTGAGGCAGTTCTTAAGGAGTCTGCTGATCAGAGGAAGGAGAGAAGCTTCGGGGAACAGGAGAAGCTAGAAAAGGTCCTTTTGCCATTGCTTTTGGTGCTTTTTCTTTTTCCTTTAAAAACAGAAGTCAACATGGTTATTGGCTGTGAGAAAAAAGAAAGTAGATGAGAAAATGTTAAAGTAAGAGAAAAGGGATAGATGATGAGGCACAAAGGAGGGGTTGGCGTGAGGATTATAAATGACAAGTTTAGCTTTGGAGAGGAAGAGGGACAGTGGTTTCTGGGATAAAAGAAGGCAAAGTCGCAGTGTGTTTAGTACAACAGTGCTCACAAACAGCTGATTTCTTCAGTGAAGTATGAAACAACAGCTTCAGTGCAGACGTGGGGTTTAGAGTTCACTTACTGGGGAAAAGATCAGAATAAGCACTATAGAGACTGGTACACAATAGCAGTTAGAAATTTTTCTCCAATTCCAAGAGATTCATAAGAATAGAGGAAGGTTAACCTTTCCCCTAAACTTCCTACTGGAGTGAAATAGAAAAAAGATATGCTAAGAGAAGTGGCTAAGTTAAAGAAATATTGATGTTAAAACTTTTAAGAAACAAAAATAAATAGGAAAAGGGAAAGCATTCAAATGCCCTTCAGACATTTTAGATTTTTTTTTTTTAATCATAGGCAGGTACTACCTATTCAAAAATATGGACACTTTTAATTTTAAAAAGACCTGTTTTTTAAAGCACTTTAAGCTTTAGGTTCCACAGGAGCAGAGACCCTACCTGGTTTAGGTGCTTGGTTTACAGTAGGTCCTCCATAAATGTTTGTTACATGTTGATTGTTAAAAGCTACACGAACAGAAAGAAAGGGCAAATAAGCATGCAAGGGGCACCTGGGTGGCTCAGTCGTTAAGCGTCTGCCTTCGGCTCAGGTCATGATCCCAGGGTCCTGGGATTGAGCCCCGCATTGGGCTCCCTGCTCAGTGGGAAGCCTGCTTCTGCTTCTCCTATTCCCCCTGCTTGTGTTCCCTCTCTCACTGTGTCTCTATCAAATAAATTTAAAAATCTTAAAAAAAAAAAAAGTTTAACAACAACAACAAAAAAAGAATAAGCATGCAAGGTGACAGGTCTATAGTGGGTTGAATGAAGGCCCCCAAAAAATATGCCCACACCTGAATCCCTAGAACCTTTGATTATGACCTTATTTGGAAAAAGAGTCTCTGCAAATGTAATGAAAGTAAGGATCTTCAGATAAGATCATTCTGGATTATATGGGCAGGCCCGAAATCCAATGACAAGTGTCCTTGTGAGAGAGAGAAGAAAAGACACAGACACACAGGGGAGAAGGCTGACAAGGCAGAGATCAGAGTCACAGAGCCACAAATCAAATGAGCACCTGCAGCCATGAGAAGCTGGCAGAGGCAAGGAACAGAGTCTGCCTTAAAGCCTTTTGAGAGAGCCTGGCGCTGTTGCTACCTCAATTTCAGACTTCTAGCCTCCAGAACTTGAGAGAATAAATTTGTTATTTTCAGCCCCCCAGCTTGTGGTAATTTGTTATGGTAGCCCTAGGAAACTAATACAACTAATACAAGGTTAGTACAACTATACAAATTATAATACCAGATTAAATGGGCTGGTTTCCCCTATAAAACAAAAGATCACAGGGTGCCTGGCTAGCTCAGTTGGTTAAGCGCCTGCCTTCGGCTCAGGTTATGCTTCTGGTGTCCCAGGATTGAGTCCCACATCAGGCTCCCCGTTCAGCAGGGAGTCTCTTCTCCCTCTGACCCTCCCCCCTCTCATGTGCTCTCTCTCTCTCTCTCATTCTCTCTCTCAAATAAATAAAATCTTTAAAAAAAAAGATCACAGTAAGAATTTCATTACCAGGTAATGGAAGGACTCTGTGTGCAAAAGTGAGCAAAGCTGAAGTTTCTATTTAGATAAATAAAGCACAGATGGGCAAAGTCACTATATAACAATAAGATACAAAATAAATAATAACAACTATATCAATAGAAAATAAAGATAAGACACAATAATTGCAAGTGAAGGCTAATTCATTAGACTATTACTAAAAACAGTACAAACTTAAGAAATCCAGTAACAAAACATAAACAAAGGAGAAGCATTAGTATTATGAAATATTTCAAACATGCCAAAAAAAGATTACAGAATAACAAAATAAATATCCTTTAACCTAACACCCAGTCTTAACAAATATTGACATTTGGCCAAATTCACTTTAGCTTTTTTTTTTTTTTGAAGATTTTATTTATTTATTTGTCAGAGAGAGTACAAGCAGGGGGAGCGGCAGACAGAGGGAGAAGCAGGCTCCCCACCGAGCAAGAAGCCCGATGTGGGACTTGATCTGAGGACCCAGGGATCATGACCTGAGCTGAAGGCAGCCGCTCAACCGACTGAGCTACCCAGGCATCCCCACTTCAGTTTTTTTTTTTTTTTAAAGAAATAAAACATTTCAGGTATAGGTGAAGCCTCCTGCCTGGCCCCTTCCTCCTGCCTCCCACCTCAAAGGTAACCACTGTTCTAAAGCTGAGTGTATTATTCCCACGTACATGTTTAAGACATAAGTAACAGATTGTTTCATGTATTTAACATTTACAAACAAAGCAAGTGACTATGCATTTATTCTACTATTTTTACTCAACTTATTTCCTGAGAATTATTTATGTTGATGCATGTAATTCTAGTTCATTCATTTGAACAGCTAAAAATCGTTACTACTCATCTCCCAATAATGGTCACTTAGGTTGTTTGTTAACTTTTGCTATGTTGATGCTACAACAATCTTCCTCACACCTGTCTCCTCATCTAGACACCAAAGTGCCTCAGAACATAAGTCCTAAAAAAGCAATTACTCAGTGATGGGTATTAAGGAGGGCATGTTCTGCATGGAGCACTGGGAGTCATACGCAAACAATGAATCATGGAACACTACATCAAAAACTAATGATGTAATGTATGGTGACTAACATAATTTAAAAAAAAAGCAATTACTCAGTGCCCTTTCTTTTCAAAAACTCTTTTCCTTTGGTGAACAGCCTTTATGACAGTATAAAACTATGCCAATAATTAAGAGAAAAATATGAATGGAGATAACCTTAAGGCACTTTCTGTGGGGAAAAACCTAAATTCTGTATTAAGTTGCATTTTAAGTCATCTCAGCATACCTAGTTAGCAATGGCATTTGGAGCAAAAAGCAGTACATTTCATTAATGAGCAATTACCTGTGCAATATTTTGAGAAGACATAATTGCCTGGTTATAGAATATACGGCCAAAGTGATCTCGATCTGGAAATATGTCTGCTTGTCGAGGTAAGTTTGCCCCTCCTGAGTCAACTGAAGACAAGGGAAATAACAGAAGTAAGTACATTTGAATGAACAAAATACCCTGCACACAAAGAGACTTGTATCAATGACAACAACAGTTCTTAATCACATTCACAAAAAACTTGCCCTACCGTTCTAAACTATTCTACAGCATCTTTCTCCAGTCCCCCAACACAGCCAAAAAAAATTCACTGTTTTCCTCAAATCCATTAGGATCTCCTCCCTGTGCAAAATTCCACTTGAAACGTTTAGGACATTCTCTCCTTTGAGGACAAGCTAAAGCCCCAGAAACACTGTAAATTCTTAACCAGTTCAGCTAAAAAAAAAAAAAAAGAGAGAGGGAAGGGGGCAAGGGGCAAAGGGCGGGGAGGAGGGGTGGGGGTGGCGGTGAAGCAGCAGGGCTCAATCCCAGGACCCTGAGATCATGACCTGAGCCAAAGGCAGATGCTTAACCATCTGAGCCACCCAGGTGCCCACAGGACTGATGACTCTAAAAATTAAGAATGAGTTTGTAAAGTTGTTCAGCTTGTGCATGCTCTCTCTCTCTCTCTCTCTCCCCTTCCCTCTCTCTCTTTTAAACCAATACAGAACCATCTACAGAATTCATGTGACAATTCATCACAGACTGCTTGGGGGACTGTTTTTACTGCAGAGCGGAGTGGGGGCTAAGAATGTCCACTGAATGTGGAACAGAGTTTGATGACTTCAGATTGTGTGATTACTGGTGTGTTTCCTAGCCATTCTATGCCTCGCTCTCCTCACCTGTGAAATGAAGGGGACAACAGCAGCTCTCCTAAGGAGCTGTTCCTGGGATGACATGAAATAAGGTATATAAGGTATGTAAGGTATTAGTTCAGCACAGTGTGAGTGCATATAGCAGTGTTACATTAAGTTCCTTCATTGTTCTTTAATACATGACATCCTGTCTCCAATTCATTCAAGCTTGCCCAAGACAGGGACAACATAATACTCTTCACTCCATCCCCTATGGTGTTTGGCATAGCACCTGGAAGCAGTTGGGCCTCATTTGCTGTTTTCTACATACGCAAAAAAAAAGTTCATACTGTGAGTCAAACAAGTAAATTCACTTTTGCAGGAAAAAAAAAATCTCTACATCAGTACCTGTTCAAATACCCACATAAATAAACAATATACATATGCTGGCATTTCACCAAACTAAACCAAAATCCAGGCAGTGCCAATTTTAAACTGCCTTGCTTTTATGTTTCTTTTGAAATATCCTTAGATTTAAATGTATTTTAATTTCAAATATAAATTTACTTGAAGAATTCAATTTCTTTAAACTGTATTTGCTGAAATCATTCAAGCATTTAACAAAGTACCTAGCACTCAAGAGATCCATAAATATCAGCTATTATTTTTTCATAGTTTGAACTCATTAAGGTTAAGACAAAAGGAAATACATAGAAGGAAAAAATCCACACGCATGAAGAGGAAAAAAACTGGCATATATGAAAATACTGTCAGAGGTTATTCCTCAGTGATGTTATTATAGGTAGTTCTTGTTTACTTTTTCTTCCAGAGTTTTTAGCAAAGAACACGCATTTTGTAATTACAGGAAAAACCAACAGATTTTAAAAATACCCATTGATAATGTCATATATAGCCTTCTAAACAGTATTGTATTTTACCAGCTAAAAATAGTTCATTTTATGACTCTTGTGACTTGCCCAAGTAAATGCAGGGGAGTCTGTTTTGCATTGCAATTTCTTGCGCCCGTAAGTGTTTCTTCACAGTCACTGGGTAGTAGGAACCTCCTTTGATGGTGGCATCATTGGCAACAATAATGCATTCCACCCTGAAAGGGAGAAATTTCATTACAAAGAGAATATGAGAGATTCTTCAAAGTTAGAAGGCCAATTACGTCTCCTTATAAGACACTCCAATGCAACCTTCGACTTCTAGTACCTTTCACCACTGACAGTCATTAGCAATCTCATGATACAAAACCAAGCTTTAATCACAGTTCACATACTCACTTATATAATGATCACTATGAACAACTTTACAAACTCATTCTTAATTTTTAAAGTCATCAGTCCTGTGGGCACCTGGGTGGCTCAGATGGTTAAGCATCTGCCTTTGGCTCAGGTCATGGTCTCAGGGTCCTGGGATTGAGCCCTGCTGCTTCACCGCCACCCCCACCCTTCCTCCCCGCCCTTTGCCCCTCCCCCTGCTTGTGCATGCTCTCTCTCTCCCTCTCTCCCCTTCCCTCTCTCAAATAAATAAAATAATCCTTAAAAAAACAGTCATCAGTCCTCTATTAGCAGTGAAAAACTAACAACCTCAGCCACACTTCATAAAGGGTCTTCCAATGAAATGATCCTAGCAAGATAATAATAATACAAAAAAAAAAAAAAATCCTACTCTCAAGGGTGAGAAAATCTCTCCTAATAAACCACCAAGTTTCCTTGTAGAAGGTAATTTGCAAAAAGGAAAACTGACCCACCAAGAGAATTTATTTTCTACATTTCCAAAAGTTCTTCAATGTTACTACCACATGCTTTTTTATAAAACTAAAAGAAGTTTAAAATACGGTATCTATCTTGCTTAAAGTAACAACAGATACAAACTATAAAATAGTATATCGAAAACATAGACTATAATGCGTTATCAATGGTACCCTTTCTCATCAAAACCAGTTGGTTGGATGCCATGACCACAAGTAACACACAAAGAGCAGGGTAGTGAAGGCAGAGTACCTGTAAGGGAAACTGCCTGATATTGCCAGGGAGCCTGAAGGTCAGGGGCTGACTTGAAACTTGAGTGAACAAGAGTGTGCTCTTTACCAAACTTTATCTCCTTTATGTTTATGATATTATTATTATTATTTAAGATTTTATTTTTAAGTACTCTCTACACCCAATGTGGGGCTCGAACTTACAACCCCAAGATCAAGAGTCATACTGCTCCACCAACTGAGCCAGCCAGGTACCCCTATTTATGATATTTTTTAAAATCTCAGTTTAGGGGGCGCCTGGGTGGCTCAGTCGTTAAGCATCTGCCTTCGGCTCGGGTCATGATCCCAGGGTCCTGGGATCGAGCCCCACATCGGGCTCCCTGCTCAGCGGGAAGCCTGCTTCTCCCTCTCCCACCCTCCCTGCTTGTGTTCCCTCTCTCGCTGTGTCTCTCTCTGTCAAATAAGTAAAATCTTTAAAAAAAATAAAATACAAAAATAAATAAAATCTCAGTTTAGGGGCGCCTGGGGGGCTCAGTCGGCCTTCGGCTCAGGTCATGATCCCAGGGTCCTGGGATCGAGCCCTGCATCGGGCTCCCTGCTCCACCGGGAGCCTGCTTCTCCCTCTCCCACCCACCCCCCGCTTGTGTTCCCTCTCTCACGGTCTCTCTCTGTCAAAAAATAAATTAAAAAATCTTAAAAAAAAAATCTTACTTTATATTCCTTATAATTCTAAAAAGTAAGTCACTGAGTCCCTGTTGAAAATAAAGTAGGGAAGAGCCTCGGAGCAGTGGCCTCAGGTACTGCTGTGCTGCTCACATTAAGGGATGTGGCCAGCAGTGCTCACAAGATAAAAGGGCTCGTCTCCTTAGAGCATCGATCTTATTGCTAGAAAGCACTTTTCCATATTACAGTTAGCATTTTAAAGTGGGATGCCAATTCTTCATGACTTCAGTAAATAAACCAGACTTCAAAGGGAATTTCAGCTTCTGGCAGGATGGTGGGGCTATGATCTCACACCCCCGGAGTCTATTCATCCTCCCCTGCCCTGGGGGTGCTGCCCTAGAAAAGCTGAAGAAGCTCCCATACGGGAAAGGGGCTATGGAGTCAGACAAGCTATGGTGAAATTCTGGCTCTGCCGCTTGCTAGACCTTCCACAAGAGACAGAGCCACTTGCCTATTAAAAGGTCAGAGACATGATACAGAATGAAAAATAAAATTAGTCCACAAAAAGACTGCATTGTACATCTATTGGTTCTGCCTACTCAGAATCTATTATTTTGGCAATGGAATTCAACTTTCAGAAAATGACTCTTACCTAATCCATGTGGTTCAAGTGGGACTGACCCCCAAACCTATCTTCAAAGGTGTACATAGGAAGCAGGACTTTCTACCTGGAGTCCACATCGTGGCTCAGTAATGGGCTTGGACCCCAAGCCTAACCCCATAGGAGCTCCATGCCCTCTCTAGGTGCACTACTCTGCCCACATCCCCATGTGTCCACCAACCAGGAAGCTCTCAGAACCCAGTCCTCTTGGGTTTTATGTAGGCTTCACTGCACAGCCACGACTGATGAATTCACTGCCTGATTCAACCTCCAGCCCCTCTCCCCTCCCCAAAGGTGGGGACTGGGGAAGTCGGTAGGATAGAAAAGTTCCAACCCTCTAATAACATGGTCAGTTCTCCTGACAACCAGCCCCTGGCCTTGATTGGGGTCCAAAAGCCACCTTCGTTGATATAACAAAAGACACCATGACCATTCTCAACACTTCAAGAGTGTGGGGAGCTGTGAGCCAGAAACTGTGGACAAAGACCGAAAATCTATGAGGAATAAATTTTGGTCATTTGAATGACCAAATATATCTATCTTACAAATCACAGTATCATAGTAATACAATATATAATTATTATGTATTATTAGTTACTAAGACAAGGTAAAATATATAATTAAAAAAAGTAATTGTGATGGTCCTATGTTAAGATACAATGGTCAAGGGATGGTAAAAATAACAATAACAGCCCATACTAACATGGCACTTAACAATACACTAGGTGTCATTATAAGGCTTTAGATAATGAGGTATCCCATTTTACAGATGGGAAAACAGGCACAGTAAAGTTAAGTAACTAGCCCAAGAGTACCAACCAAGAAGTGGTAAAGCCAGCATTTGAGTCTAGGCAGCCTGGCTCTCGAGTGCATGCTCCTAAACACTGCACCGGGGGAAATATGAATGGAGACCTGAAAGATGAGAAGGAGCCAGCCATTCAAAGAAACCAGGTGAAGAACACCTGATGCAGAGCAAACGGCTCGAGTATAGGCCCTAAAGCAAAAATGAGTTTAGTGCGTTCACGGAACAGCAAGACCAGGATGGCTAAAGTGTTAAGTACAAAGGTAAGGTGAGGAAAGCAGGCAGGGACCATACCACATAGGACATGATAAAAAAAAAAAATGCGAATTTGCCAGAGAGAAAGACTGCAGCTCAGTTATTCTTCAGCCAGTTACTATTTCAGGCAAGGAGTCCCTGATTCTAAGCTGGTTTATAAATTCAATACAAAAAGGTTTCTCATGGAATTTCTTGGGTCCTATTCCGAACTTACCATGGAGCCTCTCTCAATATACCCAGCACTACTCAAAAATATACAAAAGGAATAAAGGTATAAAAGCTTTTAATGACTTCACGAATGACTTCGGCTCTGAAGAGATTCCAGACCCTCAACTCTGCCGCCCACAACTGCTACTCTCAGTGGCAAGAGTATCAATTGTATTGTGTATCTCTTAAGGAAGGGAGGATTTCTCTTCCTTTTCTTGTTTCTTCCTCTTGTTTCATGACAACCCTCTCTGGTAGCTACTAGGATCATTCCATTTGATCATGAATCATATTTTCCCGATGAAAAAAACCAAGGTACCGAGTGGTCAAGCAATTTGCTAAAAGTCAAACAGCTATAAAATGCTGAAGCCAGGATTCTAATTGAGGCTGACAACTGAACCCATACAATTCCTACATGCAATTCAATTTCCTTCCAAGCTGAGAACTTTATAAACTGAGAACAAGGCACAAAGAAAGAAAATGAAAACGAAAAATACAAAAGCATAAATAAGAATAAAATATTAGTATGTGCACAGGAAAGGTGGAAAGGAATGCTCCAACGTGGTGACCATCATTATCACTGGAGATGAGTTAATGGTAACTGTCCTACTTAATTAGGTTATTTCGTGATTATGAATTCAGTTTAGCTCTGCATGAAGTTTCTCATTTTTTTAAAGGTTTATTTTTAAGCATCCCCTAAGACTCCAAGAAAAAAATGTCTTCACACTGGGTGAATATTAAGCAAATCATAGCTGGCAAAGAGCTGTGGAGAAGTGTTGGGGGTACAGGAGGGAAGAAGCAACGATGGCTAATGGCTATAGGTGCACCGAAGGCACGAATCATGGGGAGAAGGTGGAGGAAAACACACCATAAACCATTATGTGAGTCAAATGCAACTGTATCAGGCTCAGAGTCCAACCACCTAAGGTCCAAGCACAGCTTTGCCAGTGGCTTCATCTTAGGCAAGTTATTTACCTTGCTAAGCAGGCTTCCTGACCTGCCTTAATGGTGATGATGACAATAATACCCATTCTCACAGAGCTGTGGTGACGATTAAAACAACTAATCAGTGGGAAGTGTTTACTACAATGCCTGGCAAGCTAACCTGACATGGCAAATGTGAGGCCATACATAAATATACACAAGTAAATTTAACTTCTACCAATCTAAGATTTCCTAAGTCCGGAGTGGTTCTCAAATGTTAGCGTTCGAGAAGCTTGAAGGGCTTACTAAAAAAACACTGACTGCCGGGCCCCACCCTCAAAATTTGATTTAGTTACCTTTTTTTTTTTTTTTTTTTAAGTAAGCTCCATGCCCAGCATGGAGCTCAATGTGGGGCTTGAACTCAAGACCCTGAGATCAAGACCTGAACTAAGATCAAGAGTAGGGCGCTTAACCAACTGTGCCACCCAGGTGCCCCTGATTTGGTTACTTTGTAGGAAGACCTAGTCATCTATGTTTCTAACAAGTTCTCAGGTGATGCTGAGGCTACCTGGGGAGCACACTTGGAGAACGACTCCTCTAGGACACTGGTCTTCCCCCATATGTGCAAGAGCCCACCTACGGAGCCTTGGAAAATGACATAAACCAAGCCCATACCTGACAGTCGGATTAAGCAGGAATGTTTGGATTCAAGCCCCAGGATTCGTGCTATGGTTTCCCCTTCCCCCACTTTGATCTTTGTCTCTAAAGCTCCACAGATAAATCTAATACATGTCGGGGTAGGAAGCCTCAGTCCTAAACAATATAAATAACATAAAACTTGCATATTCGCTCGCAAAGCAGTGAGTGATGGCCCGTGCCAGTCAGTCTTCTTCCTGACCCACATTATCGAGTGTAAGTAGAATACTCACCCTGATACTCTGCCAATGCCTGTAATAATGCCACCAGCCGGGACCTCCTCATTCATATATAACTGGTAACCTGCAAACTGAGATAATTCCAGAAATGGAGATCTGAAGGGAAGAAAGGATATCACTTGAATTAAAGTCATTTCTTTTTTTAAAACAAGCATATTTAAACAGTTAAATATGGAAAAGATTAATGAGCCAATGTTTCAAGTATGCATGCTGTATATATATAAAATCTACTAAAAAAAATTTTAACCAAAATCTGGGGTGGATATTTTGAGGAATTACACATTATAGCCATACAATAGAATACTAGGTACCTATTTTAAGAGATGTTGTAGAAACACGTTTATTAGTAGAGAAAGAGACTAGCACCTAACACTAATGTAAGGCCCCACCCTGCGCCAGGCTCTCTTTTTGGAGCTCCAGAAACCTAACTCATTTGTTCCTCAGAACCACCTCCTGAGGTGGATCCTATTATGACCCCATTGACTGATGATGAAACTAAAACACAGAAATTAAGTCACTTGTCTAAGGTCACACAACTAGTAAGGGGCAGAGCTAGGTTTTAAAAAGCAATCTAATCCCAGGGACCAGGCTCTTCACCACTCTATTTATTACTCTACCTTTCACTTACTTAAATGTTCAGGATCCAGTAAGTGGAGGGGGGAAGGGTGGTATAAAACACCACATTTAGGGCACCTGGGTGGCTCAGTCGTTAAGCGTCTGCCTTCGGCTCAGGTCATGATCCCAGGGTCCTGGGATGGAGCCCCACATCGGGCTCCCTGCTCAGCGGGAAGCCTGCTTCTCCCTCTCCCACTCCCCCTGCTTGTGTTCCCTCTCTCGCTGTCTCTCTCTCTCTGTCAAATAAATAAATAAATAATCTTAAAAAAAAACACACATTTAGTATGATTCGTTTCTCTTGTAAAAAAAAAAAAAAAAAAAAAAAAAGTGGTGGGCGCCTGGGTGGCTCAGTTGGTTAAGCGACTGCCTTCGGCTCAGGTCATGATCCTGGAGTCCCGGGATCGAGTCCCACATCAGGGTCCCTGCTCAGCAGGGGGTCTGCTTCTCCCTCTGACCCTCCTCCCTCTCATGCTCTCTGTCTCTCATTGTCTCTCTCGCAAATAAATAAAATCTTAAAAAAAAAAAAAAGTGGCTAAGGAGCAGCTGGGTGGCTTAGTCGGTTAAGCATCCAACTCTTGGTTTTGGCTCAGGTAATGATCTCAGGGTCATAAGCATGAGGTCGAGCCCCGAGGCAGGTTCCCCGCTCAGCAGGGAGTCTGCCTACCCTCTCTCTCCCTCTGCCTCTGCCCCTCCCCCTGCTCATGCTCTCTCTCTCAACTAAATATATAAATCTTAAAAAAAAAAAGGTGTCTAATATGCATATGCACAAGAACATTCTAGAAGGATATACAATTGGTGTTAACAGTGTTTGTCTCCAGGTTGGGGGTACAGGTGCATGTCATAAAAAATACTTTTGGAGTCCTCGTTCCCTTCTCTCCACCTGCACTCCCGGCCTCCCACGCCAATCCTTCGGGAAATCCTGATGGGTTAGCTCTGTCTTGACAACATGCCTAGAACCTGACATTCTCATCACCTCCACTACACTATCCTAGTCCAAGTCACCACCATATCTCCCTTGAATCACTGCCACATTCCTCTAACTCCTCTTGGTGCTTCTACCCTTGCTGCCCCCAGGCTACTCACAAAACAGCAGCTAGAATGACTCTTTTCAAATCTAAGTCAGATAGATCATAAGTCTTCTGTTCAAAACCCTACAAAGTCTCCTCACTTCTCTCAGATAAAAGCCAAAATTCTTACACTGATCTACAAGGTCTTATGGAATTGAACCCCATCTCTACTACTCTCCCCTTCGTGCCTTCTTACCCCTAACACACTAGCATCCGGGGTTCTTGGGCGTATCAACACATCCCGCACATTCCCACCTCAGGGCCTTTGCACTGGCCATTCCTTCTGTCTGTAACACTCTTTCACCAGTATCTTCAGGGCTCTCTCTCTTCACTCCTTCAAATCTTCGCTAAGATATCACCTTCTCAAAGACGCCTACCCTAACCACCTTATTTAAAACTACAACTTGACCCTCATCTTCTCCCTTACTCTCATCTACTTCCTTTTTTCCCATAACATTTATCACCTTCTAATATACTATAATAACTTACCACATTTATCATTTATTTTCCATCTCCTCCTCCTACAATGTAAACTCCAGTTGAGTAAGGATCTTTGTCTGTTTTGTTCACTGATGTATCACTATCACCTAGAACAGTGCCCGACACTTAGTAGCGTCTCAATAAAGATTTGCCGTTGAATATACAGAAGTCGCACGGTTCTTCTAGGCTTTAACTTACACAGGTAAATATTGCCAACTCAGTCTTGGGAAGGACCATCTCTGTACTTTTCTTGCTATGATTGAATTATGTCTGTATCTGCTTGCCTCCTTCTCTAGACTTTTCCATTCTGCATTCTCAGCTCACTTTCTCCTTTCTCATTTGTGACCAAAACATTTATAGAACTACAAAATGGTATCCATTCTTATTATGAGATAGTGTGAATTTTACCTAGAAGTCTTTAACACTTTCTGTGGTTCTAAAATTACTGTCGACAATAAACATAACCCTAGAAGGAGTCCTTCCTTCAATATTTTTAGTGTTTCCCCCAGTTATAAAAGCGTTCCTTTATGAGGCCTAACACATTAGCCCCCACAGAGTTCGTAAAAAGCCAGCTGCTCTAGAATATAGATTACTCTTATGGGAGAACTACCAAGAGTTCTGATTAATGGCTACGTGGCCTATATGCTGTACAGAACGTCCCAGTGATTTAAGGGCTTTTTGAAACTATTAATTATGACTATAATTTATATCCTTTTGCTTACCTGATGAAACTTTGTTCTTTGTATATAATAAAATATGTATATGTAAAAAAAAAATTTGTTGTTGAATCTTAGGGTAAGAATTAGAATTTAAAATCATTTATTTATAAAACTGTCTAAGAGAGTACCACAGACTAGAGAACACTGAGTTAGCACTTGGGATATACGAACCCTGGGTCTATAAGACTGTCCACTCTTTCTCTGGCTAAAAGTTTTCCTCTTGATTTGTGGAGTTCTCGGGCTTTCTCATTGCCTCCTAAGATAAAAACATGATTAGGTTAGACTGACATCATGTAACGTCTCCAATTAATTTAAGGCTAGAAAAACATAAAACAGTCCAAAATATAGTGCTTTTAAAAGTTCAATGTATCTTCTGAGAAACAGCTAATTTTCAGATCATTCACTTAACTTACAAGCTTTATTTTCTGAAGTAAATAAACTAGAATTAAAAAAAATCGATCCCTGATTTCATAGCATATCATACATTTTCTGAATTCGACGGTAATTTCTTAAATAACCTAGTATCTTCTCTGCAACTCATACACTATAAATACTGCCTCACCTCCACCACATTTATTAAATACCTGCCACAAATACCCAGCACTCTGCTACATACTATGTGAAATTTGAAAAATTCCTACCTTCATTTGTTCCAGGTAAAAAGCACTACTTCAGAAATGACCTCCATGATGAGCACAGCAAGACCTACCTAAAGGTAAGTGACCCCTAACTTTTTACACTGTCACCAAAGGGGAGAGAGTTGCACACCTAATGTATCAGTTAAAAAGTCCAGTTTTGTTAGCATCTTCAGAGATTGTCTTCGATGTTTCCTGATGTTGTTCTAGACCAAGAAAATTACAGTTGTTGAAGAGTCCATGAGGTCACCAGATGAGGCTGCTTGAGGTGCGCAGCACACCAAACCTCCCCCAGACTGACAGCGGCCGGGCTCGGTGTCTCAGGAATATTGATAAGCCACTTCTCAGAAAGCCAAGGTATCATGGGCGCCTGGGTGGCTCAGTTGGTTAAGCGACTGCCTTCGGCTCGGGTCATGATCCTGGAGTCCCGGGATCGAGTCCCACATCGGGCTCCCTGCTCAGCGGGGAGTCTGCTTCTCCCTCTGACCCTCCTCCCTCTCATGCTCTCTGTCTCTCACTGTCTCTCTCGCAAATAAATAAAAAATCTTAAAAAAAAAAAAAAAAAAAAGAAAGCCAAGGTATCAGATCAGAAACAGAAGGATCACACAGCACCTTAATATGTTTAGTTTCACTGCTGCCCACGAATTTCATCCTAATTTGCTCTCAAGTTAATGAAGTGTTCAGCTATTTAAGAAAGCTATTTCTTTGGGTTTTTTTTTTTTTTTTTAGGTGAGAAAACAAGGTCTTGTCTACTTCAAGCTTCCAAGTATTATTTTTCAAACCAGGCCTCTTTACTCTAGGGGATTTTTTTTTTTTTCTGAAGGGACGGATGGCATATTTCTAAGATTATAGCTGCCTTAAGCTTACCAAGAAAATTTTATCACATATCTAACCTTCTTTTAAAATGAAAATAATTCTGGGAGGCAAAGATTTAGTTCCAAAACAGTGTAATTAGGTCAAATCACTGTTCTCTTTCTCCCAACCACTCAGAGGAACTGGGCTCCTCTACTGAGGTGGGTTTGGGTGTAGGAGGCGAGGGTATAGGAAAGGAGGGGAGATACAGGTTACCAAGGGACAGAGGAAACTTCTGGAGGAAGCACATTCATTATCTTTATTGTGGTGATCATTTCACAGGTTATGTCCATATGTCTAAACTCAAATTGTACATTTTAAATAATGCAGTTTATTGTATGTCAATTATACCTTAATAATATTGTTTAAAAATAAATATTAAAAGAAAAATGAGCCTAAGGCACTGAAAGGAAAGCCAGGCCTTGCTGAGGGTCTTTAGAGAGTCAGGGGACATAAGTGCCTGCAAAGAGGCTAGCAGGGGAGGGGTGGCCAGAGGGTCTGGAATGACACAGAGGTGGTAAGATATATGCATATTCTTTCGCTAGGACTTAAGAGAAAACCGCTCTTTCTTAATTCTGCCTAGAGTTTGAATTTGCAATGTGGAACAGCTACTGAATTCCGGTTTTGTTAGGAAAACCCAGAAAGAGGGCTATCCTTGATGCAGATCCTCAGATCACAGAATTAAGCTCCTCGGGCATTTAAACTAGCCTGTGACAGGACACCTGGGTGGCTCGGTGGATTAAGTGTCTGCCTTTGGCTCAGGTCATGATCTCAGGGTCCTGGAATGGAGTCCCACATCGGGCTCCTTGCTTGGCGGGGAGTCTGCTTCTCCCTCTCCCTCTGCCTGCTGGCCGCCCCCCCACTTGTGCGCGCTCTCTCTCTCTTGCTCTCTGACAAATATATAAATAAAAATCTTTAAAAATAAAAAAATTAAATAAACTAGCCTAGGATATGTGGGCAGCCACAGAAACAATGTGACACCGCACATTAGTTTTCCAAAGATTATTCTTAAAAATTCTGTGCTATCTCCGTTCCCACAAACTCTGAGATAAAAAAGCCTGTTTCCTTCAGTCTCGTATACCATATGGCACTGATTCTAATCTACACATTTTGTTCACATTTTAACATCCCTGAAATCAGGAAGCATTTTACAGTTTACAGGATCTTTTAATCGCTGTCACCTGGGGACATCACAACACATCTGTCCGCCCGTGCCTGCACAGCACAAATGTCACTTCAACTGTGCTACATGCACTGTTCGAACTACGTGCATCGAGGGGCGCCTGGGTGGCTCAGTCGGGTAAGCGTCTGCCTTCGGCTCAGGTCATGATCCTAGGGTCCTGGGATCTAGTCCTGCATCGGGGTCCCTGCTCGGCGGGAAGCCTGCTTCTCCCTCTGCCTGCCGCTCCCCCTGCTTGCGCTCTCTCTCCCACAAAAATAAATAAAATCTTAAAAAAAAAAAAAAAGAATCTTATTTTGGAAATGGCTTTCAGTTTCAAGTCACCCAGCCTTCTAAAGTAAATTGTCACACTGACCAATAATGGCACAGTAGAATTCAACGTGGTATTTGTTTATACATTAATATTTTACATTCCCCACACGATGCAATTTCTTCCAAGCAAAAGGATGTCTATTATGTCCACAACTTAACAGAAAAAAATGACAATCTGCAAAGTTCTTAGGAAATCTCATTTAATTAGCTATAAACCCACATAGAAATTACTTCCAAGTTATATAACAAATTGCATAATTATGCAAAATAAGTTTATAGGATGAATATAACGAACAGAAAATGTTTCAGATGCTTCAGGCAAAACAGAAATTTCAGTGGATGCTGTGGCTAAAATAAAACCATAAGTAGCAATGCTTTAAAAATTGATGAATCTGAAATTTAACTGTTGCCCAGACAGCTGGCAGTGCTATAGGAGCAGAAAAACTGGCCAAGTAAGAGGAAAAAATAAAATGTCAGCACACCAACAAACACAGTCTTAAAGAGTCAAAGCTTGCTGCTACTAGTTTTTCCTAGAACCATAACTATCAAGGATCATCTTCATTAACAGCATAAAATGAAGAATAAATGAATGTTTACCTAATCTTATTTCCTGCGCTCGTTCACGGAGTTGATTTACTAGTGCTTTCATCTGTTCATAGTTTTCCTAAAACAGAAAAAAAGAAAGGGAGAGTAATATTAGAAAACAATTATTATTTTTTTTTTAGCCAAAGTAAGAGTTGATGAGAACATCACATGCCAACCCCATGTGGCTTCACACAGGGCCACCCCCCACCCATGCGGCCTCTGTGTTGTGTCACTCCATCGGATGGAAAAGATGAATTCCTGCCTGTCCATCTTTGCCCAAGCTCCTCTTCCCGCCGTCCCTCTCTGGTCCACGTATCCAAATCTTACCCTTCTTTAAAGCATAGATCATGTTCCCTCTCCTCTCTAACCCCATTTCTGGTCACTCCTACTCATTTTAGCATCTTTCTTCCATAAGCATCAACTGAACTTCATTGATTTCTATTTGTTTCCCTATTTTAAGGAATATAAGCCCTTTGAGAGTTAGAAAGCCATCTTACTTTTCATGTCCCTTCAATCCCTGCCCCAAGGAGTTTCTAACCAATGCAGAAATACTTGCTTACTGACAAATTACCCTTAAAAGCAGAACCCAGGGGAAAAAAAGGTCCTATTTTGTTTTAAAAGGGAACAAAACTCTATGTTTGTGCGTCTTTAGAAATTCTCTAGAGTAATATACAGGAGAATATAAACTGTGAGAGGTGGATAAAGGGTAGAGGGCCTAACTTTTTGCTGTTCTGTAAATTTTGTCTGATCATCTCATTACTTTAGACCAATAAGTAGCAAGTTATTTTTGAAAATTCCGAGTTGAACCACTAACACATTTTGCTCCCCACAATGTCTTTAACATCTCTGATTTAATTCCTTTTCCATGACACAGTACTACACAGCTTTCCAGCTGTTCAAAATTAGATGAATTTACAGACTTTATAGAACTCTAGTATTTCTTATTTTCTACAGCTCTAAGAGCTCCCAAGGCCAAGGTTTCTGCTACATTCTCTTGCTCTGCAAGAAACAGAAGGCAAAAAAGAGAGAAGCAGCATACTGCTAGGAAAGAACCTTTGCCCTGGGGTAGGGAGGTCCCAATCACGGTCTACTAGCCCTGTGACTACCTCCCTTTGAGGCCCACCAAGTCCTGTCTGTCCAAGGGCAGACAACCTGCCAGCAACGAACTCCAGAATCTGCCTAGAACGTTGTTTCCCAACCTGGGCTGGACACTGGAATCAATGGGAAGCTTTGAAAAATAAAAACAAAAATAAACCCCCAGAGATTCTGATGTCATTGGTTGCCGGTATGGCCTGGGCATTAATCACTTTAAAAGTTCCCCAAGGATTCAAATGTCCAACCAAAAGTAGAGCAACGCTGGCCCACAGTCTCCATTTCTGAGCTCCACTCCAGGCAAACTGGAAACCTACCAAAAAAGGGGATTTGGTAATAGGCAGAGTTCTTTAATCACCAGAACTTCTTCAGATTTCCATAGTGTTTGTTGATATTAATAGCATAAGGCAGTGAAAGCCAAGACTTTTGCTCTTCTCTTAAGCCCAGGTTACAGATCCTGTTTACTCACATTTAGGCAATTCAGAAACTCCTAACTCTATGAACTGCCTCAGACCGAAACAGCGCTCTGCACCAGAGCACGTCTGTCCCGCCCGTCACCGAGGGGTGGCATGGCGGCAACGTGTATAATGCCACTTGAAGGGTATGAAGAGATTTTCAGCAGCCTTTCAAAACCTAACATCCCAAGCGTAAAGGGAGCTACCTCTGTCCCGAGAGCCTCCTGGGCTGAGAACGAGTCCTAGTAAGCAGGGGCTGTGTCCTGAACTCCTTCGTCATCTGTGAGAGATCCAGCAGATGGGAGGGAGTTTGTAAGGAGAAGGCCTCCTTGGATAAACAAAACGGGGAGGCAGAGAAGAGCTCTGGGAGATGGAGTTGGTGGCCAACTCCCATCTGGAGCCGAAGGCCTTCTTCTCTGTGCGGCTTTCTCACCTGACCCTGGGCTGCAGCTGCCACCCTGGGGCTCAGAGATGGGTGCTACTCTGGCCTCAGGCCCTGGGCTCCCTCTACCTGCTGCTCACCCCACAGGGTGAGGAAAAGATCGGATTACTATGTTGCTAAGTAGAAAGGAAAGCAGATTATTTCACTGCACAGGCAAAGTTATTATTTTTTGCTTGTTTTCTGCTTCAAGTCTATCTTACCAACTTCTACCTTTATTCTAAGGTTAAAAATCCACCTCATAGGTGGCTTAGTGTTTCAGAGACCTTCCCCCCCCTTTTTTTTTAAGTAAGCTCTAGGCCCAACGTGGGGCTCAAACTCATGACCCCGGAGAGCAAGAGTCGCGTGCTGTACTGAGTGAGCCAGCAGGGCACACCTCAGAAACCCTGCTCTTAAGAATCCCCATGGATGATGAAGTGCCTTCATCAGGGCAGGCAGCCTTCCCAAATGCGCCACTGTTTGGAATTCCACTTCCAATCTCTGCCACTCACAGCCCAGCAATTTCTCCAATTCACAGACTGACTGATTCTGTGGTTTTTAACAAAAGACTTGCTCATTTTGAGTTTATGGCATTTCTGGAAAGGAACCTCATCCAAACTGTTAACCCTTGTATCTCTTCACTTTTTAGTAATCATTAAAAGATAATCTGAAAAATGCACTGTAGGAAAAGAGAGGCCACGTATGTTGTTCCACATGTGACTCCAAGTTCAATAAAAGGAATTTAATGAGGCGCCTGGGTGGCTCAGTCGGTTAAGCATCCAACTCAACTTCTGCTCCGGTCATGATCTCAGGATTGTAAGATTAAGCCCCGCATTGGGCATGCTGGGCATGGAGCCTGCTTAAGATTCTCTCTCTCCATTTAAGAAAGAAAACAGATGAACCTAGGGGAAGGGAGGGAAAAATAAAATAAGGTGAAATCAGAGAGGGAGACAAACCGTAAGAGACTCTTAACTATAGGGAACAACCTGAGGGTTGCTGGAGGGGAGGGAGTGGGGAGATGGGGTAACTGGGTGATAAGCAATAAGGAGGGCACATGATGTAATGAGCACTGGGTGTTGTATGCAACTGATGAATCACTAAACTCCACCTCTGAAACTAATAATATACTATATGTTAATTAACTGATTTTAAATTTAAAAAATATAAATTTTAAAAAAGATTCTCTCTCTCCCTCTCCCTCTGCCCCTCCCCACCCCGCCCTGCATTCACTCTCTCTAACATAAATAAGTAAATGAATGAAGGAAGGAAGGAAGGAAGGAAAGGAATTCAGTGCCAATGCAGAAAAAACCTGAATACCTATTATCGCAGCAAGGTATGTGAAAGGTTAATACATTTACCTAGGAATAATCCTATTTTGTTAGTTTAAAATTGATAAAATGATGGGAAGCCTAGGTGGTTCAGCGGTTAAGTCTCTGTCTTCAGCTCAGGTCATGATCCCAAGGTCCCGGGATGGAGTCCCACATCGGGCTCCTTGCTCAGCGGGGAGTGAGCTTCTCCCTCTGCCTGCTGCTCCCCCTGCTTGAGTTCTCTCCCTCTCTCTCACAAATAAATAAAATCTTTAAAAATAAATAAATAAATAAAATTGATAAGATGAAGAAAAAATGTTCTTTCATCCCACTTTTATTCAAGAAAAAATGTTTTTTTCCAGTGACATTATATGGGGCTAATTCTCAAGCAAGTCCATCCACTCATTATGACATACTATCTTCTGCTCAGTCTCCCTTAGCTCAACAGCACTAGGATACGAATGGACAAGTTAGAGTATGGCAAAGTGAAAAGGTAGGGGTTTCATTAACATTTTCAGCTCCCCTTAAATGGGGTTTGTCATTGTTGTTAATGGAAGAAAGCTGGGGCGCTGGGTGGCTCAGTCGGTTAAGCATCTGCCTTCAGCTCAGGTCATGATCTCAGGGTCCTGGGATCGAGTCCCGAATCAGGCTCCCTGCTCAGCGAGGCATCTGCTTCTCCCTCTGCCTCTGCCCCTCCCCTACCCCCCAACTCCCGCTCATGCTTGCGAGCTCGCTCTCTCAAATAAATAAATAATAAAAAAAGTTAACTTTCTTCCATGGAAATTTTCAAACACATACAAAAACAAAAAGACTAGCATAATGAAATGTAGCCAATGTCCTTCAACAATTAATTATCCATATATGGCCAAAGTTGTTTCCTTCTTGCCCAGCACCCCCACCCTGAATTATTTTGAAGAAAATCCTAGACATAGCACTCCTTCTGTAGCCAGTATTTCCAAATCTCCAAAAGATGAGGACCATTCCTGAATATCAATAATCTGTTAAAAACAGCAAATATCCAGGGGCACCTGGGTGGCTCAGTCGGTTAAGCATCTGCCTTCAGCTCAGGTCATGGTCCCAGGGTCCTGGGATCGAGCCCCACATCGGGTTCCCTGCTCAGCGGGGAGCCTGCTTTTCCCTCTCCCTCTGCCTGCCACTCTGCCTTCCTATGATTCCTCGTGTGTGTGTGTGTGTCAAATAAATAAATAAAATCTTAAAAAAAAAAACAGCAAATATCCGATTAGTGAAGACATTTCCTCAACTGGCGGATAGATGTTTTTTAAAGTTTGCTTATTTAAATAGGACTCTATGGAAGGTCTGTATAGCCACAGTTGGCTGATGTTTCTTAAGTCTTTTCTGAAATGTAAGTTCTCCCATCTTTTTTTTGTCTTGATATGTTCTGTTTGTCCCATAGACTTTTTCCCACAATGCTAAGTGTATCCTCCCAGTGTCCTTTAACAAGTTCTCATTCCCTTGAAGATTGAGAGGCTGATGGGATTCTGCTGTGCCTTTAGTTTCTTCCCCCACCCAGCTCATCAAGAATTAGCTGACCTCCCTCCACCTGCACTCTACCTCCCAGTCTCCTGTCAACTTTGCAAAACACAGGCATCAAAGTTTAGAAGTGATGAAAAATAGTTCCCACATGCACAGAGAAAACAAGTAACTCTCTACTAAAGTGTACTCAAACCCAAGATACAATCACTACAGCCTCTGACATCGCCCAATTTAGAACAAAGTCAATCAGAACTAAAGCTAGTTATATGAGGGGTCTTTACCCTAGCTAAGCCAGCCTCCCAGTTAAGAAATAAAGGACCCTCTCCCACTCCCCCAGCTTGTGTTCCCTCTTTCGCTGTCTCCCTCTCTCTCTCTGTCAAAAATAAAATAAAAAAAAAAAAAAAAAAGAAATAAAGGAAACTGTCTCTAATTGCCAAGGCTTTCTGAAGCACATGGCCATAAGAAGGGACAGCAAACAGGGCGCCTGGGTGGCTCAGTTGGTTAAGCGACTGCCTTCGGCTCAGGTCATGATCCTGGAGTCCCGGGATCGAGTCCCACATCGGGCTCCCTGCTCAGCGGGGGGTCTGCTTCTCCCTCTGACCCTCGTCCCTCTCGTGCTCTCTCTCATTCTCTCTCTCAAATAAATAAATAAAATCTTTAAAAAAAAGAAGTGACAGCAAATAGTACATATTCATAGCTACTAAGAAAATTGTGCAGAGAAACCGAACCGTGGCCAGGGCTCCCATGTGCCACCTCCCATCCAAGGCATGGCTTTATCTTTTATTCCCCTCTTGTGGGTTGTTTGCATCAAAGTTTACTACTTGTAGGGGTGGCTGGGTGGCTCAGACGGTTAAGCGTCTGCCTTCGGCTCAGGTCATAATCCCAGGGTCCTGGGATCGAGCCTCACATCGGGCTCCTGGCTCAGCGGGGAGCCTGCTTCTCCCTCTGCCTCTGCCTCTCCCCCTGCTCAGCCTCTCTCTCTCTCTCTCTCTCTGTACCTCTCTGTCTCAAATGAATAAATAAAATCTTAAAAAAAAAAAAAAAGTTTACTACTTGTAGGTAGAGGTCCCAGAAGATAAGGGTACACCTAAGTGAAATCTTTTAACATCCAACATATGAAGAACACATCCAATCTCTCCATACTATTTATTATCTGTGGCAGGCACTGAGAGCTGCTTATCCATATCCATTCTTCCCATCTTTCTTGATGATGAAATCCCACTTTTATTCAAGGTGACAACATGCCCCCGCTGAAAAACTAACATCCTAGCCTCCTTTTGTAGACAGGTGTGGCCCTGGGACTTAATTCTAACCAAGGAAATACAGGCAGAAGTTGTTAGGCATGACTTCTAGAAAGGCTTCTTAAAAAGAGAACAAGCAAGGTGAGGGTGTCCTTTTGCCTACTCACCCTTCCTCCTCCTTTACCTGAACTCATACATAATAGGTGGAACTTAAGCAGCCACCTCTAGAGCATAAGGCAGATTGTACTATGTGTTCAAAATTCTTCTGTCCCTCTGGACTATTATTGAATATCAATAATCTGTTAATAACAGCAAGGTTCAGTGTGAGATTATAGTTCCCCACCCACACTCCATGAATCTGTCCATTTTACTTGCTTTGACCAGTGGAATGTAGGCAAAAGTGAAGTGTATCAACTGCAAGCAGAGGCTCTAAGAGGGACAGTGTTTCCATACTCTCCTCCTGTGCCCCGGCCTTCCATTAGGACAGGAGCATCTCTCAGTAGCCACTGTCCCTTCTGCCTGGGTGCTGGAATCAAAAACAAATAGAGCAGACCTGCATCGGACGCACTGCCCGGGCAAGAACTGCCACAACGAACCCATAGATCCCAGAGCAAAAAATAAATATTTGTTCTTTTGGACACAGAGATCTTGGGACTGTCTGCTATTCAGCATTACTGAAGCAAAAGCTGGCTAAACAGATCCTGAGATGACGGTGTGGAAAGAAGGAAAAGTTGCGAGAGCTAATATTTCTTGAGGGCTTATTATATCCCAGGCCATGTTGTAAGTGGTCACTAACTGTCCTGATGACTCTATGACATATGCAATTATTAATGCTACCGTACAGCTGAGGTAACTGAGGCACAGCCTGCCTCTGAGGCACAGAGAGGTTAAGTAACTAGCCCCAAATCACTCAGCTAACAAGTAGTAGAGCTGGAATTTAAACCAAGGCACGCTAGCTCCAGACCCTTGCTCTTACACCAATATGTTACACTGTATCTGCCCACTCATAAGGACCCCTGTTAACACTTTCGCCTATTTCCCTTCAGGTTTCTTTTTTTTTCTCCATGGAAATATGTGGTTAGTTTTTAAGACACATGAAAGACTAGACCAGTGCCTTTTGCATCCTACCACAACTACTTCCCTAATTACTAGTGCACAGACTAGACCAGAACATTAAACACCTGACACAGAGAAAGGAGTTATATGCTCAGGCCCACACTCCCTACCCCCTAGCTAACAGCCACCATCAAAAACATAGGCCTGAACCTAAAGCCGAAAAAGATGGTAGACCAGGAAGCTCCAGGCCTTCATTCTCCACAGAGACACCCCAAAATGACCCAAAACTGGCTAAAATAACCTTACAGAAGCTCCAGAAAATAGTCAAAGGCCTACAGCAACCAGAACACCCAGCCAAGAAGCCATATTCCAAATGGGAGGAAATCTAGCCTCTGTACTGCCACCGCGCTGATGATTCTACCAGGACCGTAGGATCTTGCGGCTTCTCCACCTAAGTTTCTTAGCAGACAGCCAGCAAAATGAAACGTGAATGTGGCTTCTGCATGCAAGGGCCTCCACTACTCTCATCTACTCCATGATTTCCATACCCTAGTCATGACTTCGAAGTCCTCATACCCACTATACTCTTTCATAACTTGCTTATCTATGTTCTCATAACTCCCTTAGTTTGTATAGTCTTGCCTTTCCTCCTCAGCCCTAAACCTGGCCAGCTCTCACCCAGCGATCAAGATCCAACTCACTCATCGCTTCCTACCTGCAGCTTTCTGTAACTACCTTTTCAAGCTTTAGACACCACTTATCATAATGCACTACAGTTACACGCTTTCTTGTCCATCTTGCCCACAAAATTATGATTCCATTCCTACACACCTATACCAAATACCTAAAATACTACCTAGACCACAGAAACCACTTAATATTTCTGAATTAAACATTCTTTCCTGACCCCAGAAAAATCTAGACTCTTGGAAGACTCTTATTGGCTATTGTTTCTGACTCAGCCTGCTTATTTTTTTTCAATTCAAAATGTCTTTTCTGAAAGTTATCTGTACAATTTAAACGTTATCTGTATAAGCTCAGAAACCATGGAACAGGGTGAAATTTTCCGGCTCTGATACTTCACAAGCTGTTTCTTTGACCTTGCTATATCTCCCAATTCCAAAAAAGGCCATTCAAGATAGTGTGCGATAAGTACGTTCTATTAACAACTATTCAACTAAAGTCTGTTAAGCACAACCCAGGGTTATCTGTTGTAGGCCAGTGGTTCCCAAAGCTGGCCACCGCCAAGTCCTGAGGATTTCATTAGCAATGCAAATACCAAGACCCCACCCCAGAGCCCCCAAAGGTCCAGCGTGGGGCTTAAAGCAGCTGTACATTGAACAAGTTCCTCGGCTGACAATGCTGACTCAGGTTTTGAGAACCACTGATTTCAAAGATACAATGCACAGTGCCAGGGCTAAAAGTGAACTAAGATGTATTTTATTTGGAATTATCTTCTTTTGCAAACTTCACGACCTACACTGCGTCCCAGAATCAGGACTGGGGGTTCCAGAGAAAACAAAAGAGCTGTTAAAGTGTGCCCACCCTCCACCTGCTTCCTAGTCGGGCCGGCACTGGCGGACAGGTGGAAGAGGACTCACAGGCTCAGCCAGGGGATTCCAGGCCCGGGCCGCCGGGGCGCTCACCCAGCCTACCTGGTAGATGGCAGAGCCCGAGTCTGGCTGGGTGCCCAGCGTGGCCACCAAGTCCCCGTGATAAGCGCGCGGCCCGGGGACAAAGGCGCGGGCGCTGGGCCGCAGGGCTAACCTCAGGGCAGCCCACATGACAGCCGGCAGGGAGCGAAGGACCAGCGCCAGAGAGGGGCCCGGGCACGCTCAGAGTCGGTTCTTTCCCCTCCGGATTCCCGGATTCGGACTACCGCTCCGCTCTCCTTGCAGCCCCAAACCTCCCGAAACCTCCCAAATCCTCCCAGATTCTCAGGCCAGCCGAGGCACGTGTCCGCGCACGCCGGCCGTAACAGGTCGTCGCTGCGCACCACGCCCCCTGAACTCAGCCAATCAGGGCAGAGGCGCAGCCCCGCGAGGTCCTGTCACCTCGCGAGCTCGGGAGCTCCGCGGTCCAGAGGCGGAGCTACCTTGGTTACCACCCCTCCTCTCTCGGGGCTGAGCTGGCCCGGTAAGGTTCGGTTTCTCTGGGATCCGTCTCAGTTCATTTTCTACGTGCTGTTTTCTTCTTCCCCTGTTAATAGAAAGGGACATGAAAAATCGTATCCTTATATGAGAGCTGGAAACTGAACAGGCATTAAGCTGCCCTAAGAAACAAAACTCTTTAGAGGAGATACATATTTATTCATTCAACAAATATTTCTTCAGTGTCTCCCTGTGTCCATTGCTTTTCTGGCGCTGGGTCTTACAACTTCGTGAGTCTTCCAGCTTTGTCTTCTTTTTCATGTTTTCTCGTTTCGTTTTGTTTTTGTTTTTGGCTATTTAGGGCCAGTTTCTTGAGATTGCGTATTATTTTTAGTATGGGTTTTTCTGTTTCTGCAAAAAAAAAAAAAAAATGTCATTGGGGTTTTGGTAGGAATTGTATTGAATCTGTTGCTCACCTTTGCATAGTATTGACATTTTAACAGTATTAAGTTTTACGATCCATGGACATGGATGTGTTCCCATGTATTTGTGTCTTCCTTAATTTCTTTTAGCAATGTTTTGTAGTTTTCATTGTGCAAGTCTTTTTTTTTTTAAGATTTTATTTATTTATTTGAGAGAGAGAGAGAGAATGAGAGAGACAGAGCATGAGAGGGGGGAGGGTCAGAGGGAGAAGCAGACTCCCCGCGGAGCAGGGAGCCCAATGTGGGACTCGATCCTGAGACTCCAGGATCATGACCTGAGCGGAAGGCAGTCGCCCAACCAACTGAGCCACCCAGGCGCCCTTCATTGTGCAAGCCTTACACCTCCTTAATTCCTATTTTATTCTTTTTAATACTATTATAAATGGAATTGTCTTTGTAACTTCCTTTTCAACTTGTTCATTATTAGTGTATAAAAGTGCAACTGATTTTTGTGTGTTGACTTTGTATCCTGTTACTTTGTTGAATTCATTTATTCTAACAATTTTTTCGTGTGTGGGGGGGGGGATCTGTAGGGTTTTCTACATATTCATTATCTGCAAAATAATAATTTTACTTCTTTCCTTCCAGTTTGAATGCCTTTTATTTCTCAGTCTTGCCTAATTTCTCTGGCTAGGACTTCCAGTACTTATGTTGACTAGCAGTGACAAAAGTGAACATTCTTTCCTTGTTCCTGATCTTCAAAGGAAAGGCTTTCAGTCTTTCACCACTGAGTATGATGTTTGCTGTGCATTTTTCATATGTGACCTTTATGATGTTAAGGTAGTTTTCTTCTATTCCTAGTTGTTTTTTTTTTATCATGAAAGAGTGTTGACTTTTGTCAAATGCTTTTTCTGCATCAATTGAGACGATCATGTGTACCTTTTTTCTTCTTTATTCTGTTAATGTGGTATATTTCAGTTATCATTCAGCATTTAATATGCTGCTGAATTCATTTCACCAGTATTTTCTTGAGGATTTTTGCATCAACATGCATTAGGGATATTGATCTATAAGGTTCTTGTATCTTTGTCTGGCTTTGGTATCAGGATTATGATGGCCTCAGAACGGGTCAGGAAGTGTTATCAATTTTTTGTGAAAGATTGATGTTAGTTCTTTAAATGTTTGGTAGAATTTACCAGTGAAGCCATGAAGTCCAGTGCTTTTCTTTGGAGGTTTTTGTTTTGTTTTAGTTTGGGTTTGATTTTTTTTTTTTAATTACTGATTCAGTCTTCTCACTATAGATCTATTCAAGTTTACTGTTTCTTTGTGATGTAGTCTTGGTAGGTTTTGTGTTGGTAGGAATTTGTCCATTTCATCTAGTTATCCAGTTTGTTGATGTCCATTTGTTCATAGTGTTCAGTTTACTTTTTACTTTAGGGAATACAATATTTCAACTTTCATGATGGAAATAAAGATGTTTTTACTTCTTTCTCTCATAAATGATCCCAAGGCAACAAAGGAACACCAAAAAAGAATTCATATCCCACCTTCAATTAAAGTAGGAGATATGGGGCACCTGGATGGCTCAGTCAGTTAAGCCACCAACTGACTCTAGATTTCGGCTCGGGTCACGACCTCAGGGTGGTAAGATCGAGCCCCACGTCAGGCTCTGCACTGGGTGTGGAGCCTGCTTGGGATTCTCCCTCCTTCTCTCCCTGCACCCCTCCCCTTGCATGTGCACTCTGCCTCTCTAAAAACCAAAATAAAGTAGGAGACATATGAAGACAGTAGGCAAAAATAGGAATAATTTAGCAGGAAAAAAGGAAGCTGAAATCTAAGTGCTTGCAGTGGAAGATAAAAACAAGTAACAAGTCGATTTGCCTCCCAGAAATCCCTGCAAGGCTCAGGAATTGGTGGTACTGAGAACAGAGGAAAGTGTGGGTAGGTGTGGGGAGAGGTGGGAGAGACCAAGAGACAGTGAAACTACTTGAAAATCTGTATAAGCAGTAGTTAGAATCCTAGGTTTCCACTCCCACTTTGCCCAGGAGATAGGAGATATATAGTATCTGAAGAAACTGAATCACAGATGTTCCAAATATCGGGGCACTAGGCAAGAGTGAAGTGCCAGATTGAAACCAACAAGATTAACTGAAAGTCTGGAGGCCAATTCAAGAAATTCCATTCCCCAACTCCCTTTTTCCTCCAAGTTCTAAAATGCTGGCTACCAGGTTTATATAGGAAGGAATCTAGAGACACCTTACCACTTCACAGAAAGGGTAGAGTGACATTTGAGGTTTCCCAGTGGAAAAGCTCCTTGGAAAATAATGCACCTACAGTGTAACCTACAAATTGACATATCCTATCTACACTTCAGTAAGCTTGTAAAAGTTCCCAATCAACTTTTTAGAAAATTTCTCTAACAGATGCATGGATAGCCAAGGATCAACAGGCATTTGAGGAAAGTTTTCAAAATGAAAAAAAGACCCCCACCGCAACCAAGAAAACCTCAGAAGAAACCAGCAGTACAAGGAACAGAAGAAACTAACTTAGAGAAATGAAAAAACATTGCATTCATGAGACAAGAACAGGATTATGAAAAAAAATTAAGATTTTGGAAATAAAAATATGAGACCAAGAATTTTAAAAATCTGTAGAAGGGAAGGAAATGTGGAAATAAAATTTTAGCCTCGTTTCCAATTTAAACCTTGGCTATAAAATGTAATCAAAGCCAGAGATTATAAACTTTGTAGCCATTTAATGAGAAATTATTAGGATGGGAAAACAGATGTTATAAGGAGACTAGGTAACTCTGCTAGCCGCTAAATTTATTAAGATAAATGAGAGGTTAGCAATTGTTTCCTGGTTGGCACTTAAATTTAAGTTCATACTTGAGGTGCTTGGGTGGCTCAGTCAGTTGGGCATCCGCCTTCTGCTCGGGGCATGATCTCGTCGGGGTCCTAGGATCCTAGGATCCTAGGATCAAGCCCTGTGTTGGGCTCCCTGCTCAGTGGGGTGTTGGCTTCTCCCTCTTCCTCTGCCCCTCCCCCTGCTTGTGTGCTCTTTCTCTCTCTCGGACGCTGTCTCTCTCAAATAAATAAAATCTTTAAACAGTTTAAGTTCATACTTAATGTTATACTTATTTAAAATTTTAGTAGTTTATACTTACCCTGTGTATCTTATCATTATAATTGAGTTTCTGTCTGTTGTGGTAAGATAGCATTCTATAATATCGAAAGGCTTGCTTTAATATCTCCGAGGCTTGGTTTGAAACCTTAAGACTGGGCACCTGGGTGGCTCAGTTGGTCATGATCTCGGGGTACTGGGATCAAGCCCCACATCTCTCAAATAAAGTCTTAAAAAAAAAAAAAAACCAAAAACCTTAAGACTAGAATATGAATGGATGTTATAGAAAATGCCATTGTTAAAATCTTAATTGTAATACAAAAATCAGTTGTTTTTGAATATTTCAGCAATAAACAATTAGAAAAGAACATTTTAAAATCCATTTATAATGGTATCAAAGAACACCAAGTACTAGGGAGCCTTGGTGGCTCAGATGATAGAGCAATGCAACTCTTGATCTTGGGGTTGTGAGTTTGAGCCCCATGTTGGGTGTAGAGATTACTTAAAATCTTAAAAAAAAAAAGAGTACTTAAAAGTGTATCTAACGAATGAGGTGATATTGCTGTGTATTTACAATACAAACATGTCTACAAATAGATTTGTACAAGAGTATTTACATAGCTTTATTGAAAACAGCCAAAATTTGCAAATAATCCTGTAGGAAAATGGACAAAATTAGGGTGTATTCCTATAATGTGGTATACTCATAAAATGGAATACAACTCAGCAACAAAAGCAAACAACTACTAACAGGGATGAATCCCAAAAACATATTGAGCAAAAACAACTAAATACAAAAAAAAAAAAAAAAAATGCATGGTATGTGATTGTGGTCCACAAAGTTTAAGAACAGGCTAACCTACCCTTTGTGGATGAGAGGGCAAGGGGCTTAGGGAACTTCTTAGGGTGATGGAAATGTTTTGTGGGGTGGTTACAGAGGCGTATGTATTGTCAGTACTCAAACTGAGTATGTAAGATCTATTTATTTTATTAAATGCAAACTATGCGTTAAAAACATTAACTGAAGAAAACAGTGTTGACTCAAAATTATGAACCAAGTCAAAGGATGATAGTTTTACCTGATGACTCACATTCTGTGATTTGATTCTATAAATTTGTTAGAAGCATCAAGACTGTCTTGGCCTACCAATTTTATGACTAACAAAGTCACTTCTAAAAAGAAAGAGATGCTTAAATTTTTCTCCAGAAGTCAAAATTGAGACAATCTCCCCTCCCCAAAACAGGAACAAAACAACAAAAATGAAGAAAAGAAAGAGGAGGGAAGAAAAGAAATGGAAAAGCCAACAGAAGTGGTAAAAAAGATTAATAGAAATTGCAGATATGAGAACAGTGAAAATGAAAGGGACAAAATTATCAAAAACAATAATTCAAGAACATTTCCCAGGCAAAATTATCAAAACAATAATACAAGAACATTTTCCAGAAGGGAAATAAATGAGTTTCCCTATTAAAAAGGTCCATTAAGTGTCCAACAGCATGAATGTAGGGGCAGGAAAGGAGGGCAGGCTTACACCAAAGCTCATTATTGTGCAGAATACCAGGTCAAAAAACTGTAAATAGGCAAGCCACATTCAGAGGATAGGGAATCAGAATGGCACCAAACTTAAAAACACTGAAAACTGGAAGACAATGGAGCATGCCTTCAAAATGATGTAAAAATTATTTTCAAATTATTCAGGAATTCTATTCATAGCCCCACTGAGAGTAGAATAAAGAAATTTCAGGCACAAAGTTTTAAATAATGTTATCACCCATGTACCCTTTTGCAGTAAACAGTGGAAGATGTGCCTTCCAAAACAAATCAAGAAAGACAATGGCATGGGCCCAAGAAACAGAATCTAAACCAGGAAAGAGAGGTAGGAAGTTCACACAGTAATGGCCGAGGGAAGTCTCATGTGGACAGCTGTCCTGCACATAGAGATCTGTAAAGCCCCTAGTCCAGTTTACAACAGGAAGAAAGAGCTCCAGAAAGTTTTCCATGAAAAAAAAAGAAGAAAACACTTTATCTGATGGTTTGGCCATGTGGAAAATTATATGCAGAGGCATTTTACACACTTGCTGGAGGGTGTGGAAAGTTAAAACAAAACCCAAAGCAAATGAAAAAGTGAAGCAATTAACTCCAAGAAAAACAAAAGCTTCTACCATGTCACCTTAGTACATAAAGTGGTACAGCACTGAATAATTACAATTAATGCAATAACAATACTAAATATGGACTAAACCTTATGATTAACGTATTAAGAGGGAAGCAAGGAGGGGAGTTTTAATTAAGAAAGCTAAAATTTTTTTTTTTTTTTTTTTTAAGATTTTATTTACCTGACAGAGAGAGAGACAAGTAGGGGGAGCAGCAGGCAGAGGGAGAAGGAGAGGCAGGCTCCTCACTGAGGGGCTTGATCCCAGGACCCTGGGATCATGACCTGAGCCCAAGGCAAATGCTTAACTGACTCAACCACCCAGGTGCCCCAAGAAAACTAAAATTCTTAAGTACCATGACAGAAAGTCAGTTAACAATGTCTAACATTGTAAATTCTGTAAATAACAGAATAACCATATTTAGAAATAGGTAGTAACAGAAGAAACAGCTTGTCTGAAATATAGCACTACTTGACTTTTTAAGCCATGTATAGTAATTTTTAAAAATATGAAATAATGCATACTAAAAGGTTAGTACTGTGTCTAGCGTAAGAAATAGTAGCCTGTTGTTTTAAAAAAGTGAGAGTTTTTAAAAATCTGGGGGAGTAGAAATGAGGATAAAAAAATAGAATGAGTTTAGTACATAACTCATGTGATGTGAAGTATTTTATCTTGCTATAGGTTGACCCTAAATTTAGCTTTGCATTGAAAAATAAAATATTACAAGGATTCACACAGCCCATATTAAAAAAAAAAAAATCAGACCAGTTGAACAGAAGCCCAATTATTCCTGGCACTGAAGCCAAAGGAGAAATTCTCATAGGTAGAATATTGGGTGATATGATTTCTTAAAACTCTGTAATATCATTACAGTAAAAATATGAATTTCTTGAGGCTTTTATTCTATTTCACATAATGTCTCTCAACACAAGCAGACAAAGTAGGCAGTTCATATATATAGCTCTGATGATATGACCAAATTCAAGATAAAAATTCTGTCCTGGACTTCAGAAGTCCAGGATTATATTATGCACAGGACTAAAGTTTCCCATTTGTCTTTCTCTACAGAGAAAACAAAGTAGGAAGAAAAAAGAGTAAAAGAGATTGAGTTCTTATATCTAAAAATTCATTATATCAGGAATAAATGAACAAGAAAGCAACTCTTCACATGTCCTGAATGGGAGGGAGGGGGAAGTCTATTCTTTATTCTTACAAGATCAAAAAAATATCCTTCACAGCATGCATATAAGACAAAAGATTAATTCTTCCAGTTATATTTTTATAGAAGGAAGGAAGTATACGCTGTAGGTGAAAAACTGACAAGTTTTGGTTAAACAGTAATATCTTTAAGTCATTTGAAAAGAAAAAAACAACAAAAATAGTATAAAATAACTTTTATTTACATAATTTATATCTATAGAACATAACTGCTTTCTTTAGAACAAGAAAATTTACGAATGACAGATATTGCTTTTTTGTCAAAAACTCCTTCAAGCAAGAGAGTATACATGGTCACTTCTATTTCGAATAACATGGTGGTAAACAGTGGATATTCATATTTTTAACTGTGCCTTAATCATTTACTAACAATTAGGCTTTTAAAACCATCATGTTGACCACTTGCTAAGACATAAGTATTCAGGAAGAAAAGTCAAGAAAACAAAGACCATTATTCATACCACCTTTAAGATTTACAAAATAATTCTTCACAACATCATCTTTACATGAATATAAACAAAGGGTGTGACTAATTCTTTCCACCTTGTAAGGTAAATACAATGATTAAGTTTCTTACTTTCCCAGATTAGTTTTAAGGATGTAATAGTAGGATAATTTAGCTTGGCTGACTTGATTCTCTTACGCAATGAATGCCCAAAGATAAAATTATTTCATATATAGTAAGAAGTTACATCTTCCATAAAATGAATTCATTATAGATGAACAAGAGACAGATGTTAACAAAGTTAAAAAATAAATATTACACAAGGGATAAAATAATAGTTTAACTGTGGCAACTTAACATCCAAACTAACATTAATTAAATGAAAGAAACTTTCAGAATATGAGACTTTAAAAAATTTATAAAAACAGGGCATTAAAATAGCAATGTGATTTACTACCATGATTTTTGTGACATATTAATCCCATGAAATAAATTAATGCATACCTATTGAGAATTTTCACTCAGATTTATAGATCCTCCTTTATGACAAAAAAAAGTTAAATTGTAAATTTCACTATAAAGCAATGAATAAGAAATGCTCTAACAGCAATTTTAGGATTATTTTAACACTTGCTGAGCCATATCCTATTTTACTAATGAACTTGAAATTTGGCCACTATTTTTTTCAATATATAAACACAATTATCTAGACATTAAATATCTTCCCAGTTGAAATACTGATCATTTTGTAATGCAATCAACACAGTTTTGTGATGCACAACTTACAACTTGAATGACAACTATGTATGTCGTAGATAAAATGTCAGCACCTGAAGGTAAGAAAATTACTGTCTAATGTAGGGGTCAAACTAAAAGCCCATTCCAGCCATGTCAATCCCTTCAGTATTGTTTGTGGCTGTTTTCAGCAGCACTGAAACAGCAGAATTGAACAGTTGCCACGGGGGCCATGTGGCCAGCAAATTCAAGAATATTTTGCAGAAAATGTTTCTGACTCCTGCTCTGAGGCTTTTCAAATAAAAGAAGAAATCTGTTTTTGAGAAGTTTGATTTGAACCACCAAAGATCTGCTTGGGTGGATAATGGAATTACATATGTAAATAACAAAATTTCAAAATTAAAAACAACCCTTAATATTGATGATAATCACTGACTAAATAAAGTCTTATTATGTTATTTTCTGTTTTAACATCACAATTATGTTCTGTGCTTAAAGGCCTAAGTGTTCCTTAAGCAAAATTTAATGGGGAAAAAACTACCAAGAAATTAGTTTTTAAAAAAAGGAATGTGTGTGAGTGTGTGTGTGTGTGTGTGTGTGTGTAAAAAGGACTGAGTTTTGAATGTAAATCTCCCTCATAAATTAAGGGTTTTTTTTCCCCATACAAATCCTGAGATTATCCAAAAAATAAGAAAAACAAAAACTTCACAGTACAAATTCAATATACTAAACTATGAGAAAAAAATGTATTCAAAACATATCTACTATCCAAATACTTTTAGTGATATAACTTTAAATATCTTTAAAATTAAAGAGGGAAATGGGACAAACATAAATTTGTCAATGTCTTCTTTACCCATAATCTGAGTGGTGAAAATAATTAAAACTGAATATTCTTTTAAATAAAAAATTTAAAAATAAATAAACTTTTTGATGTTTCATCTTTATAAATAAGTTTAAATACTACTTGTTCAATTAGGACTAATGTTAACATCAACATGAAATTAGAAAAATACATATTTTCCAGTCAAATAGCTGATAATAGAAAAGTTTTTAACATTTACCATTCTAAAGTGGAGTTTCACAATATGCTTTCATATACTTAGAGGCAACTGTAAAGGCCTTCAGCAAAACAAATAAAAAACAAAAAACAAAACCCAAAAAAACCCAGAAAAAAACCTTTACAAAAGAAGTTCGCTAAATGCTAAATACAATCCACCTCCAAATACATCGGCACTGTGATTTATACAGAGACATTTATCCACAACATTCCAAAATGTCCATGGTGTGTTCAGCACAGGAGAGTCAAAATGTAAACAAGAGAAGCTATTTCTCTCTCAGAAGCAGTCTCAATTGCTTTGTATTTCCAAAATGCTGAATCAGTCAGAATGAAAGGAACCTCAGCAATGTTTTCCACTGATTATAAGAGCTTCAAATCAAGCTCATTAGATATTCAAAATCAATCTAAAGAAAAATAGCCAGTGATGCATTTTCTAAATACTGCTTAGTTGATATTTGACTCTGGAAATCCTAGACTTAAAAAAAATTAAAAAAAAAAAAAAAGACTTTTATTCTGTTTCATCTACTTCGATAAAGATATCACTAAAGAAATATTCAGAGACTGTGGTTGGCTCCTCTTCAGGTACCCGGTTTTGGCCACTTTTACATTCTTCTTTTGGTAAGGGAGGATCACAAGAAACCTAAAAAGATAATATTAATAAGTATGCAATATAACATTTATATATTGGTAGTGGTCATCTAAATTGCTATCTCTTTGAAAAGCAATATAATAATAAATATTAAGGGCTTTAAATATGTTCATACTCTTTGACCCAATAATTTCATTTCTGTGCTGTTATATTAGGGAAATAATACTAAACAGAGTAAGAATTTTATGAGTAAGATAACCTTTGAAGCATTAGTTAAAATAATAAAACTGGACACAACAAACACACAACAGTGGGCATGATTAGATTAATTACAGTGTACACACGATCCATTATTTTACCCTAATTCCCATGAAAAAATTTTAATACAGAAAAGCATAACATCAAATCTATTATGAAACATTTTAATAATCTGCATAAGAATACAGACCCACAAAACAGAACAGTACCCCAAGGCAACTACAAATTAAAGCAATCCTATCGGGGTGCCTGGGTGGCTCAGTGGGTTAAGCTTCTGCCTTCGGCTCAGGTCATGATCCCAGGGTCCTGGGATCAAGCCCCACATCAGGCTCCCTGCTCAGTAGAAAGCCTGCTTCTCCCTCTCCCTCTGCTGTTCCCCCTGCTTGTGTGCTCTCTCTCTTGCTGTGTCTCTGTCAAATAAATAAAAAAAATTTTTTTAAGATTTTATTTATTTATCTGACAGAGAGAGACACAGCGAGAGAGGGAACACAAGCAGGGGGAGTGGGAGGGGGAGAAGCAGGCTTCCCGCCAAGCAGGGAGCCTGATGCGGGGCTCAATCGCAGGACCCTGGGACCATGACCTGAGCCGAAGGCAGACGCTTAATGACTGAGCCACCCAGGCGCCCTAAATAAAATCTTGAAAAAAAAATATTTAAAGCAATCCTATCAAAAGTTAGCATACTTAGAAATTTATAAAAAATTAAGACAACATGGTATTGTCATTGGAACAGACATATATCAATGAAAAAGACTAGAAATATCCCCAACACATATACTGCAAAATTTAGTATGAGACAAGTTGGATTATTTAATAAATGATGTTGGACAACTATATAACCATCTCAGAAAAAAAAGAAGTCAAACCAAAATTCTAGATGAATCAAATGATTTAAATGTAAAAACATTTTTTTAAAAAATCTACTCTAGGGGTACCTGGGTGGTTCAGTCTGTTAAGCATCTGCATTCAGCTCAGGTCATGATCTCAGGGTCCTGAGATTGAGCCCTACGTCAGGCCCCTTCCTGCCCAACCTCCCCCCACCCCGCCCCAGCCCCTGCTCATGCTCTCTCCCCCAAATAAATAAATCTTAAAAAAAAAAATCTACTCTAAAATACCATGGGAAAACACTTTAATAATCCTGGACTGGAGAAAAGGGAGTATCTTTTTAAATGACCTGAAAGGCAGAAGTCATAAAAGACTGATAAATTCACCTATGTAAAAATTTTAAAAATGTCCACATGGCAAAAACTACTGGACACAAAATCAAAAGACAAATGACATATAGGTTTAAAAAAATATATACGTATGTATATATATACATATATATATATATATGTATATATATAAAAAACACCATTATCACAAAGGGTTTTCTTTATTTTTTTTTTAAGATTTTTATTTATTTATTTGACAGAGAGAGAGATTGCGAGAGCAGGAACACAAGCAGGGGGAGTGGGACAGGGAGAAGCAGGCTTCCCACGGAGCAGGGAGCCCAATGCGGGGCTCGATCCCAGGACCCCGGGATCATGACCTGAGCCGAAGGCAGATGCTTAACTGAGCCACCCAGGCACCCCAAAGGGTTTTCTTTTCTTTTCTTTTTTTTTTTTTTTAAGATTTTATTTATTTATTTGACAGAGAAAGACACAGCGAGAGCAGGAACACAAGCGGGGGGAGTGGGAGAGGTAGAAGCAGGCCTCCCTCTGAGCAGGGAGCCCGATGAAGGGCTCGACCCCAGGACCCTGGGATCATGACCTGAGCCGAAGGCAGACGCTTAATGACTGAGCCACCCAGGCGCCCCAGGGTTTTCTTTAATGTAAGAGCTTCTACAATTTAATATGAAAAATACTAATGATGCAATTTTTTTAAAAAAATCAAACATGGAGCGCCTGGATGGCTTAGTTGGTTAAGCATCTGTCTTCAGCTCAGGTCATGATCCCAGGGTCCTGGGATGAAGCCCCACATCAGGCTCCCTGCTCCTCGGGCAGCCTGCTTCTCCCTCTCCCTCTGCTGCTCCCCCTGCTTGTGCTTGCTCGCTCTCTCTCTCTCTCAAATAAATAAATAAAATCTTAAAAAAAGAATCAAACATATGAACAGATGTTTCACAAAGAAAGCATAAATGATTCAAATACATGAAGAAGTACTCAACCTCACTCATATGCTCATTAAATCTATGAAGAATTCCAAAAGTGAAAAAAATTGATTACATGCTAGTGTGAGGAAAAAGGCCCTCTCCTATACTGCTGCTAAGAATAGAAACTGATATATTCCCTATGGAAGACAATCAAGCAATATCTCTCAAAAGAATAATCATTCCTTTTGATCCAACAATTCTATTTCTAGGAATTCAACCTATAGATAAATGTGCAAAATCACTCATTTATAAGTTAGCTATTACCATATTATTTGAAACAGCAAATCATTAGGAATAACCTAAATGCCTACCAGTGCGAGACCATTATTGTTCTATGGTACATCAAAACAGTGGGATATGATATAGTCATTAAAAATAATGAGGGCATGCTTGGGCACTTATTCCTGAAAAATGAATTTATGTTCACACAAGAACTTAGATATGAATGTTCACAGCAGCTTTATTCATAACAGCCAAAAACTGAAAATAACCCATATGCCCTTCAATTGGTGAAAGGATAAACATGACTGATAACATACTATGGAATACTATTCAATAATAAAAAGGAATAAATACATAAAACCATCTGGATGACTTTCTAGGGAACTATGCTGAGTGGAAAAAAAGTGAATTCTAAATGTATGATTCCATTTACACAACTGTATATAATATTCCACTGACATAACATTCTCAGAATGACAAATTTAATGGTGTAGAACAGGTTGCCAGAAGTTAAGGAGAGTGTGGGGGTGCAACGTAAGTGCGTGTGTCTGTAAAAGACAACACACAGGATCACTGTGGTGATAGAATCCTGTATCTTGACTGTGGCAATGTCGATATTCTGGTTGTGATTTTGTACCACAGTTTTGTAAGATGTTAACAGTGGGGAAAACTGGATGGAGGGTACATGGGATCTCTCTGTATTGTTTTTCACAACTGCATGTGAATCTACAATTATCCCATAATAAAAAGTTTAATTTAAATTTAATTTAAAAAAAAAAAAAGAGAGGGGCACCTGGGTGTCTCAGATGGTGGAGTGTCAGACCCTTCATTTCGGCTCAAGTCGTGGTCTCAGGGTGGTGAGATCCAGCTGGAGTTGGGCTCCGTGCTTAGAACAGTGTGCTTAGGATTCTCTCTCTCCCTCTGCCCCTCCCCCTGCCACACTCACACTCTTTCTCTCTCTCAAATAAATTTTTTTTTTTTAATATTTTATTTATTTATTAGAGAGAGAGAGAGAGAGTGAGAATGAGCACAAGCAGGAGGGCGGGGAGGAGAAGCAGACTTAACCAACTGAGCCACCCAGGCGCCCCTAAACAAAGTTAGTTTTAAAACTGCTTACTGAACGTTTTATACCTATGGAGAAAAACTTCCGAATCATAAAAGCAATTTAAGAAATTGTAAAGAAAAAACTGATTTGACTAAACATTTAAAGCTTATGTGTATATTAAAAACCCTACAGGGCGCCTGGGTGGCTCAGTTGGTTAAACGACTGCCTTCGGCTCAGGTCATGATCCTGGAGTTCCTGGATCGAGTCCCGCATCGGGCTCCCTGCTCGGCAGGGAGTCTGCTTCTCCCTCTGACCCTCCTCCCTCTCATGCTCTCTGTCTCTCATTCTCTCTCTAATAAATAAAATCTTTAAAAAAATAAAAATAAAAATAAAAACCCTACAAAATTTAAAAAAGTAAATGAATTTGAAAAAATTACTTGCAGTAAAGAACTAAAAGGTATGTGGCTTTCTTACATGAGGATCTCACATAAGTTGGTAAGAAAACCACCTAGATCCCAAAAGCTATAAATCAGCAAACGATAGGAACAAAAAAGAAAAAAAAGAGAAAAAAATCTAGTAGATGTATGGGAAAAAAGCCAAGCCACTAATAATAAAAGAAATGCAAATTAAACAGATGAAATTACATTTCTACCCTCTACTATTATATTAAAAAAAAAAAATTATTTTGAAAAGTTAATATCTAAAGCTGGCAAGAATGTGACTTAACTGACATAGTTACATTGCTGGTAATTGTGACAACTGTTCTCCACAATAATTTGGCAATAGTAAAGAGTCATAAAATACTGGTTCCAGAAAATAATTCTAGGAAATATAAAGTATTTTAAAAAATTTTAAAGACAGTCTTTACAAAAGTACTCCTTTTGAGACTCATGCTATCCAAAAGGTCACCAGCCTTTTCTGTGTTGAAATCCTAAGTAACCAACCCCAATGCTCTTCAAAAGTTTTGGATACAAGTTCATTTATTTTTCCATCCCAGGACTTGCCATATGAACATCTACAGCATGTAGAGAAATGAAACATGCAAACAAATTCTAATTTTACCATTCCTTGAATTCTTATGGGTGTCAGGACATTTCCCCAAAAGCAAATAAAACATCAGCACTGCTTTGTTTTGCTTCCACAGGTCAGAAAGCTCTTTGCATTAAAGGAATGGCAATTAAGTGTCCATGTATGGCCAGCTTAAATGGCTCTGTACTAAAGGAGCTGTAACTTCCTAATTCAACACCTGATCTTCTTCTCTCATAGTGTGAGATATGATGGGGAGAAGATAGACAAGAGATGCTCTGAAATAATTTCTAACATCCAAATGAAAATACCAATTGCCATGTTTTTCCTAGTTGAATCTGATTTCTAACCCATTCTATACAAACAATAAAATATAACAGTTATCACGTACCTGAGTTGCTGAACTGCCAGTACTCTCAGATGGAGTATCAACAACCCTTGGAGATGGAAGCTGATCAGAGGACTCTTGGATTTTTTTCTGGCTTTCAGTGAGTGGATTTGATCTTTTCAAATTCTTTCTTGGTATAGGTATAAGAGGTTTTAGACGTTTCTTATTATAAACCTGAGTAGGTTCATCAGACTCCAAACTATTCTTTGAACATATTAAAGACAAAAATCCCAGGGGTCTTCTGCCAGGTCTAGAAATGCAAATGTAAAGATATTCAAGAATATCGAGGAAGATACACTCCTAATACCAACTTCTTTCCATGAATGCTAAAATGGCACAGGTGATACCACATTAGTGGTATCAGCATATCTACTAAGTATCATTATTATTTTGATCATTATATACCAGTAGCTGGTATACCATCATACCAGCAGATGCCAATGCAGATTTTCTACGTAAAACGTTAGTTTCGGCGCTTAAAGTTAAGCTCTTGTTATACGGAGTGTGTACTTATCTGAAGAGTCCTAAAAAAATGTTGACTACTGAATTTCCTTTGATAAAACTCCTTCCCTTTACATTACTGACAAAGGGATATGTTTATAAAACATCATCCTTAGTAGTGAACTTAGTCTTTACATATATGTTATATCCGTTGCATATAGGTTACTTCTACCCTTTGAGAAAGAGAAATGGAGAGAAACATTTGTTAAAGATCATCTCACGGTACCTGGATAATGGGGTTTTTGAAGATGATGGGATGCTATCCATTTGTTCAGACTTCGAAGCAGCACAAGTTCTCTCCTCCTTATCAGACACAATCCTCTCATCCTGAGGTAACTGAGATATACTTTTTCCTATATGTGTATCTGTTACTTTATCAAGAGATCCAGATCCTATACTCTGAAAAGTTGGTTCAAGTTGCTCTTTCTGAGGTCCTGGAGTTGTATGTGTGCTTCCTGAGGTAGGGAAGATACCTTGTTCCTTGTAAGACTCCCCTTCAAAAAACAAAGAGAAATCATAAGCACAGAGAACACATATTGAAATTTATATATCTGACTGAACTGCAGTATTTGAAGGAAAGAAATCATGACATTCTATCATAAACCTACTCTAATAAGAGTAAGCTAAATTATAAATTATTAATATGTAAGTCATCTAGATTGTAGCTGGTAAAAAAAGTATGGTTAGAATACTTTTTTCATTCAGATACAAAATAGTCCTATCAACATATTTTGACCTAGAAAATCTTTCTCGGTAAATATATCTTCAACTAGCAAAATGAGAGTTATCACTTTCTAATCTCTGGGTAAACTTAAGGAACTATAAAAACTCTTTTATGCTCAGCTTTCTAATTCCTAAAATATAATTATTAAGCTTTTACAGGAAATCCTGTAGCCACATGGTTTTCTATTAATTACAGGATTAAAGTAGCTTCGTATGGCTATAGGAGTGCCAAATCCAAGATCTCAGCTGGAGAGAAAAACTTCTAATAATAAAAGCAAGATTCTTAGAGAAAGTGAGCAATACTCTTCTCTAATTCCAAATTTGAATAGATGCATCAAAAACAGCAAAATGTAATCACATTAAAATTTATTTCACTCACCTGTTTCCTCAGAAACATTTATCATTTCCTTTGAACACACCTGTTTTAAGAAAATTAACAAAAAAAATTAAAAATCCATTTATCAAGTAAATCTTTCTTTCTTCTTTTTTTTTTTTAATAAAGAAAGCATGTACCTCCCAGAAACCCCTAGCATAAAAGATGTCTTATGGAAATTCTACCAACATTTATGAAAAAGACATTGCTACTGTTACTTAAAATGTTCCAGAGCACAGTAAAAGAGGAAAAGTTTTCAAATGCTTTTTATAAACCAATATTAATATTAATTCCAATTCCGGGGCGCCTGGGTGGCTCAGTCATTAAGTGTCTGCCTTCGGCTCAGGTCATGATCCCAGGGTCCTGGGATCGAGCCCCGCATTGGGCTCCCTGCTCCACGGGAAGCCTGCTTCTCCCTCTCCCACTCCCCCTGCTTATGTTCCCTCTCTTGCTGTGTCTCTGTCAAATAAATAAATAAAATCTTTAAAATATATATATATATTAATTGCAATTCCAATTATAACCAGTACAAAAATATCAAATATAATAGTACAAGCATAATTCAGCAACACATCAAAAGACTAACATAATCAAGCAGAGTTTGTCTCAGGAATGTAAAGATAATTCAATATGTGAACTAATATAATTCAACTGAACTGAGGAGAAAAATAATACCCCATCTCTCTGTTTATGGGGAAAGTGTCCAATAATATTTATGCTTAAAAAAAAAGACATTTTCTTAACACCATAAACTATAATTACTGCAATTCAAAACCAGCATCCCACTTCATAAACACTGGAAATATTTGCATTTAAATCAGGGATAAGAAAAATATGTCTACTATCAGGACTATTTTCTGATATTTCTTGAGTTTTATTGGCTTATATAGAAAAGAAAGAAATTAAAGGTATACCAAGTATATGAGAAGAATTAAAATTGTATTTACAGATGATATGACTGTTTACTTAGAAAACCCAACAGAATCAAGTGAAAAATTACTGTATATGATAAGGGGAATTGAGTAAGCTCTCTACATAGAAAAGAATTCAATGATAACGGCAACAAACAAGATAAAATTCTTAGGGGATAACCTAATAAGAAATGGACCAGAATTTAAATGAAGAAGAACTAAAAATACCACTGAGACATAAAAGAATAATTAAACAAATGGAAAGACATACTATGTTTTGGGATAAAAAGAAAATCCAACATGACAATTCTGACATCAACTTTCCCTGTTAACTGGTCAAGTTAATATGATCCTAATTTAAGTATCAGTATCAATAGTTTTTTTTTAAGCTCTGAACAAGCAAATTCTAAAATTAACATAAACTTTAGGACATATACCCAACTAGGAAAAACTTGAAAAAAAAATAAGAAAATTATGTGCAGAGGAGAGAGAAACTTTCCATTTAAGACAGCAAAGCATTTAAAAACGACAGTAATTTAAAACACTGGGACACTGGCCCCAGAACAAATAGGTGAATCTCAAAGGAGAAGAAAATTCAGGAGTATACCCAAATACATATGGGACTTAATATCCAGTAAGTGGAATTTTAAATCAGTGGAGAAAAAATGAATTATTCAACAAATGGTGCTGGGACAACTAGGTAGGCACCTGGAGAACATGAAGTTGGTTGCACTCTTCCTAACACCAAAATAAATTCTAAACAAATCATTAATGTTAACTCTTAAAAATTTATACTAAATCTCAAGGTAGACTTTCAATGTATAACACAGTCCCCAGAAGCCATACATAAAAAGACTGATAAATGGGATTACATAAAAATAAAAAATGTTTGCATGTCTATGTGAATGCATGTGTACATTCTAGAATTTACAATTATAACTTCAACATTTTATAAGCATTTTTTATTGTTAGAATGCTGAAAACAAAGTTTAAAAAATAAAAATCACAAATAAGCTCAAAGACATTATACTGTTCTTACAGTCACATCAATGTACATCTATCATTTTTTTTTTAAAGATTTTTTATTTATTTGACAGAGAGATACACAGCAAGAGAGGGAACACAAGCAGGAGGAGTGGGAGAGGGAGAAGCAGTCTTCCCGCTGAGCCATCTGAGCCACCCAGGTGCCCCTACATCTATCATTTTTAAATGGCTTATTATAAACTGGTGGCCTAGTTTTGCATATAATAACATCACTGAACATACTTTTAAAACAGAACAATGTTTGGGGCGCCTGGGTGGCTCAAGTCGTTAAAGCATCTGCCTTTGGCTCAGGTCCTGATCCCGGGGTCCTGGGATCGAGCCCCACATCGGGCTCTCTGCTCAGTGGGGAGCCTGTTTCTCCCTCTCCCTCACCTGCCACTCCCCCTGCTGTGTGCTCTGTCAAATAAATAAGTAAAATCTTTAAATAAATAAATAAACACAATAGAACAATGTTTGCAAGGAATGCTGATAAATTGATGAAATTGGGTGACTGATACAGAGGGATGCGTTATACTTCCCTGTGTATCTTTTTAAAAAATGCTTGAAAATTTTCATATTAAAAAATCAGGGCACCTGGTTGGCTCAGTGGATAGAGCATCTGACTCTTGATCTTGGGGCTGTAAATTTAAGCCCTGCGTTGGGTGTAAAGAGTACTTAAAAATAAAATCTTAACCGCACCCCCCCCCCGCCAAAATCAACCAAAAAAAGTCTGCAAGAAAAAAAAACACAAAAAGTAGAGTCAAAAGACAAAGTAGGAAAAAATATATGCAACTCATTCATGGACATACATAACACAGAGTTCCTCCAAATCTCTATGTAAAAGATTAGCAACACAACTGAAAAACGGCTAAAGAATACAAAGTCATTTCACAGAGAAAGGAATACAAAAGACTCCTAAGCATATGAAAGACGTTCAGCCTTACTCATAATAAGAAAAATTAAAACCATCCTGGGATACCATCTTCTACCTATCAGATATACAAGGATACACTGCCTCTGTTGTCTGCTCTCACCGAAGGACTACTGGTTTTCAACTGTCCCTTTGAGACTATAGATTCTAAATCAACTTTTCCAAAAATAAATTAACTAATTAATTAATTAACTCTTCCACAGTGTAGCTACACAGTGAGATAAATTATCATGAGTATTGGAAACAAAAACAAGTGGGTGCTAAGAAACCTTTAACATTGTGGCTATTGATCAAATCTGCATACGATCTTCAGGCTTCCCTGAGGTAGTGATGACTGAGATAAAGACGTTTGTATGTTTGGCAAGAAAATGTTTCATAAAAAGGTAATAAAAAAAATGCCCTGGGACATGAAGAAATATGGTGCATTCTAGAAACTGAAAGATGGCCAATATGGTTAGAGAGTGAGGCACAAGGTGAGATCAGAGACAGAAATTGGCCAGACAAGGGCGCCTGGGTGGCTCAGTCCTTAAGCGTCTGCCTTCGGCTCAGGTCATGGTCCCGGGGTCCTGGGATCGAGTCCCACATCGGGCTCCTTGCTCAGCGGGAAGCCTGCTTCTCCCTCTCCCACTCCCCCTGCTTGTGTCCCCTCTCTCGCTGTGTCTCTCTTTGTCGAATAAATGAATAAAATCTTAAAAAAAAAAAAAAAAAAAAGAAATTGGCCAGACAAATAGAGGGCCTTTAAGGTTCTGGTTTTTCTTCCTAAGAGCAATGCATAGCTTTAAGTATTATGATAATAGTGATGATGATACTACTATTACTATTTTACACAACAGGAAACTCATTCACAGAGACAACATATCCTGACTCAGGTCCCACAGCTGTTAAAGGGTACAGCCAGGATCCAGATCTACAAGATGCTTTTGGCCTTTTTTGAGCCAATAACAAAGAACTAGGAATGGGTTTCCTAATTAACGTCCATCAATTTTCACCTAGAACTAGTTGAAAATGAGAATCCAAAATCAGTTTTAGCTGGATTATTTATGGTGAAAAGTATCAGAACTATCTTTATATAAAGAGTCTAAAAAAAGAAACAGAAATGTATCTGTTGTAATAGGACCATCTTATTTGCTTGATGATTCTATCTTACCTCAGAGGTATAATTTTGACAATCATCTCCTGAAGTGAGCAAACTTTTTTTGGTAGGAGGAACATGGTTACTTTCATCAAGCATATAGTGAAATCTCTTCCTAGATATAAGATCCAAATTAGCAGGAGGAGGCTTTTCAGAACCATCTTTTCCAGAATCAGATAAACACATGGTATCCTGACCAACTGAAGTTACTGGAAAACTAATAGAAAATGCAAACATATGAAATTAGCAAATTAGAAGCTACTTAATGAGGTAAAAGGCTCAGCTATTCCAATGAAAACTGCCAAAAAAACTTCCAAGTAACTAATATATACATGGCCAAGGTCACAAAAATGTTAGTTTTGAGATCCATTCATACTTAAAAACTTGCAACTTAAATTCTGTAATACTGAATTAAATCCAAGGTATAAAAATACCGTTCTCCTTGTCTATAAAGTTAAAATTTTAATCTAAAATGCCTCTTACTAATATAAAAGGCTTCAACATCTAATGCTACTTGACAGAGAATGAATTAAGCATCTTAACCAGTGACTGTTAAAATACAACAATTCTATAGTAAGGAATTTAAAAAGCAGTATTAAAATATACAGAAATGGGGCGCCTGGGTGGCTCAGTTGGTTAAGTGTCTGACTCTTGATCTCAGGTCTTGCTTGATCTCAGGGGTTGTGAGTTCAAGCCCCATGTTGGGCTCCACGCTGCGCATGGAAGCCTACTTAAAAAAAAAAAAAAATACACACACACACACACACAAACACACACACACACACAGAAATGTTATCCTTCTTGCAACTTCTGTGAATGAATATTGATTTCAGACTTTAAAATATATAAGCTTACAAAGTAACCACATACGTTTGATAGAGGACATTTTATAATCCAAATTGCTACGTTTTTTTAGCTTTCAAAATACTTAAGATACCAAACAAGTTTCATACAAAAGTATTATATTATACATTTAAATGGCAGCTTTATCAGGTATAAAATCAACAATTTCTTCTCTAACTTACCACATAATTATTAAATAAGATCTTCGGGACAATTACAAATAATGCTGGTGAACGGCTTATTCAGTCAATACTATTCAATTCATAAAGCACCTTTCCTCCTAGCAAAAATAGTTTAGATCCCAGGTGATGTATGGAAGTGCTGAATCACTATACTGTACACCAGAAACTAATATTGCACTGTATTTAACTAACTGGAATTTAAATAAACAGGTTAGCTCATTCATTACCTCATGTCACTCCTTTCTTCTGTATTCACGGATTTGATCAATATGGGTGCTGGCAGTAAAGGGTTTGGCATTAACTGTGCAGTGGTATCACTAAATTCTTCTACAGCATTGGTTGGGATTTCCACCAGAGTTAAAATGAATGCTTGTTCATCCTCACCATCTTGATGTACATTAGCAACTAGATTCACTATCAAAGTTTAAAAGTTAATAATGAAAAGCTGAACTATGAAAATCATTACTTTATTACATTTCTAAAAAGTCTCACTACAACTTATCCCCACAAATAAAAAGCAAATTACACCCACAAAAGTAAAAAGTAATTTCAAAAAGGATAAAGACGGTTCACTATAGAGAGGATGTATAATTCTGAATAACAAACTTGTCCATAAAATACTTCAAGTTTTTTTGTTTTTAATTTAAGACTGTCATAGACTAAAAAACTGTTTTGTTTTTCCATAGTCAAATGAGGGAGGGGAGTAAAAGCTGTACTATTCGGTTCTGTGGTACTTTATCGAAGCACATTATCATACCTGTTAAGTCTTGAGAACTGATTACATTCTCTTGTTGGACTTCCGGCATACTAGTTGGTGTACCCTAAGAAAATTTAAAAAATTAAAATGCAAAATGAGGTTGACCAAATTTTAGTTTTAAAAAATTTTCCAGACAACTGGATATAATAAGAATTATTTCAAAACTCAACTTTTTAACCATATATAATTTTTCAAACGTTTTGAAACTTTTAGTTGTACCAATAACTTTTGAGTTATTTATATAAGTTATTTATATAAGTCATTTATTGAGTTATTTATATGAGTCATTTATATAAACATATATGCACCAAGAAATTCCGGCTAAATTGTTAAATATGTGAATTTTATGAAATTATTTTTGAAGTAACAGGAAAGGGAGATTCAAACCCCTCAACCTTCCCTTTACCCCATTACAGCAGATCTTGTACTATTAGTAGGTGACATCTGAATGGAAGCAAACTGCCTGTCTCCTTGCCTCCAGCATGGCTCCTTCCAATCTGTTTTCCACAAAATTGCCAACACTGTATTCTCTAAAATGCAATTCTTATTGTAATTCTCTACTGCTTAAAATCTTCAAACTTTCAGGGGCACCTGGGTGGCTCAATCGTTAAGCGTCTGCCTTCGGCTCAGATCATGATCCCAGGGTCCTGGGATTGAGCCCTGCATTGGGTTCGTTGCTCGGCAGGGAGCCTGTTTCTCCCTCTCCCACTCCCCCTGCTTGTGTTCCCTCCCTAGCTGTCTCTGTCTCTCTCTGTGTCAAATAAATAAAATCTTTAAAAAAAAAAAAAACACTTCAAACTTTCATTTTGTAACCAACAATGTCAGTAATTGATTCAGGCAAGTATCACCAATGGATACTAAAACTACTGGGTATGGGGCACCTGGGTGGCTCAGTCGGTTAGAGGCTGCTTTCAGCTCGGGTTATGATCCCAGGGTCCTGGGATCGAGCCCCGCATTGGGCTCCCTGCTCAGAGGGAAGCCTTCTTCTCCCTCTCCCTCTGCCTGCCGCTCCCTGCTTGTGCTCTATCTCTCTCTCTGTGTCAAATAAATAAAATCTTTAAAAACAACAACAACAAAAAAAAACTACTGGGTAGAAGGTTGCTGGGTCTAAAATAACTTACTAACACAATGTGCAAAAGATTCTGTTAAAGGGGCGCCTGGGTGGCTCAGTCGTTAAGCGTCTGCCTTCAGCTCAAGTCATGGTCCCAGGGTCCTGGGATCGAGCCCCACATCGGGACTCAGCAGGAGGCCTGCTTCTCCCTCTCCCACTCCCCCTGCTTGTGTTCCCTCTCTCACTGTTTCTCTCTCTCTGTCAAATAAATAAATAAAATCTTAAAAAAAAAAGCTTCTGTTAAATGGAGAAATCTGGCAGGCACCATGCTTGCCAAGTAATTAGTGAACATCACCAATCATGAGACAAACTGACATTACATGCCTACTGAGGTGATAAAAGAAGAACACAACAACACCTAGGTAGTAATTGTGCCAAACACTGTTCAATCTGAATCTAATAATGGGGAAGAAGAACAAAAATCCAGATTGTGAATTAGCCTGCAATGTCAAGTTCACAGAAGAGGGAAAAGGAGAACTACTCTAGATGAAAAGAGAATATGGAGAATGACAACTAAATGCAGTATGAGAGCCCTGATTGAAACTGTGTATTACGTATTATTTTTAAATCAGTATTAGATAGTATGGTAATACTGACTGTGATAACAGTATCATCATTTCTGTATTAGAAACATCCTTAGTATCAAATTCAAGCTGGAATATGTATGGGTGAAGGCTCATGTCTGCAACTTTCAAATGGTTCAGTTTCTTAAAAAGTATCTATCTACAGAGATGGAGAGCATGACAAAATAAGCAAATGAAGCAAAATGTTAATAATTAATGAATCTATGTAAAGGATCTATGAGAATTCTATTGAAGATTTTTGCAGGGGCGCCTGGATGGCTCAGTTATTAAGCGTCTGCCTTTGGCTCAAGTCATGGTCCCAGGGTTCTGGGATCGAGCCCCGCATTGGGCTCCTTGCTCAACAGGAAGCTTGCTTCTCAGCCTCCCCCTCCCCCTGCTTGTGTTCCCTCTCTCGCTGTGCCTCTCTGTCAAATAAATAAATAAAATCCTAAAAAAAAAAAAAAATCTTTGCAACTCTTCAATGAGTTTGAAATTTTTTCAAAATAAAAAGTAAAAATAAACAAGCTGGAGGTTAGGGAAAATCCCATAAATTTTGATATAGCCCAAACTCTAGCAAATCATAAAAACTTTTATGATCTGCTCCCGGGATACCTAGCTCACTCATCTTTAACTACTTCTTCATTTATATCCTACTCATAACTACTTAGTCCCTGAATATGAAATGCTGTTTCACACTTATTCTTTACACATGTTCCTCTCCCTTTAACTGGTTAATTTACCTGTTCTTGTAGATTGAGGACTTTTTCAGTCCTGGCTACACATTAGAATAACCTGAGGAATTTATTTATTTATTTATTTATTTCAAAGATTTTATTTTTTATTTATTTATTTGACAGAAAGAGACACAGCGAGAGAGGGAACACAAGCAGGGGGAGTGGGAGAGGGAGAAGCAGGCTTCCTGCTGAGCAGGGAGCCCGATGCGGGGCTCGATCCCAGGACCCTGGGATCATGACCTGAGCTGAAGGCAGACGCTTAATGACTGAGCCACCCAGGCACCCCAACCTGAGGAATTTTAACAACAACAACAGAAAGTAAATGTCTACACCCTATTTCCAGAGACTGATTTTACTGGATTGGGTTGAGGACCACTCCTTTATTGAGAGTCTTGTGCAACTTGCCTTCATAGCACCTATCAAAATGTAACCATTCATATCCTCAACTGTTTCCCACAACTTTGTCCCCCCAGTACCTTACACAGTATTGAACATGTAGTAAGAAAAGTACCTGCAATGTGAAAGTATTTCTCAGATTCAGTGGCCAGCAAGCAAGAGGTAAATACTCTGTACAAAACACTTCCTTTTTCAAAACTTTCACAGCAAAGCTACGTATTGGCTGTTTTATCTATGCTCCAAAGACTAAAAACACACTCAATAAATAATTCTATCATAATACATTATTGCAAAGGCAAAACTATAGGGAAAGAAAACAGATCAGGGATTGCCAAGCAGTCGGGGTGGTAAGGGTGGGGGGGGGGTGACTAAAAAAGGGCCCTGGGGAATCTGGGGGATGATGGAACTCTTTATGTGTTGCTTACATGACTATATATGTTTGTCACAACTTGTAGAAGTACACACTGAAAAAGGTGAAGTTTATTGTATGTAAATGCTACCTTAATTTTTTTTAAACGGGGAATAAACACCCAGCCACCCCATGTTATATTTTATATTCTTTTACCTCTGACACATGAAGTGCAAGCACACTGTCTCCATTAGAGTCCTTTCTCTGGGGCTCTTTGATGGAACTCTCACTGAGAACCATATCTGAACCAAGTGTATGGGGCCTTGTCTCAAAGGAAACAACTGGGGCAACTGACGGTATCTGGACCTTTTGAGATTCTTCTTCTTGATCATCATTTCTGAAAAAGAAATGAGTATATATTCAAGTTTCAGAGTATGTATTAAAATTCTGTACTGAAACCAAGTGGACAACTACAGAGTAATGTTTAGAGCTAAGTGAGTCAAAGATTTAATGGTGTTCAAATTTCTAAAATATATTTAATGCAAAAGAACCCCCTTTTTCCAATCAAATTCTTAGTTATAGCTAATGACTATAGTTGAAACAGAATATAACCCAAATCCCAGAATCTCTCTTTTACCTTTCAGTTAGATTTGCTTCTTGAGAAATAGTCTCTTCAATACCATGTTCACAAGCCAATTTGCTCTGCTCCTTATTCTCTGCTGTTGTAAGTGATCCAAGGTTTTCATCTCGTAATTCCGTTGCTTCAGAAGCATTTTCCTCAGTTTCTTAAACAAAGAACACACTTAAGATATAGTCCAAAACAGTACAGCTAAAACTGCTATATTAGAAATATGTTCTCTCTTCAAAGACAGATCACTATATAGTGGGTCTTCCAAATTTCTCTTAATCCAAAAATCAAGCTTATTCACATGGCAGAAGAGTGGTCCTGGCCAATGAGATTTTTGATACAAATGATTAACAAATCCTACACTGCACATATTTCACTTGTGGCTGCCACAGTTTTATGTCCACTCTATGGTGACAGCAGTGTAATTACAAACCCATATACAAATAAAGTTTAGAAGTGGGTACACATGAGGTCTGGCTAGTTCCACCTTGGGCAAAGTTGGGGAGGGAACTATTCTAAAAAGAGTATCACAAAGAAGTAAAAAATGACTTCTACATAAAAGAGTTACCTTCAAATCGCTATCAAAATACCAACAGCATTTATCACAAAACTAGACCAAATAATACTAAAATTTGTATGGAACCACCAAAAGACTCTGAAGAGTCAAAGTAATCTTGAGAAAGAAAAACAAAGGTAAGAGGTATCACAATTCCAGATTTCAAGATCTACTACAAAGCTACAGTAATCAAAACAATACTGTACTGGCACAAAAATAGATCAATGGAAGAAAATAGAGTCCAGAAATAAGTCCACACTTATATGGTCAATTAATCTAAGACAAAGGCAAGAATAAACAATGGGTAAAAGACATTCTCTTCATTAAATGGTGCTGGGAAAACTGGACAGCTACATGCCAAAGAATGAAACTGGACCACTTTCTAACTCCATATACAAAAAATAAACTCAATATGGATTAGAGATCTTAATGTGAGACCAAACCATAAAAATCCTAGAAAAAGACACAGGCAATAATTTCTCTGACATCAGCTGTAGCAACATGTTTCTAGATATGTCTCCAGAGGCAAGAGAAACAAAAGCAAAAATAAACTATTGGGACTACATCAAAATAAAAAGCTTTACACAGCAAAGGAAACCATCCACAAAATGAAAAGGCCACCTACTGATTAGGAGAAAATATTTGCAAATGATACATCTGATAAGGAGTTTGTACCCAAAATATATAAAGAACTTATATAACTCAACACCAAAAAACAAAACAATCCTATTAAAAAATGGGCACAGATGGGGTGCCTGGGTGGCTCAGTTAGTTAAATGTCTGACTCCTGATCTCAGTTCAGGTCTTGATCTCAGGGTCATGAATTCAAGCCCTGCACTGGGCTCCATGCTGGGCCCGGAGCCTATTTAAAAAAAAAAAAACAAGGGCACCTGGGTGGCTCAGTTGGTTAAGCGACTGCCTTCGGCTCAGGTCATGATCCTAGAGTCCCTGGATCGAGTCCCGCATCGGGCTCCCTGCTCGGCAGGGAGTCTGCTTCTCCCTCTGACCCTCCTCCCTCTCATGCTCTCTGTCTCTCATTCTCTCTCTCTCAAATAAATAAAATCTTTAAAAAAAAAAAACAAAAACAAAAACAAAAAAAGGGGCATAGGACCTGCATAGACATTCTTCAAAAGAAGATATACAGATGAAAAATAGACATATGAAAAGATGCTCAACATAACTAATCATCAGAGAAATGCAAATCAAAACCACAAGATATCACAACCAAAATGGCTAAATACAAAACAAAAGAAAAAGAAAAAGAAATAACAAGTGTTAATAAGGATATAGAGAAAAAGGAACCCTTGTGCACTAATGGTAGGAATGTAAATTAGTGCAGCCACTGTGGAAAATAGTAGGGATGTTTTTCCAAAAAATAAAAATACCATATGGTTGGAAAAAAAAAAAAAAACCATATGGTTGAATAAATTCCAGTACTAGGTATTCACAAAAAAAAATGAAAACACTAATCCAAAAGATATATGTACCACCCCGATATTTACTGCAGCATTATTTACAACAGCCAAGATATGGAAGCAACCTAAGTGTCCATCAGTACATGAATGGATAAGGAAGATGTGATACACACAATGGAATATGACAAAGCCATTAAAAGGTTGAGATTGGGCTGTTTGTGACAACACGGATGGACCTAGAAGGTATTATGTTAAGTGAAGTAAGTCAAACTGAGAGAGACAAATACCATATGATTTCACTCATATATGGAATCTTAAGAAAGCAAATGAATAAACAAATGAAGAGCATAATCAGACCTATAAATACAAAGAACAAACTGATGGCTTCCAGAGGGGAGGGAGTAGGAGGACAGACAAAGTGGGAGGAGAGTGGGAGATACACGCTTCCTGTTATGGAATGAATAAGTCATGGGAATAAAAGGCACAGCATAAGGAATAGTCAATGGTATTGTAACAGCATTATATAGTGACAAATGGCAGCTCTACTTGTGGTGAGCATAGCACAATGTACAAACTTGTTGAATCACTATGTTGTATACCTGAAACTAATGTAACATTGTGTGTCAACCACACTCAAATAAAAACAAATTTTTAATAAAAATAAAAGAGGTAACTTCAGCCTGCACACTGAAATAGCTTCTGGGTATTTCTGAACTCAGAGTAAATTAACTAACTGAATCATAAGCATTGCTGGTTGAAAGGAAATCCCGGAAATCAGGAACCCCAAAACATGGCAAAGATGATGCTAACTATCCAGATCATCTACCTATAGGGCTTAAGACAATCTAGACAGCCTACTACATACACTGTTTTTCCTGCTCTTACTAGCATGTGAAGGGGCTGGGCCCTTAACAGGGAGGGGAGGTGGAAAAGGAAGTAGGAGTAGGATTCAACATGTACAGCACAATCTAGTGAGGCCACCATTAAAAAAATGAAAGAGAACACTATGTAATCATATAGAAAGATTTTTTTCAATATACTAATCTTTAAAAACAGAGTACTACTGGGGCACCTAGATGGCTCAGTCCGTTAAGTGTCTGTCTTTGGCTCAGGTCATAATCTCTGGGTCCTGGGATTGAGTCCCATGTCAGGCTCTCTGCTCAGCAGGGAGTCTGCTTCTCCCTCTGTACTCTCTCTCCCTCCCTCACTCTCTCTCAAATAAATAAATGAAATCTTTAAAAACCGAGTGCTACTATATAAAGAACTCAATAATAAAAAAACCAGTATCCCAATTTAAAAATGAGCACAGATTGGGGCACCTGGGTGGCTCAGTCGGTTAAGCATCCGACTCTTGATCTCAGCTCAGGTCTTGATCTCAGGGTCGTGAGTTCAAGCCCCGCGTTGGGCTCCACGCTGGGCGTGGAGCCTACTTAGAAAAAAAAAAAAAAAATTAAAAAAAATGAGCACAGACGTGAACACATATCTCTAAAGAAAATATATAAATAAGCACATGAAAAGATACTCAGTATCATTGGTCATGAAAGAAATCCAAATCCAAATCAGGAGATACCACTTCAAGCTAACTAGACTATCTAATAACAAGTGTCAGAGAGGATATAGAGAAACTAAAACCCTCACAGAATGTTGGTGAAAAGGCACAACGCTGGACCGCCTGGATGGCTCAGTTGGTAGAGCATGTGACTCTTAATCTCAGGGTTGTAATTACAATTCAAGCCCCACATTGGGTACAGAGATTACTTAAAAGTAAAACAAAAAATCTTAAAAAAGAAAAAAAGAAAAAAAAAGAAAATACAAAATGTTGCTACCACTTTTGAAACAGTTTGGAAGTTCCTCAAAAAGTTAAACACAGAATTACCATATATTCCAGCAATTCCACTTGTAAATGTAAATCCAAAACAAATGAAAACTTACGTCCACACAATATCTTACATATGAATGTTCTTAGCACCGTTACTTAAAACAGCCAAAAAACAGAAAACAGCCTAAATGCCCTGAATGGATAAACAAAATGTAGTATGATGGAATATTTGGCAAGAAAAAGAAATATTTGACACATGCTACAACATAGATGAGCCTTGAAAACATGCTAAAAGAAACCAGACACAAAAGGCCACATATTATATGATTCCATCTATATGAAACGTCCAAAATAGGCAAAGCTACAGAGACGAAAGTAGATTAGTGGTTGCCTAGGGCTGGGAAGGGTTGAAGGATGTGGGGAGTGGCTACTCATGGTGAAGGTTACACAACTTGAGGAATATACTAAATGCCACTCAAGTATACACTTCAAATGGGTTAACTGTATGGTATAGAATTATTTCAGTAAAACTGTAATTTTTAAAAGTACTGAACAAGGGGCGCCTACTTAACGCAGTAGGTTAAGCATCCGACTCTTGGTTTCAGCCCAGGTCATGATCTCAGGGTCATGGAATTGAGCCCTGCGTGGGGCTCCAGGCTCAGCCCAGAGTCTGCTTGCAACTCTCTCTTCCTCTCCCTCTCCACCAGGCACTCTCTCTCTCTCTCAAACAAATAATCTTAAAAAATAAGTAAATAAATAAATAAATAAATGTGCCAAACAGTATATATGATATAGTTTGCTTATAATTTTGTTCTTTCTGAAAGGAATAACATGTATTTATATACGTGTGTGTGTGTGTACTGATATATCTATGTACACACACAGCCCCACATTTATTTTTTTTTTTTTTTTTTTTTTTTAAAGATTTTATTTATTTGACACAGAGAGAGACAGCGAGAGAGGGAACACAAGCAGGGGGAGTGGGAGAGGGAGAAGCAGGCTCTCCGCCGAGCAGGGAGCCCGATATGGGGCTCGATCCCAGGACCCTGGGATCATGACCTGAGCCGAAGGCAGACGCTTAACAACTGAGCCACCCAGGCGCCCCGTCACAGCCCCACATTTAGATGCTTATGTGTATAAAACACTTCTGGAAGTCCACAATAAAAACTTAATGGCAGTTTACCACTAGACATGAGATTAGGGGACTGGGAATCAAAGAAGTTTATTAAATTTTATACCTTATGGGCAATGTCTTATTTTTTGCCACATGCATGTATAGCTTTCTAAAAAATGTTTGCTTGAATATTCATGTACACAGACACACATAAAAAATACCTATGAAGAAAACACTGATTAAGTAAATACAGTTAACCCTTGAACAACATGGGGGTTAAGGGCACAAACCTCCCATGCAGTAGAAATTCTGCATATCTGATTTCCAAAAAAACCTAACTACTAGTAGTCTACTGTTGACCAGATGCCCTACTGGTGACATAAACAGATTAACATATATTTTGTAAGTTATATGTATCAGATACTGTATTCTTACAATAAAGTAAGCTAGAACAAATAAAACGTTATTAAGAAAATCATAAAAGATGCCTGAGTGGCTCAGTCGGTTAAGCGTCTGCCTTTGGCTCAGGTCATGATCTCAGGGTCCTGGGATCGAGCCCTGCATGGGGCTACCTGCTCAGCAGGGAGTCTGCTTCTCCCTCTCATTCTCCCTCTGTGCTCTCCCTCTCTCTCAAATAAATATTTTAAAAAAAGAAAAGAAAATCATAAGGAAGAGAAAATACATCTATAGGACTGTACTATGTTTATAAAAAAAATTCCATGTATAATTAAGTGTAAGCTTATATACAAGAGGTATCTGGATGTTCTTTGTACTATTTCTTATTCTTGTAAGTCTTCTGTAACTTTGAAATTATTTCCAAATAAAACATATTTTAAAAGTTAAAAAGAAAAAAAATCCATTGTATAGAGGCACCTGGGTGGCTCAGTCGGTGAAGCATCCAACCCTTGATTTCAGCTTGGGTCATGATCTCAGGGTGAATATCAAGCCCCACATCAAGCTCCACGCTCAGCACAGAGTCAGCTTGGAATTCTCGCTCTCCCTCCCCACTCGCCACCCCCCCGCCACCTCTTAATTAATTAATTCTTTTTTAAAAATCCATGTATAGTGGACCCATGCAGTTCAAACCCATGTTATTTTGGGTCAACTAAACAGAAAATAATAATGATGACTGAAGCTAGTTGATGGATTTATTAGTATTTCTTTTATAGCTCATTCTACTTTTTGAAACTCTTTAATACTAAATTAAAACAATTTTAACTGAATATTCCATTTGAAATGCTAATGCAACTTCTCCTGTAAAAGTAATTTTGTAGCTGTTTAAGAGAACATAATTTACCTCTTTGACTTTCTACTACTACTTCTTTGTTTACAAACAAATTGGGAACTTCCTGATGAACACCAAACCTGCTGGTCCCAAAAGTCTTAAGATTTGGTTTAGGCTTGGCAAATCTACTTCTCATTCTCAAATTACCGGTCACTTCAAAAGTTGTATTCCTAGAAAAAGATAGGAAGAAAGAAATTCATCAACCATATAATCACTCTCTCTCTCACCTTCATACATTCTGATACAGTTATGTGCCACCTTCTCAGGTGCCACAATATCTGTAAGTGTTCATTTTTTAATGCTGAAAACACAGAGTGGTAAATTTTACTGACAGTCTACAGAAGGGAAGAGAATCTGGGCCATGTTTGTAAAATAGAGACCATATTTACATAAAAAACTATTTCATTAAAGCTTCAAAGATGCACATATTACATTTACTTTAATATGCAAACCATTAGGGGCACCTGGCTGGCTCAGTGAGTAGAGGATGTGGCTCTTGATCTCAGGGTCCTGAGTTCAAGCCCCATGCTGGATGTTGAGTGTACATTAAAAAAATAAATTAAAAAAAAATGCAAACCACGGGCAACTTGGTGGCTCAGTCAGTTAAGCGTCTGCCTTTAGCTCAGGTCATGATCCCAGGGTCCTAGGATCGAGCCTCATGTCAGGCTCTCTGCTCAGTGGGGAGTCTGCTTATCCCTCTTCCTCTGCCCCTCCCCCCCCCGCTCATGCTCACTCTATCTCAAATAAATAAATAAAATCTTTAAAAAAAAAAAGCAAACCATTAAACTAAAATCAAACCAGCCTATCCTCACTTTGAAGGCTGAGAAACTGGAACACCTGGGTGGCTCAGTCAGTTAAGTGTCAGCCTTCTGCTGAGGTCATGATCCCGGAGTCCCAGGATTGAGCCCCATGTCAGGCTCCCTGCTCAGCACGGAATCTGCTTCTCCCTCTCCCTCTGCCCTCCCCCTGCTCCTTCTCTCTCTCTCTTGCTCACACTCTCTCTCTCAAATAAATAAATAAAATCTTTAAAAAAATAAAGGCTGAGGGCGCCTGGGTGGCTCAGTCGGTTAAGCGACTGCCTTGGGCTCAGGTCATAATCCTGGAGTCCCGGGATTGAGTCCCACATCGGGCTCCCTGCTCAGCGGGGAGTCTGCTTCTCCCTCTGACCCTCCTCCCTCTCGTGCTCTCTGTCTCTCATTCTGTCTCTCACAAGTAAATAAATAAAATCTTTAAAATAAATAAATAAATAAATAAATAAATAAAGGCTGAGAAATTAGCAGTGCCTACTTTACACTTACACAAGTATTACTCAAAAGCTATCAACTAAATTGATAGTTGGTTTAAATGTATTTATTAATTGAATACTATAAAACTCAAGAGTTTAATAAAGCAAAATAAACCTGGTTGATACAGCGTTTTCCTTTACTTTCTCCACTAAACCAATTTCTTCTTTAGTACTTTGCTCTTCCAATACAATCTTGTTTTCTTCTAATGAAGAAGGAGATGTACTATTGACAGGTGAAGAAAGTTCCTGACATTCACGAACAATTTTGTGATTTACATTATCTGGGCTAAAAGGAACACAGCTTTTATCCTTTGAATGAACATCAAGAAGTACACATACTCCTATTACAGAAAAGAACAGAAAATTAAAATTGACCCAATACAAGTAGATGTCCAAAGAAAATAAATCCCTCAACATTAAGCAATTGTAAAATTCTATATTATTTTTAAAGTTTACTCTTTTTGGTTTTGAATTTCAATATATGATCAGGGCGACTGGATGGCTCAGTCGGTTAAAGGTCATGATCTCAGGGTCCTGGTATCGAGCCCCACAGTGGGCTCCCTGCCCAGCAGGGAGTCTGCTTCTCCCTCTGCCCCTCCCCCCCAACTCATATGTGCGCTCTCTCTCTCTCAAAAATCTTAAAAAAAAAAAAAATAAATATATAATCATATAGTTTATGCCAGAGATTTGACTTGTTCTAAGCCTAATAATTCTTACAGACTAGAATTTTTCTGCTATTAGAAATAAAAATGAGGGATGCCTGGGTGGCTCAGTCAGCTGGACATCTGCCTTCGGCCCAAGTCATGATCCCAGAGTCCTAGGATCATGTCCCGCTTCGGGCTCCCTGCTCAGCGGGGAGCCTGCCTCTCCCTCTGCCTGTGCTCTCCCTGCTTGTGCTCTCTCTGACAAATACATAAATAAAATCTTAAAAAAAAAAAAAAGTAAAAATGAATCTGTTACCTTGACTAACTACATAGCCTCAAATGAGTTTCAAGATAGGATCACCTTCATTTACAAATTTTTAAAACCCGTTTTTATGTACTAGAGATTTATGACAGGCTCCAAAGCAATCCTCTGCCGTTGAGAAAGGAGCCGTATACAGGCACCTGCCTGGCTCAGTCAGTAGAACATGACTCTTGATCTTGGGGTCATGAGTTCAAGCCCCCCATTGGGTATATATTTTACTCAAAAAAAAAAAGAGAGCGAGAGAGAGAGAGAGAGAGAAATGAGACTGTGTAAGGAACACAGACCAGAAAATTTACTGTATGGTGACTAATATAATAAAAAAAAAAATTCCTGATAAATATATAGTTATGGGCCTAGAAGTCTAATACCTAAAATAAATGGCAGGCCACTCATCTCCAGACAAAATAATTAACAGGAATATAATTAACTATACATTTAGTAGACTTAAAATAGAAGGTATTCCATAAGGTCAGCCTAAAATACTGTGAAAATCTAGGCTGACCTATCTTTTGGCTCAGTCCAAACTAACAGAATAGTCACAATTAAATTATTTCAATGACTGCTATTGTCCCTTCATACTATATGCGATTATCAGGTTAACTATGAAGATAATCCAAAGCAGAAGCTCCTTTGCTAAAGAAATATATGTCAAGTGATCAGTGACCAATGAGCTCAGTTAACCAATGTTTATGATGAGAAAAGTAGAGGACTCACTAGATTATTCCAGGAAAACAAAGTTTTCTTAATAAACCAAGTGCACTATTTTGAAATGGTGGCCACTACATCTAAAGGGACTAAGTTAGACGGATCAATGCACACGTTACCTTTTTCTGGAAAAAAACAAAGTTCGCAATGCCTACTTCAAATGTAAAAGGCAGGTACTGACTTATTACTCAACTATGGGTATAATTTCTTAAAAGTTTTATTTTAAGAGGCTTTTCTCAGTAGGACTTAACTTTCATTCTTACCATCACTCTGTTCTGTACCGATCTCTGATTGCAACACTAGATCTCCCATTGTAAGTAAAGTTATAGCAGCTTCAGTGCTTCCATCATTGGTACCTTGTGAGGAAATATACCAACATTAAAACAGAAAAATGAAGCTGGAAATTGAAGTTTGCTTACTTAGAAAACATTTTTAATTCAAGTATTTATCCTTTGGAACAAGTTTCAATGTCCTGCATACCACTAATTCCTCACTAGAGGAGTGTTTGGTTACTACAAAAAAAAGAAATCATTAATTGTTAGCTTTTACTCATTGAAAATGCCTCCCTCCTATTAGATAACTTAATACCTTCAAAGAAAATATATCTGTGCAGATCAGAGGAGAGGAAATAAGTAATATTTCTTTATTAAACATTTAACTCTTAACTCACTTCATAAGGTAATTATTCCAAGTTTCTCCTGGAGATAACACATTCAACAGTTAAAACTTTTTGTTCAACTCTCCAGTGAAATTACTCATTTGCTAACTAACACCAATACTGAATCACTTTGTTAGTGTTAACTAAGTAGTTTTAGCAGTTTCCTTATTAACAGTTACCTGTTTCATCTTGGGCATGTTCACCTGTGTTCATTTCCTAAAAGAGGAAAAATAAGCAATGTCTTATGTATTTTCCCAAATATATGTTCTGTGTCTCAAAAACCATGATGTTTTACAGTTCCTCAATGTTCTGATTACAAAGGAGTGGAAACTGTTTTTTTCCCATACAATTATTCATTAATATTTCATACAGAAATAATTTAAAAGCCAAGTTATTTTGTCTCTTGCTTATTTTACCTTTTCCTTGTATGACATGCAAATTTTTAACTCTAATCATATAGCATTTACCATGTGCACCTACCGTTCTTAATTAACTTCTTCACTTTCATAATCCTTCAACTTCAGTCATATCTGCCATAGTTTAAACCAGTGGAAACCAAAGACTGAAGAATACTGCCAATTTTTTACATTAGGTTGGTTAAAACTTAAATGAATTTTAACAAATGAAGAAGTTACAAGATTTATGTCCAATATGACATCATAAGGAGCTCTGCTGACCCTATTAAACACAAACATGTAAAGCCTCTGGAAAGGGTCCTAGGGCGAAAGAAACATCTTTTTGAGAAAACTGATGAAAATACAGTAACAAAGCGGAGAGCCTGTGGTATTTGAACTAAGACTGCTCTCTCCCCCTCCTTCCTCTCAGCTCAGTGAAGCAGAGACCCCACCTCAGAACCTGCAACCAAGAAAATAGGGTCTTTTCTCCTTACAGGCCCCAGCTGGAGGGCTTTCTTCCTAGGAAGAACAGGACTTCAGCTCCTGACACCACAAGAATCTGGTGTCAGATTTGTAATAGAAAACAGAATTATTATGAACTTGCACACAAAAAAACCTCAATAAAATACCAGCAAACCAAATCCAGCAACATATAAAACTTGCAGGCCACAGCCAATTAGGATTTATCCCAGGGATGCAATTTTTTAACATCAAAATTCAATGTAATGCATCACATCAATACAATAAAAAGGTAAAATCACCTCATCATCTCAATAGATGCAGAAAAAGCATATGACAACTTCCAACACCCTTTCATGATAATACTGTCATGCAAACTAGGAAAAGACTAGAACTTCTTCAATTTGATAAAAATAAAACATCTATCTATGAAAAGTCCACAGCTAACATCAAACTTAATGGTGAAAGACTGGATACTTTCCTCTAAGACCAGTAATGAGACAAAAATGCTCACTCTTGCCACTTTTGTTCACCAGTGTACTGGAGGTTCTAGCAAGGGCAATTTGGTAAGCAATAGAAATAAAAGATATCCAGATTGAAAAGTATTATAAACTGGGGGGCCTGGGTGGCTCAGTCAGTTAAGCGTCTGCCTTCGGCTCAGGTCATGATCCCAGGGTCCTGGGATCCAGCCCTGTATCAGGTTCCTTGCTAAGCGGGGAACCTGCTTCTTCCTCTCCCTCTGCCTGCTGCTCCCCCTGCTTGTGCTCTGTCAAATAAATAAAATCTTTAAAAAAAAAAAAAAAAAAAAAAAAAGGGAAAAGTGCTGTAAACTGAATTCTGTCACCCAGAAATATATGTTGAAGTCCTAACCCCAGTACCATGAATGTAACCTTATTTGGAAACAGGGCCTTTTTAGATGTAATAAAGTTAAGAGAAGGTCATACTGGATTAGGGTTGGCCCTATCCACTATGACAGGTGTCTTTAAAAGAAAAAAGTCACAGGGGCACCTGGGTGGCTCAGTCATTAAGCGTCTGCCTTCGGCTCAGGTCACGATCCCAGGGTCCTGGGATCGAGCCCCGCATCGGGCTCCTCGCTCTGCGGGAGGCCTGCTTCCCCCTCTCCCACTCCCCCTGCTTTTATTCCCTCTCCCGCTATATCTATCTCTGTCAAATGAATAAATAAAATCTTAAAAAAAAAAAAAAAGAAAAAAGTCACCGAGACACACATACAGGGAGATCACCATGTGACAATGGAGGCAAAAATTAGGAATGTGCTGCCACAAGCCAAGGAATGACAAGGACTGCTGACAACTGCCAGAAAGTAGGAGAAAGGCCTGAATGGTTTTTCCCTAAGAGCCTCCAGAAGGTGGCACCTTGATTTTGGAATTCTAGCCTCCAGAACTATAAAAAAAAAATAACTTTCTGTAATTTTGAGCCACCTAGTTTGTGGAATTTTGTTACAGCAGCACTGAGAAACTAATACAGAAAGGCAGAAGTAAAACTGTCTCTATTCACGTCATGATCTTATAGGTAGAAAATCCTAAGGAATCCACTAAAAAAAAAAGAAACTATTAGAACTAAAGAGCTCATAATTCAGTACCAGTTAGTTCGTAGATTTTAGAAGGCTTTTCACATTAACTGCCCATCTATATAATTTACAGTTTGACATGATGTGTTTATTTAAAACAATTACAGAGTATAAACCCATTAAGGATCTGGGGGAAGAGAAGAAGCTTAATGTAGAACTAAGCTTTTAAAGTATGTTTTAGGGGCGCCTGGGTGGCTCAGTTGGTTAAGCGACTGCCTTCAGCTCAGGTCATGATCCTGGCGTCCCATGATCGAGTCCCGCATCGGACTCCCTGCTCAGCAGGGAGTCTGCTTCTCCCTCTGACCCTCCTCCCTCTCATGCTCTCTGTCTCTCATTCTTTCTCTCTCAAATAAATAAATAAAATCTTAAAAAAAAAAATAAATAAAGTATGTTTTATTTTTTAATTCTGGTCTTGGTGCAAATGTTAGTTATGCCTTATTCATATCACAATTAGATCACCATGCTGTGACATGGTTTATATTCATGCTGCCCTAGATACTTTTGTAATTATTTGTTGCAAACTTGTGACTGTCCCTATTAACTTGCTTTTATGTAAGTACTTTATAAAAGTTTCTTAAACTTGTGCTTATTTAATTTTGAATAAAAGCTAAATTCATAAAAAAAAAAGAACTAAAAAGTTCAGCAAAGTTGCAGTACACAAGACCAATATACAAAAATCAATTGTATTTTGGGGCGCCTGGGTGGCTCAGTCATTAAGCATCTGCCTTCGGCTCAGGTCATGATCCCAGGTCCTGGGATCGAGCCCCACATCAGGCTCCCTGCTCTGCGGGAAGCCTGCTTCTCCCTCTCCCACTCCCCCTGCTTGTGTTCCCTCTCTCGCTGTGTCTCTGTCAAATAAACAAAAATCTTTAAAAAAAAAAAAAAAATGTCAGTACAGAAACTTGTATACAAATGTTTACAGCAGCGTTATTTATAATAGCCAAAAAATGGAAACAACCTAAATGTCCATGAACACATGAACAGATAAACAAAACGCAGTATTGTCTACATGGAGTGCTATGTGAACACAAAAAGAATGAAGTACTGATACATGCTAGAATGTGGATGAACCTTGAAAACAGTATGCTAAGTGAAAAAAGCCAGGCATAAAAGACCATATTGCATGGGTCAATTTATATGAAACATCCAGAATAGACAAACCTATAGAGACAAAAAGTAGATTACTGGTAACCTAACCCTGGGGAGGGCTGAGACGAAATGGGGAGCAACTGCTTTGGGACATAAGGTTTCTTTTAGAGGTGATGAAATGCTCTAAAATTGACTGTTACAATGTTTGCACAATATCTATAAATATACCAGAAACCAATGAATTGTACATTTTCAGTGGGTAACTTATTTGGTGTGTGAGCTATATCTTAATAAAGTTGTTATAAGGGGCACCTGGGTGGCTCAGTCAGTTAAGCATCTGCCTTCGATTCAGGTCATGATCCCAGGCATCCTGGGATCAAGCCCCACATTGGGCTCTCTGCTCAGCGGGGAGTCCCCCTCTCCCTCTGTGCTCTCTCTCCCTCCCTCGTTCTCTCTCAAATAAATAAATAAAATCTTTTAAAAAAACAAAAAAATTAAAAAAAAAAATAAAGTTGTTGAAAAAGTATAATTCCCAAACTTCTTATCCAAAAACAAGAGAAATACTAACCAAATAAGGAAGAGTACCAAACAAAATGCAACTAAATATATTTTAAGTAATTTATATTTAATATAGATTTAATGCAACAGAACTTTAACATAAGTTTATGAGGATCTTAAGAGTTATTCACGCGCACACACACAAAAATCAATGCTTTCCAAGTGAAATACAAAATCTATGGATTATTCACCAGTTTCTACTATTCATACTTACAGCTCCCTACATGAAAGAAATTAGTAAGAATGGCTTGTAAACTTAAAGCTTTCAAAATAAACCTCCATTCTTTTGAAAGTAAACAAAGAGTTAAAAACAAAACATATTACAATGGATGCTTACAACAGATAATGCCTTCAAATTTTCTTCTTGTTTCATCTCCTGAGTAGTCACATTTGTGTTTGAGAGTGGATGTTCAACAACAGCTATGCCTATATCTGGTACATTCACAGTTATTTCAAGCTGTCAAAATGAGAAGTTTCATTATTTCATTTTGGCATACTACAGTCAGTAAAACAAAATGACTAAGTAAAATAGAGTGTTAAACTGAATAAACAACCCACATTCATACACAATTAAAAACTGAAATATAGTAACTCGACATCAACTTGGCAAAGTAAAACATTTAAGCTTTTGGAGGGGTCTGTGATCCTTACAAATAGTAAACAGAATTTCCAAAGTAATCTTCTTAGTACCTAGCATTTCACTTTCTACTATCCCCATTTTGTCTCTATGTTCCCATAATTTCTCTCATCAATCTGTGAATATTTATGGAGTGCTTCCTAAAAACTAGGCTACAGATACAAGGGTACAAAGCTGAAAAAAGGCAAGTTTGGTCCCTGCCCTCAAGGAATTCACAATCTCACAAAAACAGACATGCAATTATCTAACTATATACCATCTTCAGTGCTGTAATAAAGATGAGTTGAAAGCACTTTAAAAAGATTTACCATACGTCCGCCCCTGCACCAAGGCAACTACCCTCTCCCACAACCCCATGATAGCCATGGCAATGGACATGTAAAAAAGTGAATTCATTCACATTTACTCATGTAGTAGTCTTTTTGGTCATAGATCCCTATAATCTGGGGACTAAAGGACTAAGATTTATCTCCTAGACCGTATACAAGACAATCTGGCTTCTAGTCCCTTATTTACAGAGAGGTAAGTATAAAAAACTATGATTCAGTAGAAAGTGAGTGAAGAGTCAAGTATGAAAATCTGCCTTCATGATATAATTACTATAGTAACACTTGTGCATTCTGTATCTGTTTTTTCAGAAGCAAATATTAGAGAAAAATCTTTGCTACTATCCTATAGGCCAGGGATGAATGAGAAAGTTAAAGTGACTTGAAAAAACAAAATATTTCCTGAAGAGTTGGGAATGGATGACAAATGGAAATACTGTAGATATTTTAAAGTTGGTTCTTTAAGGCACTATCCAGTTTCAAAGCTTTATTTTTTTTTAAAACAGCTTTATCGAGATAACGACTTACATACCAAGAATTCACCCATGTAAAGTGTGTAATTTGATGTTTTTGGAATATGCACAGATATGTGTAACCATCACCACAGTCACTTTTAGAACATTTTCGTCACTTCAAAAACGAACCCCATATCCATTAGTTATCACTCTCTTAACCCCTCATCTCCAAATCCCTAAGCCAAACCACTAATCTACTTTCTGTCTCTACAGATTTTCCTGTTGGAGACATTTCATATGAATGGATAATTATGTGATTATGTGATTCTTTTACAACTGACTTCTTTCACTTAACAATGTGCCTTTCAACCAACGGAATTAGTAAAATACAAAACATATAGCTAAATGAATTCTCATGCAGTGTTAACCAGGTGTCCTTACAAAAAAATTAACTTTCCTTTTGCATTTTCTTGGTTTCGAATAAAATGTAAATGCACTATCTTCAACTTTGAGCTTTCAGTTATAAGAAATTTCATTTTGCATCATTTTTATTTAATTTCAACCATTCTAACTCATTAACTTTATATCATCTAGTATGTGATTATTAACAGTGAATAAATAAAGGTGGTTGTGGACTTCCATTCATCATAAATGTGAAGTTATCAATAATCCATTAATTCTGGATTCAACGTTACTTGAATTGGTTTAAGTTTCCTACTTCTTTTGTTATTATCATCACTACTACCTCAGTTAATTCCTAATTCTGTTGCAAATGACTCAGAAACAATCACAAATGCTTAATACAAAAGAGATGCAGTTGTGCTGCTTTTTAAGCCAAGTAAATTACTGAAAACTGAGGCAGAAACAAAGCTGGCATACTAGACCAAGAGGCAAAAAAGGAGCTCTTATAACAAAGTAAGTTGAAATATTATGTTCTTCCACCTCCTACCCATTAGGATGGCTATTCTGAAAAATAAGTAAATAAAAGGGCTGGTGAGAATGTGGAGAAATCAGAACCCTTGTACACTACTGATAGGAAGGTAAAATGATACAACTGCTATGGAAACAGTATGGCGGTTTTTCAAAATAGTAAAAATTGGTGTACAATTTACCATATAATTCAGTGACTCCACTTCTAGGTATATCCACAAAAGAATTGAGAACAGGGTTTAGAAGAGGTATTTGTACACCCATATTCATAGCAGCACTCTCTGCAATAATAGCCAAAAGGTGGCAGCAACCCAACTGTCCACTGACAGTGAAAAGATAAACAAAATGTGGTATAGCTACATGATTAAATACTATTCAACCTTAAAAAAAAGACCATTCCGACATATGCTTCAATATGGATGAACCCTAAAAACTTTATACTCAATAAGCCAGTGACAATGAGGACAGATACTGTATGATTCCAGTTACATGAGTAATTACCTAGAGTAATGTCATAAAGACAAAAGTAGAATGGTGTTTGCCATAGGTAAGAGGGGAGGAGGTAATGGGAAACTATCATTTAATGGGTACAGTTTTAGTTCTGCAAGACGAAAAAAGTTCTGTTGGATGGACGGTGGTGATGGTGTAGCACAACAATATGAATGCACTTAATGTCGCTGAACTACACTTAAAATGGCCAAGATAATAAATTTTACGTGTATTTTACCAAAATTTTTAAAAAGAAAAAAAAAATTTAAAAATGTCCCTTCTACATTCTCTACTAACCAGCCTCAGCCTATCAGAGAGTTAACAGAAAACACCTGCCAAAATTAAAAAGAAAAATTAATCAGAAAGTAGATTAAGCAGCCTCCACATACAAATGAAATTAGATTTCCATCCTTATTATTAAAATGACTACCTCATGGTGGGCCTGGGTCACAGAGGTTAAATAATCACAGGAGGCTCCTTCTACTGATTCCTTCAGATATCCCTCAGGCCTCAAACAAACTACATTTGGTAGAGGCTATTTAGAGAACGAACTTTTCAAACCTTAATAATCACTAAGAAGAAACAATGATACACTAAAAGAAAAAAACAAGACAGAGTTCTAAGAATTCAAAAAACAAACTACCTCTTCCATCGTTTCCTCGATCTGAGCAGAAACAGGTTCGGGAGACCTGAGACCAATGGGAACAAACACTGGAGCTTTGTTTACTTCTTCCGGAGCAAGATGGTAACTTTCGTCTTCATAATCAGGCTCAAAATCTTCATCATCATCTTCATCTTCTTCCTGCGAAGCCCGAAGAGTCACCAGCGTGGCCTTGGAAGCTCGAGGTTCCTTCTTAGAGGTCTTACTTCGAACTCGTTTTGATCCACGCCCTCTGGTGACACTTGGTTTCATCCTGCGATGCATTCTCCTCCCGCTATGATCCACCTCACACTCAGAAGCAGAAGAGACAGTTGCTCTTCGATCCAGACCAATTTTAGAGTAATTTGATTCTTTTAACAGCTGTGGAGAGCTGGATGTTTAATCAAAATAACAATTTAGTCATTACATGCACAAGGAGGATATTTTAATGAAACCGAAATTTCAGAATGAAATCAAACTTCAAGTCATTAAAATGAAAATGCCCACAACCCATAATGTTAAAAACTTACTCTGTGAAATGAAGAAAGAAATGTACTATTACTACTAGTTTCTTACTCAGAGTTCATTCTTAGTTATCTACCTACAAATTTTTCAGAGTAAGTTAATTCTGGGCCATTTTTTCCTTGTTATTTAAGTGAAAATGAGATACAAGACTGGAAATTATTAGAAGAAAATGAGAAAAGGAAAATGGTCCAGTAAAACAAAATGAGCTCAAAAAGAAGTGATACTACTGGGTAAACAGACTAGGTTAAAATAAAGAAAGGAAGGCAAAAAATCCATCAGAACAATGTTGTTTTCTAGAACTTAAATTCTTTTCCACTCTCCTTAAAAACTATAGAACATGAGTACCCTTCAGTGGTATTTGTGACCCCACTCGAACTAGCACTTTAATTATTTAGGTAATAGATACTACTTTTTGGTCAGGCTTCCGCTCATGTCTAATATACTCAACATCCAGAAATTCTAACTGTAGGAAAGAAAAATCTTCCTAAGAACATCAGTAAAAGGTAAACTTTAGTAAATAAAAATCCTAAGTGGGAAAGGAACAGACCTGTAATTAACAAACAATCTACACTTCTGTTAACAAACCATCTTTTTACACTACAAATAAGTTATGGCAGGACATCCATAAAAGGTTATTTTTATTTCTTATTCTGAAAGTATTTGTTAAATAAAACTTTACCTTGATAGTTTACTGAGACACTGCTCTTCAGCAACTGAAGACACAGATTTATCCCCTACAGTTTTTTCTCCAACGCTTCCTGATGGTCCAACTTCTGAATGAGCATTGTTTTTGGCCAAACTAGCCTCTGTGGAATCTACACAATCTTTTCTTGCTGAAACCTCCAAAGATGTCAGAAACTCAGCCTTTTCCTTAAATTTAAGAAGAAACAGCTAATATTACCATGGAAACAATCTTTATATGATAATTTGGTTCAGTGGCTGGGCCTAAAGCTCTAAGCTTACACACACACACACACACACACACACACACACACACACACACTGACTGGTTTCTAACTTTTTATAAGACTAGAAAGTCACTCAATTTTTATAAAATTGGTTACAGTACAAAAGACAAAACTGTATTTTTTAAAATTCTCTCCTTCATGATCTTGACAAAACAGAGCCCATTGACAAAAAGTGTTTTTTTCAAACTTACTTTTTGAAGGAGATGAGTGTCAGAATCTCCTGGCTGCAGCAAATTATCTTCTGGCTTCGTTGCCTCACTCTGATCTGCTCTGTCTTTTTCTATGCCTGGTTCCTCTTTCTTACCATGTGCTCTTCCCAAATTTGGCTTAGCCTTTTGGAATTGCCTTCTTACCAAATGTGCTGGACTAGGAACAGACCTTTTAGGTTCATGTCTAGAATGAAGTACAAATCATGATGAAAAACCAAAATCAGAATTCCTTATTGATAGGACAGCTGTTATATCAAACAATTTTGAACACAAACCAATACTATGTTCAAAGGACTACATATAAATTGGCTTTAAAACCAAACACATAAAATGAAACCACACATGCTGATAAAAAGAATGTAAAAGCTTTTATAATTTCCATTTTCTGGACAGTCTGGAAAATAGTTTTCGGTAATATTAATCTTTTTTTTACTTTCATTCATTGATTCTGGTGTGTAGTGTCATGGTACTTTAAGTAATTTTCAGAGAGATAACTAGATACAAAAAAAAATGCCAGTAGTTGAACATGGATTTCATAATGGTACTTCAAACAAATATCTTCAACTGGGCTCTGAAACATGAACAAATATACAATGGTCACAACATCCTTGGTCCTTCTGGTTCAGGACCAGACTTAAAAGCCAGAGTCCGTTCTCCCATCACAGACCTGTCAGTTTATGGAAAAGGGTTTACTGACAGCCAGTGTCATAGGATCTCAATATGATTTTGTATCTGCCAAATCAGAAAAAGACAAGGTTTAACGTTCAATAGAGTAGGTATAGCTCCCAAGACAACCCCTGAAGAGCTATCTTAAATTTTCCTGGAAAATATTTTAATAACTGGCAAGGATCTGAATTCTGAATTAGGAAGTTTAAAACTAATATAAACCTGGATATTATAAAGAAAATTAGGTATATAAGTATCTATCAGGAGTTCTCTGAAAGATCTATATTAAAGATTAATCTTAAGTAATATTTCTAATAAATTACTTAGTTACATTTCCAAATGTTCCAACTCTGCTAAGCTCTTCTGGCAGCGAAACACCAAAGAAGTTCACAGGAAATCCTAACAAGGTTATGATGCTGGCTAAATACATTCCAATGTAGGCCAATGTATTTAGGAAAATAGATTATATTTAATATAAGCTATTTACAGTCAAGTGTGATTCTACAAAAGCAAGTAAAAATAAAATACATATATAAACCTAACGTGCTACTTGAGTCAAAAACAGACAAGACAATACTGGACTTAGGAACAATCTAATTTTAAAACTATACAGATTTTTACTCTGAAGAAAGTATCACTCTTGATAAAGTGAACAGCTGGAATAAATTTCATGAATAGAAAAAGGTTTTTCAAAAGAAAAAAAGGGGGGGTAGGGTGGGGTGGAGCATGGGTTTCCATAAAGAAATTAAAAGTCTGAGGGGCGCCTGGGTGGCTCAGTCAGTTGGGCGGCTGCCTTCGGCTCAGGTCATGATCCCAGGGTCCTGGGATCGAGCCCCACATCAGGCTCCCTGCTCAGCAGAGAGCCTGCTTCTCCCTTTCCCTCAGCCTACCGCTCTGCCTACTTGTGCTATCTCTCTGTCAAATAAATAAATTTTTAAAAATCTTTAAAAAAAAAAGAAATTAAAAGTTTAATTTCTCTCATGAAAAACACAAAAGTTCAGCATAAAATCTCTTGAAACATGTAAAGTTTCTTTCATTCAGGAAGGTCTGCTTATATAACTACACAAATCTGCTAGTCTGAAAGTCATAAATCCTGAAAACTTAAGTTTAAAAACTAATTTGCCAATGTTATTTTGAACAAGCCATTCCAATCCTCTTGGTCTAGCTAGTCAATTATAAATGGAGCATTAGGAAAGGCTGACCTTGAAGGTCACTAGTCTTTAAAGGCTCAGTAGAATCAAAATCAAATTCCTTATAATGGTCCTATATAATCTGCCATTCTCCCTGGTCAGCCTTTACCCTCTCCTACATCTGCTACTCCCTCTCTTTCCCTGTTTCATACTAGCACCCTTCACTGTTCCTCAAACAAGCCAGGCATGCTCTTTCCTTAAGTACTTTCGAGCTGCTGTTCCCTCTCCCCTTAAACATCCCCTGGGCCTGCTGTTCCTTCACTTTTGGGTCTTCTCTCTAGTGGTACCCTTGCAATGAAGCAGTCTTAGATCACTGCTAATCAAAATGTAGTATTAAGGTGCCTGGGTGGCTCAGTTGGTTAAGAGTCCAACTCCTAATTTCGGCTCAGGTCATGATTTCAGGGCCATGAGATCGAGGCCTGCATGGGGCTTGGTGCTCAGAGGGGAGAATGCTTGAGATTCTCTCTCCCTCCCCCTCTGCCCCTCTCCCTGCTCACTCACACACATGCACCTACATGGGCTTGCTCTCTCTCTAAAATAAACAAATCTTTTTTTTAAAAAAGTAGTATCAGTAATAATAAAGCAGATTATAAGTAATAAATAAAAGTGGTAGAGTACTGAAATATCTTCACCTTTCTAGTCTAACTCATTTAAAAGATACTATTCTTACCATTTGGTTTGGGACACAATTCTAAATACAGCATATACTAAGTACCTGGTAGCAATTCCTATTTATGAATTTTAGTCAATAGGATATAAATTTCTAAATATACAAAGAACTTAAGAACTTCTGTCTACTATTAAATTTTGGTTTTGTTTTGTTTTTTTTTTTTAAAGATTTTATTTATTTATTTATTTGACAGTAAGAGAGAGAGAGCACAAGCAGGCTGAACAGTAGAGGGAGAGGGAAAAGTAGACTCCCCACCGAGCAGGGAGCCTGACGCAGGGCTGGATCCCAGGATCCTGGGATCATGACCTGAGCCGAAGGCAGATGTTTAACCATCTGAGCCACCCAGGTGCCCCTAAATTTAGTTTTAAAATAAAAAATGAGGGGGCGCCTGGGTGGCTCAGTTGGTTAAGCGACTGCCTTCGGCTCAGGTCATGATCCTGGAGTCCCTGGATCGAGTCCCGCATCGGGCTCCCTGCTCGGCAGGGAGCCTGCTTCTCCCTCTGACCCTCCCCCCTCTCATGTGCTCTCTCTGTCTCAAATAAATAAATAAAAAATCTTTAAAATAAATAAATAAATAAATAAATAAATAATAAAAAATGAGGAGGCTCACCAAACTTTGTGGAGAAATTATAAATTAAGAGAATATCAATCATGCAATTCTTACAGCATTTGAAGAAGCATATTTAAAATATTCTATTTCATAATTACTGCTTTATCCTTCCACAAACTTTTTTTTTTTTAAAGATTTTATTTATTTGACAGAGAGAGATACAGCGAGAGAGGGAACACAAGCAGGGAGATGGAAGAGGGAGAAGCAGGCTTCCCGCCAAGCAGGGAGCCCGATGCAGGGCTCGATCCCAGGACCCTGGGATCATGACCTGAGCCAAAGGCAGACGGTTAACAACTGAGCCACCCAGGCGCCCCTTCCACAAACTTTTCTTGATGTCAAGTTACCAAACTTTATCTTTAGAAAGTTTTACACTTTTCTGATTAAAAGCAAACTCACCTCATCTTTTCATCTAAAACATTTATTTTGTTAAGATGAACAGGTTCTACAAGAACCATGTGACTCTGGTTTTCATACTGTGACTCTGAAACTTTGGAGGATACAACTTCAATTTCAGTTCCAATTGGAGAATTTGGCTAAAATGACAAAAGAAAAGTAGCATTTTTTAAAAATAACTGAACACACCTCCTAAAATATTTTAATCATTTAGAAAGGTATTGAGTTCTTCAAAAGTAAGAGTCAAACTAGGTATGCAATGTTCACGTTTTGCTGTCCAAAATAAAACTAATTCGGAGAAAGTTTCAATTATTGCAATTATTATGTTTACAGAACACTTTAAAAACCAAATAATTATCTGTTGTGAACACGCACCGCCCCCCCCAACCCCGCCACCAAAAAAGTTTAATGATTTTTTCCCAAAAAGTCTAATGATTTCTTCTGGGGATAGGGATGTTTCAAACAAGGATTACAATCGCTTTCAATCTAGATTTTCCCTTGGTAGACAGAGAAAAAGAAGGACAAAGAAACAAGATCTGTTGAAAAGGGCATTACACTACTTAGATTTATACCAAAAGATACATCAATAAAAGATTGGTTAAACTGTCAAACAGCAGAATGTTATGCAACAATGAAAAATGATGTATCTCCATACTTCTTGACATATAAAAAGTCATTTAATATATTAAGTAAAAATAAGTCACAAAATAACATGTACACAATGACTTTACTATTTAAAAAAATTATTTTATGGGGGCGCCTGGGTGGCTCAGTAGTTATGCGTCTGCCTTCGGCTCAGGTCATAATCCCAGGGTCCTGGGATCGAGCCCCGCATCGGGCTCCTTGCTCCGCGGGAAGCCTGCTTCTCCCTCTCCCACTCCCCTTGCTTGTGTTCCCTCTCTCACTGTGTCTCTGTCAAAAAATGAATAAAATCTTAAAAAAAAAAAAAATTATTTTATGTTTCAGTAATCTCTACACCCTTTGTGGGGTTTGAACTTACAACCTGAAGATCAAGAGCTGCATGCTCTACCACCTGAGCCAGCCAGGTGCCCCAGAGATTTTATTATTTAAGTTTACGTAAGTGTACACACATGCATGCATGGATATACCCAGTAAGATATGTCAGAAGGTTTTCAGTGGTTACCTCAAGGTAATAAGACTGGGGTAGTCATTATGATATTTTGTATTAATTGAACATTTTCATAATGAATACGTATAATTAGTTAGGAAAAAAAAACTATTTTCACTTAAAAAAAAATCCAGAATGGTAAATCTGGAACAGAACTAGATATGTTACATATTCATTGATGAGAGTGTCAGATGCCTATATTCTAAACCCAGTCTGAGCTGTCATTTCGTATTTTAACATGCATTAAAAGGCTCAATTACATAACAGTAACTCACCAGAGTCAAGAACTTTTTAGTTTCATCTTTTTGTACTATCGTTCTTTCTTCCTTAATTACGCCTTCAGCTTCACCTTTTTCTATTTGCCTCTGTCCAGTCTTTCTTATGTTTGGTCTGGGTCTCTGAAATCGGCTCCTTACTGTTTGAGCAGTTGGGATAACGCTTTCCTTCACTTCTTGCTGCAAAGTGTTTGTATTATGAGCCCTAGAAGAGAGGACAAAAAGACAGGGAACTGGACTGTAAAAAGATGAAAACTACTGTAAAGACGTAAAAATTGAACCTTCTCTAACAAACTATAAAAAAACTTTGTATCATTTGAGGAAAATCAAATTACTTTGATGATAAATATATATTCTTTTATTTTTAAAAAAATAGCTATTGGGGCACCTGGGTGGCTCAGTCATTCGTTAAGTGTCTGCCTTCAGCTCAGGTCATGATCCCAGGATCCTGGGATCAAGCCCTGCATCGGGCTCCCTGCTCTGCAGGAAGCCTGCTTCTCCCTCTCCCACTCCCGCTGCTTGTGTTCCCTCTCTCGCTATCTCTCTGTCAAATAAATAAATAAATTCTTTTTTTAAAAAAAGAACTATTTTAATCATCAAAGGTAATGAATTTAAATAAGGTACCTAGACGATTCAAATTCATGGAGACAGAAAGTACAAAGGTAGTTGCCAGGGAATGGAAGAGGGGAATGGGGTGGTCTTGTTAATGGGTAAAGTTTCAGTTGGGAAGATGAAAAAGTTCTGGAGATATATGTGGTAACTGTTGCAAAACAATGTGAATGCACATTCTTGTGAATGTGCATTAATGCCACTAGACCATATACATAAAAAATGGTTAAAACAGTAAATAAGTCTTCTACTACAATTTTTTTTGTAAAGATTTTATCTATTTATTTGACAGAGAGAACACAAGCAGGGGGAGTGGCAGGCAGAGGGAGAGGAAGAAGCAGACTCCCCACTGAGCAGGGAACCCAAAGCGGGGCTCCATCCCAGGACCCCGGGATCATGACCTGAGCTGAAGGCAGACGCTTAACCGACTGAGCCACCAGGCGCCCTTCTACTATAGTTTTTTTTTTTTTTTTTTTAGATTTATTTATTTATTTATTTGACAGAGAGAGACACAGCGAGAGAGGGAACACAAGCAGGGGGAGTGGGAGAGGGAGAAGCAGGCTTCCCACGGAGCAGGGAGCCCGATGTGGGGCTCGATCCCAGGACCCTGGGACCGTGACCTGAGCCGACGACAGACACTTAACGACTGAGCCACCCAGGCGCCCCTCTACTATAGTTTTTAAGAAGATAATGAATACAATCTTTATATACATGTATTTTTAAATGCAATGGTTTGTATAAAACCTTAAGCAGCTAATAGTGAATACAAGCAGGCAAGCATTAAAAGGTGTTAACTCAATGTGATTTTCTATTTTAGGCAGTCTGACACATGAATAAAAATAAACCAAGTATTCTTGGGGCGCCCTGGGTGGCATAGTTGGTTAAGCATCATACTCTTGGTTTCGCCTCAGGTCATGATGTCAGGGTCATGAGATCAAACCCTGCATAGGGCTGTGTGCTCAGCGTGGAGTCTGGTTAAGACTCTCTCTCCCTCTCCCTCTGCCCTCCTCCCTGAGCACTCTCTCCCCCTCTCTCAAATAAATAAATAAATAAATCTGTTTTAAAATAATAAAAAAGAGGGCGCCTGGGTGGCTCAGTTGTTAAACGTCTGCCTTCAGCTCAGGTCATGATCCCAGGGTCCTGCGATCGAGCCCCACATCGGACTCCCTGCTCAGCGGAAAACCTGCTTCTCTCTCTGCTTGCCGCTCCCCCTACTTGTGTTCCCTCTCTCGCTGTGTCTCTCTCTGTCAAAATAAATAAATAAAATCTTAAAAATAAATAAATAAAAATAATACAAAAGATAAAAATAAACCAAGTATTCTTGGTATTCACTTTTAAAATACATTAACACATCTTAGTAACAATGAAGAAATACTTGAAAGAATTCTCTCATATTTTAGATTTTCCTTTTTTTTTAAAATATAAATATATTTTATATTTTCAAAGAAGTATCACTGTTTACCCCGTAGAAACAACTAATTCCTTTTCCTGGGCCTGTGTAGGCTGAGACATCTCTTTAGGATCACAAGAACTCGAAGGTGAAAGGTCCTTTTCAGTCTGTATACATGGTAATATTACAGACTCCTCCTCCCTGTGACCTGATGTGTCTTTTTCTCTTGATGTCATTACGGAAGCCACACCCTAGAAACCAAATAAGAAAAATTTCACCGAGGGTTGATAAAAGTATAGGGAAACAGGAACTTTCATACACTATCAGCAAAATAAATTGGTAAAGTCTCTGTAGAGGACAACAGAACGGTATCTACCAAAAATTTTAATTCTCAGCAAATTTACTTCTAGAAATGTATCTTACAAAAATACTCAAGTAAGTATATGGAAAAGTACATACAAAGATATTTATTATACCCATTTAATACCTCCCCAAAAAAGCAAGAACAAAATCAAAACACTGGGAACAAGACAAACCTATCAGTAGGGTATTGAATAAATTATAACTTTTTTATAATGGAACAGTCCAGAGCCATTTAGAAGATAAATCTGTATATGCTGATCCAAAAATATGTTCACAATATTATGTTAAGTGAAAAAATGAGAAGGCAAGTTATAACGCCATTTTTGGAAAACAATGAAAATACCCACACATTATTTATATAAATAAGTATCTATACAGAAAAGGCTGGGTGGATATATTCAAAATAACTACATGACTGATTAACTTGGGAGGTAGAAATGAGACATTATAATGGACTCTCACTTTTTAGATTACATATTTTTTCAATGTGAAATTTTTATAATCAGATAGATAATCAATTAAAAAAGATACACCTTTTTAAAATATAAGATCAGGCAGAAAAAGTACAAATTTTCAAGCATTGTAAGAACTAAGCTATTTTATCTTATTTATTTGTTTTTAAGTGGGCTCCACACTGGGCTTGAACTCACAACCCTGAGATCAAGACCTGAGCCAAAATCAAGAGTTGGACACTTAACCAACTGCGCCACCCAGGCACCCCAGAACTAAGCTATCTTAAAGCATAAAAGAAGGGGCACCTGGGTGGCTCACTTGGTTAAGCGTCTGCCTTCGGCTCAGGTCATGATCCTGGAGTCCCAGGATCGAGCCCTGCATCAGGCTCCCTGCTCGGTGGGGAATCTGCTTCTCCCTCTGACCCTCCCCCCTTCACGCTCTCTTTCTCTCTCAAATAAATAAAATCTTTAAAAAAAAAATAAAACATATAAGAAGAATTTTAATCCAAAATTGACTTTTTAAAAAATACATCATTTTATTAATTTTTATGAACTTGTCTTTATTATTATTGAAGTATAGTTGACATACAATGTTTTATTAGTTTTATATGTACAACACAGTGATTCAACAATTCTATACATCACTCAGTATTCACCATGGTAAGTATAGTCACTACCTATAACCACACATGTTACTATATTATTAAGTATATTCCCTATGCTGTACTTTTCATCTCTGTTACTTATTTCATGACTGAAAGTTTGTGCTTCTTAGAGATTTTATTTTTAAGTAATCTCTACACCCAACATGAGGTTCGAACTTACAACCCCAAGATCAAGAGTTGCATGGTCTACCAACTAAGCCAGCCAGGGGCCCTGGGAAGTCTGTACCTCTTAATCAATCCCCTTTTCCTATTTCCCCCAACTCCCCACTCCCTTCTCCTCTGGTAACCACCAGTTTGTTCTCTGTATTTGAGTCTGTTCCTTTTTTTGTTTTGTTTTATTTTCCAGATTCCACGTGTAAGGGAAATTATATGGTATTTGTCTTTCTCTGTCTGACTTACTTCTCTTAGCATAGTATTTCACTTGGCAAAATGGACTTCCAGGCCCATCCATGTTATTGTAAATGGCAACATCTCATTCTTTTTTATGGCTGGGTAATATTCCATTGTATATATATAACTCATCTTCTTTATCCACTCATCTATTGGTGGGCACTTTGGTTGCTTCCCTATCTTCCCTATTGTAAATAATGCTATGATAAACATAAGGGTGCATCCATCTTTTGGAATTCTTTGGGCAAATACTCACTACTAGAATTACTGGATATAGTAATTCTTTTTTTATTTTTTGAGGACCCTCCATACTGTTTTCCACAGTGGTTGCACCAATTTACATTCCCACCAACAGCACATGAGGGTTCCTTTCTCTCTACATCCTTACCAACACTTGCTATTTCTTGTCTTTTTGACTAGTTATTCTGTCTGGTGGGAGGTGACAGCTCATTGTGGTTTTGATTTGCATTTTGCTGATGATTAGTGATATTGAGCATCTCTTCATGTACCTGTTGCCCACCCGTATGGCCAAAAAAGTACTTTTATATTTAGAACACTCAACTTACAAGTGTTAACATTTCCACTCAACATTTTTGATATTATATCACACAATCTTAATTTGTTATGGACCAAGTTAACAAAGTAAATAAAATATCTCCTTTAACTCCTATCAAGCTTTTAACTTTTTAATGCACCTTAACAACAAAGTAAAACAAAGAATGACTATCAAACTCATTTTTTCTGTGAAGAAACTAGCTGCATCATTTGGCTATGGTCACACGATGAATAAAGGTCAGAACTTAGATCCCAGGACTCTTAAATTCCTTTCCATGACATACTTGCCCATCATGAGAGAGACAAGATTCTTACAAAACCACATGGAACAGTGAGGCACAGTAAGTATAACAAGACTAATACCACATGCAATAGAAATTATATGAGAAAATATTTGTTAAATGTTAACCCCAGCTGTTTTACTTTAGTAATCGTAATAGCTAAAACAAAGAACATCCACCTTGAATAGCACTCACATGTTGAGAAGGGAGAGTGTTTATCTGTTCACTGCTCTGCTGTACCACAACAGTCTCAGTATTATCAGTTTCCAATTTCTTCCCAGATACGTATTTTTCTGCTACTGTAGTCTCTCTCTTTAAAGTTGCTCTTGCTAAGTTTGGTTTTGGTCTTTTGAATCGACTTCTCACAAAAGGTGCTGGTTTAACTTCAAGTGGCTTCTGCTCTTGAGGAAGAGATTTGCTTTTGGAAAAAGGATTATCGAACGTTAGAAAGAGTTGAAGGGGCGACAAGAACAGAGTCTTAGGACAACTTGAGAAATTGGCAGTAAATATTAAATCTAATTTTTTTTAAGATTTTATTTATTTATTTGACAGAGAGATAGCAAGAGCAGGAACACAAGCAGGGGGAGTGGGAGAGGGAGAAGCAGGCTTCCTAACAAGCAGGGAGCCCAATGTGGGGCTCGACCCCAGGACCCTGGGATCATGACCTGAGCCGAAGGCAGATGCTTAACAAATGAGCCACCCAGGTGCCCCTAAATCTAATTCTTAATAGGAAAACAAATTGGACTATTTGGTAGATCCTAAAAAATATGAGGAGTACAAATGAAGTATAAGCCTATCATCTGTGCAGAGAGAAAATACGGATTCTCACACCCATATTGACTTAGGAATATGTGTTACATACAATTCTGATGTTAGTAATTCTCTCAATCTACTGTCACAACGACCTCAAAATTCTCTCCAAACATCCCAAAGCTTAAAATCTGTAACACTATGCTAGAGATGATATTTCTTGAAACCTTACTGATAACCTGATAATATAACTTTAGATGCTTTGTCTTGGGCGCATGGGTGGCTCAGTCAGTTGAGCATCTGCCTTTGGCTCAGGTCATGATCCCAGGGTCCTGGGATCAAGCCCCACATCGGGCTCCCTGCTCAGCGGGGGGCCTGCTTCTCCCTCTTCTTACCCTCTCCCTGCTCTTGCTCGCTCTCTAATAAATAAAAATCTTTAAAAAAAAATAAAAACTTTAAAAAATAGATGCTTTGTCTTTTAAAAGCACATAGACCAATATACTTGTACCTTAAATTAATATCTGAAAACTGCTCTGGAACATCTGGAGACAGCATCCCCTGGTCTTCTGTTTTATCAGGTTCAGAAGTCTGCAAAGAAGTCTTCAAACAACTCAAGTGACCTGACAGTTCCTTTTCAGAATTTCTTTTTTCTTCTTCAGGTGTATGCACCATGGATAGTACTTCACTGCTAACATTCTGGAGGAATAGTCACAGGAAATCAACCACAGTAAATCGGCACAAATGGATAATGTCACAACTGTGTGAACTTAAAGTAACTAGAAACTTTTGGGTTTTTAAAGATTTTATTTTTAGGTAATCTGTACACCCAACGTGCAGCTCAAACCTACAACTCCAAGATCAAGAGTCACATGGTAAAAAAAAAAAAAAAAAGTCACATGATCCCCCAACTGAGCCAGCCAAGCAACCCCACTGGAAATATTTAATAAATTTTAGGGGCACCTGGGTGGTCAGTCACCTGGACGTCCAACTCTCGATTTCAGCTCAGGTCATGATTTCGGGGGTGTGGGATCATGCCCCACATTGGGCTTTGTGCTGACCATGGAGCATGCCTTAGATTCTTTCACTCTCTCCCTCTGCCCCTACAACATTCGCACTCTCTCTCACTCTCTTTCTAAAATAAAATAAAACTTAAAAATTTAAAAACAAAGAAAAAAGAAAATTTAAAAGTGGAGTGGGGGTGGGGGGCACCTGGATGGCTCAGTCAGTTAAGCATCCAACTCTTGGTTTCAGCTCATGATCTCAGGGTTCTAAGACTGAGCCCTACGTCGAGCTCCACGCTCAGTGCAGAGTCTGCTTGGGATTGTCTCTCTCCCTCTGCCCCTCCCACTCACTCTCTCTAAATAAATAAATAATCTAAAAAAAATAAAAATAAAAATAAAAGTGGAGTGGGACAGGAAATAAAAACTGAGAAAGACATTTGGTCGAAAGAAATAATTCTAATGCATGTTCATACTAGAGTTAGCACTAACTCAGTCCAATTCCCTACACTCCTTTTAGCTAAGAATAACTTCAAACTGACACTAAGAATGGTAACTTATCCACAATTAAATATTTTTTAAGTTTTTTTTTTTAAAAATGCATAGTTTCTTTAAGGTCCTAAAACACAGAATTTAGAGCTGGGAAAGACTTTAAGCTTTTAGAGATTTTAAATGTTATGGGATTTAAGAGCAATAATCACGGTTTTTATTTTGATAATTTTTCTCTGAAAAAATGTTCAAAAACAGTTTTTCTAAAGAACAGAAAAAGACATACTTTGATATTTAGTGAAGGCATAGTGCTGCAGCAACTACTACTGCTCTGCATTAAATCTGTGTCCATCTGTCTTGAGGTCCTAGCCTCTTCTGCTCCATTTTTCCTTAGAGAAATGTCTATTTTTCCAGTTTTTTCCAAATCTGCAGCCATTTCTTCAGGAGCATTAATCTCTTCTGACCTGCTTTTCTTCAGGGAAATGTCTCCTCCAGTTTCTTCTGATTCTGCCTCTGGTTCTTCAGTAGCAGTCGTCTTTCCTGATACCTCTTCCATCACAAAAAGGTCTCTTTCTCCAGTTTCTTTAAAATCAATCTCCCTTTCCCCTATGGCACTGATCCCCACTAGTACCTTTTCCCTCAGGGAAGTTCCTTTTTCAATTTCTTTCCAATCTGTCTCCATTTCACCTTGAGTCTTGACCTGTGGGGCCTTTCCTTCTGTGTCTATTTCTCTTCTTTCAGTTTCTTCCAAATGTGTTTCTCTGTCCTCAGTAGCATCAACCATCTCTGGTACATTTTCCCTTACAGAAACCTCGCTTCCAGTTTCTTCTAAACCTGTTTCTACTTCATCTGTAGTGCTGACCTCCAAGGTATTTTCCTGTAAGGATATTTCTCTTCTTCCAGTTTCTTCCAAATCTGTCACTCTTTCCTCAGTGACATCAGACACCTCTGATATAGTGTCCCTTGGGGAAACCTCTCTTCCGGTTTCTTCCAAATCTGTCACTCTTTCCTCAGTGACATCAGACACCTCTGATATAGTGTCCCTTGGGGAAACCTCTCTTCCAGTTTCTTCCAAATCTGTCACTCTTTCCTCAGTGACATCAGACACCTCTGATATAGTGTCCCTTGGGGAAACCTCTCTTCCAGTTTCTTTCAAATCTGTCTCCATATCCACAGTGTTGTCCATCATTTCTGGTATCTTCTCTCTAGGAGAGTTGTCTCTTTCAGTTTTTTTAAAATCTGACTCCATTTCCTTAGTAGTATTAGCCTCCACTAATACCCTCTCCCTTGGTAAGGTTTCTTCCACTCTCGTAATTTCTCTCAAAGGTGCTGTGAATTGCCCAGATGCAACAATCTCCTCTGACACCTCTTCCTTTGAGAAAATTTCTCTTCTTCTAGCTCCTCTTCCTATATTCGGCTTTGGTTTCTGAAATCGAGTCTTTAGAACTGGGACTTTATTATCCTCTTGAATACTATATATTAAAAAAAAAAAAAATACAAATTTTAAAGCATACTGCCAGCTGAAGAAATGATGGTTGAGAAAATACTACTGAAAGACGAGGAATTCTCAAACAAAAAAATAAAAAATAAATTAAGAAAGCCTCACGTATCTCTGGGTAAAACCTAAAAATTAAAGGAGAGGGGAAAAAACCCATGTTTTGAAATTACAAATTTTTAAAATAAATAGATCTACTCATAGAGAGACATGGATAAAGAGAAATCTATCAATAAAGTCAAGTACAGTAGTAGTCAACTGGCTCTGAACAGTCTCTAATTGTCATCCACACAATCCTTCCCAAATACTGGCTAAGGGTCTCCAGTCCTCTGCATTGGAGCTAGACCAATTTATGTCTACTATTCCTACCTCTTGGCACCTCCTATCTTTTATCCAGACATATGCCCTGCCATAAGAGTTAAACAACACATTTATGTGGCCAGATATGACCAGCATCTCAAACAGCCAGATTGAAGTATGATCTGAACAAGAAAGTATAAGAAAGGCCAGACTTCAAATGTAAAGATTGATAAAATACGAGTAATAGTTGAAACTACATAGTAATGCACAGAAGTCCACTATTCTGTTCTCACTACTTCTGTGTACATTGAGTATTTCCAAAGGAAAAACATTTTCCAAAGTATACTAATAATTCCATCGATTTTGTTTGGTACCCTCCAGAGGGGAAATAACAAAAGAAAGAGCCACATGTGGCTAGGAGAAATATTGGGTTTCTATATATGGGTTTTATAAAAACTTTATGTGAACCTTAAATAAAGGTCATATGTGGATCAATCTAATCCCAAAGAAGCAAATAGAAGAAAATAAGTTTCATTTCACATTTGGACACAGACATTTAATCTAACATGTATGTTAATTCAGGTCTAATTTATGATGAGTATATCAACTCATCAAATCACAAGTAACTGAGAAATTAACGTGGAAGTTATGACATAGGGGCGCCTGGGTGGCTCAGTCACTAAGCGTCTGCCTTCGGCTCAGGTCATGATCCCAGGGTCCTGGGATCGAGCCCCCAGTCGGGCGCCCTGCTCTGTGGGAAGCCTGCTTTTCCCTCTCCCACTCCCCCTGCTTGTGTTCCCTCTCTCACTCTGTCTCTGTCAAATAAATAAATAAAATCTTTTTTAAAAAAAAAGAAAGCTATGACATAAATTGCCCTGAAAAGTGAAGTTATATTGTGAATATTAGGTAATTTGATACACAAATATTAATCTGATTTGCTTTTGTTTTTAAAAATTGATTAAACATTCCTAAAACTTTATACTAAATTCAAAGATTACATAACCACTAAGATGATGCTTACCTTACACATTCATTAACGTTCATTTGAAAAAAATTATCTTCTTTCTCAGATTGTAATGTGAGGTCTTCAAAGTCAACATTTTTACATGACTGATCTTCTACTTGTTCAGGACTCTTAACAACAAATACATTTTTAAGGTTTCTCAATGAAACACCCATTTATAAAAAATTGCATTGAAAATTTTATCCAATTTGAGTACAAGGAAAATGGTAAACATTTCAAAATTATAAAATTATATTCAAAGGACACTTTTTTTAGTGTTATTTAAATATCTCTAAAAATTTCACAAGCTATACCTTCTACCTTATCTCAAAGCCCCCATTCTTTTCCTCCTAATCAGAAAGCAAGTTACAGCGCTTCAGTCTCGTCTATTAGAGTTATTCCCAGGGGTCTGTCTTCTGATTAGTACCATTACAGTATAGACCTTGAGAATTGTAACAAAAGAAATTCAAATCTAACTATGATCTGAACTCTTACCCTTATCACAAAGACTAGTTATTATGTAAATAACCTAAAATTCATCATCTTTTGTTCTTGGAATTCTATTTTAGTAGGAAGCTTTTAACATTTTACTGTGTTTAAGCCAGAGTTAAAATTCACATATCTAGCTATATTTTCAAAAAGGAAGCGTAATTCAAATACCTAAATGATGGGGAGGGGGAGGCAAGTCAAACATGATGTAATAAGATCAAAGCAGATGCTCCATTATATAAATGCCCAAAATCTAGATTGCTGAGAGTTAAATGGCTTTACAAGTAGCAAAGCTGCTGGCTCTGAGATTTTGGCTTTAAATTTAATATACAATGTACACAACTGTACAGTCTTGCCCTTTAAAGAGGGAGGTAAAAAAAGGCTTAAGTACTTGTTTAACAAAAAAAATGGCAAGAATCAGAGTACTTACATCTCTAGTAATACAGGATTGACTTTCATTCTTTTTTACATTGGCCTCAATTTTTTCCTGTGATGCAAGAATTTCTTTTCTTTCAGCAGCTTTACCTACATTTGGCTTCGGCCTTTGCAATCGGCCCCTCATTAGTCGTGCTGGTCTGACAGCCTTCGTTTGATCATCTTCCTGCAAACCAATTTTTTCACTAGAACTACAAAAGAATAGAATTATGGTTATTTTGAAGTCACATGTTTGTTTTCAGTATTCTCTTCTCCAAGGTATGAATAAGTAAACCATTTGGAATATAAAAATAATTACAAGTGTCCTCAAATACATCCTCAAAGATACTCCTGTTTCTATACCTTAACACTTTGGGACAGACATACTCCTGGAACCCTAACTATACAAATCATTTCATCACAAAACTGGAAAAAAATCTATATTTGACAGACACTTAATACCATTCTCCACTAAGAATACTACTAGTTTGTAACGTATACCTCCAGGGCACTAGACAAAGATTACGGCATAAATGTACAGTCCAGAATCCAATGGTTCAAATTAGTATTAGAATAAGACTTACTCTGAATCTGCATTCCCAGTTAAATATTCCCTTTTGAAACCTGCTATACATAAAATTATCCAGAAACATGTATCTTAACAATTAATCTAACAAGACTTTGTTAAAATCCTGTTAGTAAGTTGAGGAAGAAATGTAACTGCGAACCCAATGGATCCCTATCATAATTTATTTCTCCAGTAGCATAAAGATCACTACTGAAATGTTTCAACACACCTACAGTGAAGAGAAGACTTAAGTACACTAAACGGAAATAAAATTCAGACATTATCAAGTACAGAACTTATTAGAGTCATTCTTAAAAGCTACTACTTTTATTCTACTTCCTAAATACTTACGTAGATACAGTCTCAGCTTCTGGGTTCTCTCTCTCTGTATTCCCCATTCCAGAAATGTCCAATGTTTTCACTTTATCCTTTTCCGTATGATTCTATAAATTCAATTTTTTACATTTTATTGACTTAACATAAAAAAGTCCAAACTTCATAATAAATGGAAATTAAAACAATGACATTTCATTTTTTGTTCTTCTAATTATAAGAATTTTATAAATCATTGATGCAGCTGTGAACATTATAAAACATATAATCCCATCTAATAACTGACAGGAACAAAAACTGGTATATCCTTTCTGGAAAGCCTTTTGCCAATATGAAATCAAGAGCCTAAAAAACGTTCATACTCAGGGCACTTAGGTAGCTCAGTTGGTTAAGCATCTGCCTTCAGCTGGGGTCATGATCTCAGGGTCCTGGGATCAAGCCCCATGTTGAGCTCCCTGCTCAGAGGGAGAGTCTCCCTCTCCCTCTGCCCCTTCCCCCCACCGCTTGTGCACACTCGTTCTCTCTCCCTCTCAAATAAATAAAATCTATTTAAAAAGTGTTCATACTGGGGACGCCTGGGTGGCTCAGTCGTTAAGCACCTGCCTTCGGCTCAGGTCATGATCCCAGGGTCCTGGGATCGAGCCCCGCATCGGGCTCCCCACTCCGTGGGAAGCCTGCTTCTCCCTCTCCCACTCCCCCTGCTTGTGTTCCCTCTCTCGCTGTGTCTCTGTCAAATAAATAAAATCTTTAAAAAAAAAAAAATGTTCATACTGTAATACCATTTCTAAGACTCTAAGTAAATATTCAGACAAAGTACAAGAATGTTTACTAGAACATTATATAAAATGCCAAACACTGCGAACAGACAAAATATCCAATAATGAGTAAATGGTTAAATTCAGTTATACCCACTGACAGAATATTATGAAGTCACTAAAGACCATGTTTTCAAAGGATATTTAATAATATGGAAAAATATTTAAGAAATGTTAAGAACCAAAGAAGGATACAAAACTGAATACCAATAAATTTTGTAATAGGAAAAGCTGGAAGGATATATGCTAAAAGGTTAGTTGCAGCTGGATAATGAAATCACAAGTAATTTTTGTCTTAATTTTCACAATAATCTGTAGCTTCCCAATTTTGTCGAATTTTACAAGACTATAATAATACGATTGTATTACAAGAAGTATAATAAAAAATATTTAACATAAGAGGGAAAAAAGCTAACACTTTAAAATGTATTTTAGCAAAAATAAAAAATTTATAACAATGCCAGCAGAGATATACAAAAACGGGAACATTCATTTAATGCCTGTAGCAGTGTAAATAAATTCTTTTTTTTTTGACTGTCACTTGACAATGCATAACAAAAGCCAAGAAATATTTAAAACACTCTGACTCATTAATCTCACCTCCTGTGGAAATTTATCCTCTGCTTTTTTTCTTAAGAAAGGGCTACTTACAAAACCATTTGCTTTTATTTATGAGAGTTTAAAAAAATGGAAACGATTTAAATGTCTACCATTAGAAAAATGCTTAGGTAAATTATTATGTTAACCTGATGCAGCTATTAAAAAGATTAACCCCAAGAAAAGGTTAATGACTAGTTTCACAGAAAAAAGTTTTAAATATTATGTATGTTATGATTAAAACCTACAGAAATGTTTTCATACATAAAAAGAAAGACAAAGATTATGAAGGACAGGAATATGTCAGTTTGCGGAAAGGACTACGGATATAATTTGATGGAAAACTGGTTAAAAACATTTTGAATACAAAATTTATGTAAGTAGGGGCGCCCGGGTGGCTCAGTCATTAAGCGTCTGCCTTTGACTCAGGTCGTGATCCTGGGTCCTGGGATCGAGCCCCACGTTGGGCTCCCTGCTCAGCAGGGAGCCTGTTTCTCCCTCTCCCTCTGCCGCTCCCCCTGCTTATGCTCTCTCATGCTCTTTCAAATAGATAAATAAAATCTTTAAAAAAAAAATACTTTAATTTTTAAAAATTTAGATAAGTAAACAAAAGAGATTTTTCACTACTGAGTATGTTTGAAATGATATGTCCTAGGTTCTAAATGCATAAACAGGAGACAAGACACATTTAATATTCATGTGTTCTTGTATCTTTGTTTTAGTATCAGTTACATTATCATGTAGTTACAAACTAAACAGTTTATTCCCAACTACTTAGGGAAAATTTTTGTAATTTTATTTTCTATAAAGTGTCTTACTCCATACCTTTTCAACTGAAGTTTCTGCACGTAAACTCTTGCTCTCCGCATCTGTTTTACCTTGTGAAAGAACAGATTTCTTCCCAACTGCCCTTGATAAATTGGGTTTGGGTCTCTGTAGTTGTCTTCTTCCCATCAGTTTAACATTTCCTGACTGATCAGTTTCCCTAAAAAATGAATTATTTATTTTTTATTTTTTTTAATGAACATTATTTAAATAGCACCAACATGGAGGCACAGTCAAAATTCTGAAAAATTCTTTAAAAATCCACTCAGAGGCAGAAAAGAAGTCCTTTAGGTTTACTTAGAGTAAGAGTAGCAAAGAGAATTGAAAAACAAGAGCCATGAGGAGGTAACTTATTTTACCAGATGCTAAAAAGAAACTACTCAGCATCAATAATTAAAACACTGGTACTGATATGTGAATAAACAGATAAATGAAACACAAAAGAAAATTTAGAAGATGACTTCAAAACACATGAAAGTAGTATATAAAAAAGGCAGCATTTCAAAACAGCGAGGATGAAATACAGAATTATGTACTGTTACAAATAATATCAAAGCAATGGTGATGTGAAAACTAACACTGGAGACTAAAATAAAATTAGCTCCATTCCTTGCACTGTACTCATAATATGTTCCAATGCATCAGAGTTAAATAAAGCCACACAGTAAACACGGATGAATTCTTTTATAACCTTGAGTTGGGGTAAGCCTTCATAAAGTTTAACTAAAAATTCAGGAGCCATGAAAGAAAAACAAAATTGAGAAATATTACCACATAAAAATCAAATACTTCTACATGACTAAGTCAGAAGTCAAACTACCAACCAAGAAAGCATGTTTTGCTAATCAAAAAACAAGGCTAATCTCCCTAAAATAAAAAGAGCTCCTACAAACAGTAGCATCAAAAACTCATTTTAAAAATGGACAAAGAGGGGCGCCTGAGTGGCTCAGTCGTTTGAGTGTCTGCCGCCAGCTCAGGGCGTGATCCCAGGGTCCTGGGATCAAGCCCCACATTGGGCTCCCTGCTCAGCAGGGAGCCTGCTTCTCCCTCTCCCACTCCCCGTGCCTGTGCTCTGTCAAATAAATAAATAAAATCTTTAAAAAAAAAAAAAAAAAGGACAAAGAATATGAACTTAAAAAACAAAATAAAAATAGGTTTTAAAAAAAGCACAAATTAAGGGGGGAGGGAGACGTGCACACCTGTGCAAGCAAGCACAAATGTAGTATTAGGAATTAGAGAATCTAAGGAGAATTATATACAAATGTTCGTTGTTCTATTCTTTTGACTTTTCCTTAGGTTAGAAATTTTTAAAATAAAAAACTCAATAAAAACAAAGCATTACATACCCCTGCCAAAAAAGGAAGAGTGGGATGGAGATAGTACACGGAAGTATTATTTTTTAATCTATTCGAGACCAGCATAAACCCTAGTTTGATAAACACCATTTTCTGTTAAGGGAGACATTTCTTACAATGTTGGGGGGAATGTAAACTAGTACAACTCCTATGAAGAACACTTTGGAAGTATCTCTCACAATTCTCAATGTGTATATGTGTATACACACACACATATATACATTGCAGCAAGCAATTCCAGTCTGAATACTCACCCTACAAATACAGATGACCTTTGAACAACACAAGTTCAAGCTGTGTGATTCCACCTATACACAGATCATTCTCAATACAGTACAGTACTGTAAATGTATTTTCTCATTATTATTTTAAGGCATTTTGTTTCTCTAGCTTACTTTAATTGTAAGATTACAGTATATAATACATATAACATACAAAACATGTGTCAATCAACCAATTGCGTCATCAGGCTTCCAGTCAACAGTAGACTATTAGTAGTTAAGTTTTGGAAGAGTCAAAGTTATTTGTGGATTTTCAACTGCAAAGGGGTCAGCACCCCTAACCACTGTGTTGTTCCTAAGGGTCCACTGTACTTACATACAGTCAAAGGATAGAAATTAAAGATTTTAAGCACTGTTTGAAAAAACAACCTATCTAGCCATCAGCTGGGCTTTGATAATATAAACTCTAATCCATCTATACACCAGGACACTATGAAGTGCTCGCTTCAGCAGCACATATACACCAGAACACTACATACTATGCAGCTACCCAAAATAATAAAGAAGATCTTTATGCAAAGATATCAAGACATAAAACCAAAAAACTGCAAAATGGTGTCTGTGTGTGTGTATATAACACACACACACTATCATTAGGATTTTAGGAAGAGTAAAAAAATATAAAGAACATACATTTGTATTAGTTTTAAAGTACTTTTTTTAAATCTCTGAAAGAATAGAAGCAATAAATTACACAAGTTACTTAGAGCGAATGTGGACATGGAAGGAGGGATATTTCACTCCATATCTTTTTATACTTCTAGGTGTTTGAGCCATAAGACCATATTGCCTATTCCAAACACTAAATTTTTATTTAAAAAAAAAGTTTCATTCTCATTGTGACTGTGCTTTACTGAAAATAAGTTTAAGAATTCATAAACTAAACAGCCTTTAAGCCTATATGAGGAGTTTAGGAGGGACCCAAAAAGGAAGTCTGAATTTCTGAGCTATGTCTCTTCAAAGGCAGATTCTTGTAGTGCTTTTATTCTGTTTTTAGTGCAAATGTTAATCAGTATCTGCACACTAGAAAACATAATTTCTTTAAAGTCATCAATATCAAAAATCTACGACTTTGAAAAATTACTCAAACCAAGTAAAAGTATCTAACAGCAAATGTTAAGGCTTCCAAATTATTTTAGGATTTCAGCATAAGTCACCACTGTACATAAAATTCCTATCATGGTTATCTATTAAATATAAAAGAGAATCTTTCTGTAATGAAATACAAAGTGATAAGCCTTTATGTCACAATCAGACCATAGTACAATTATATATTAAATGGTGTACCGTCCCTTTCTAATCCCTAAAGAAAGCAACATTATCATTTCTTAAATAAGAAATCATCACAATTTTGAAAGTAAATTTTAAAATCCTACCATGTAAAATACTTACAATGATTTATTTTTTAGGTCAACACTGCTTTCTTCTGTACAACTACTTTCCACATTATTCACTTCACACACTGAGGTAATTCCAGCTTCTGATAAAGGCAAATCTGAAGGGCTTGATTCTGAAGCTTCAGTTGCTAGTGAGGTTGCATCTTGTTGATCACTAAGCAAACGAAAACACATCAGGAGGAAAAGAATTCTTAGTGATACATGTTTAATAATATCTACTTAAAATATTTTTTAACATATAAAACCAGTTAGAAAACGATACTTCATATTTTGGAATTATCAATATAAATATTTTGACTTTTCTATGATCCTTCTTGTACCATGTTGTTAAAAGCTGTATCTTTAGGCGAGCCTGGGTGGCTCGGTCGGTTAGGCTACCAACTCTTGATTTCAGCTCAGGTCATGATCTCAGGATGGTGAGATCAAGCCCCAAGTTGGGCTCCACAATGAGCGTGGAGGCTGCTTAAGATTCTTAACTATAGGGAACAATCTGAGGGTTGCTGGAGGGGAGGAGGATGAGGGATGGCGTAATGGGGTGATGGGCATTAAGGAGGGTACTTGATGTAATGAGCACTGGGTGTTATATGCAAGTGATGAATCACTAAAATCTACCCCTGAAACTAATAATATACTATATGTTAACTAACATGAATTTAAATAAAATCTTAAAAAAAAAAAAATGCTTTCTACAAAAAAAAAAAAGATTCTCTCTTCCCCTCCCTCTGCCCCTCTCTCCCCACTCGCATACACTTCCTCTCTCTCAAAACCAAACAAACAACAAAAAAATCTGTACCTACAGAGAAAGAGTACCCACAAATTAAAAGGCATAGGAAAACACTCAAGAAGTCAAAATGAAAAATTCTTAATTACATGGGGTTGACAAATCTATGTGTAAAATCAGAGCAATATTTAGGAATAATCTCTCATCAAAATCTTACACAGGCAGGCCCTGCTTTGCATGGTACTCTGTTAACCAAAAGTTTTATAAATCCAAGGACACAGTGCCAATATGCATAAGCTGCAGTTAGCACTGTATGCCAAGAGAAGACTGCCATATTACGAAATATCCAACTAATAATACCATAAATCATGGCCATGTACTAACTGGCACCCAGAATGAACACATAAGACATTTAACTAGATCTTGTTTCTCCCCTCATTTTTTTCTACTGGGTGTTTGTCTTTTCCCAACTAATCAATAAGAGCTCTTTATATATTATTTTTTGATTAGATATTATACATAAAACCTCCCAATCAGTAGTATGCCTTTCACGTTCTTTATGAAATCTTTTATCAAAAGAAATAGTTATGTTTACTGCAGTCAAATTCATCAATTGTATCTTTTAAAGTTTTGCTTTTTACATCTTAAGAAATCCTTGACATCATCATCGCTTCTCGGCCTTTTGGCTAAGATCAAGTGAAGAAATCCTTGACATCACAAAGGTATTTCCAAACACTTTTTTCTAAAAGTTTTCAAGATTTGCTTTACACATGATTTTATTTTATTTTATTTATTTATTTATGTATTTATTTATTTATTTATCAGAGAAAGAGAGGGAGCGCACACAAGCAGGGGGAGTGGCAGGCAAAGGGAGAAGCAGGCTCCCTGCTGAGCAAGGAGTCCAATGCGGGACTTGATCCTAGGACCCTGGGATCATGACCTGGGCCAAAGGTAGACGCTTAACCGACTGAGCCACCCAGTGTCCCTGTAGCCTTTAATCTATCAGAAATTTAGCATAGAGGGTGAAATAAGGATCTAATACTATCTAATATTAGATAGATCTACCCATCTAATGAATATTTCATTCAATCTTCACCCACTAATTTCTAATGCTACCTTTGCTATTTATCAGATTCCTAAATTTTTCCCCCTAGGCTTTATATTCAGTTCTGCTGAGTCAATCTGTCCCTGTGCCAGTAACACACTAATTACTCTAGCTTAAAGTATTAATATATTTCCTCCCCAGAAATGTTGTTTTTCAAGTTGTCTTTACCACTCATGACCCTTTGCTCTTGTGTAATTAATAATTTTAGAATTGGCTCACTGTTTTACAAAACCAGTTAGGATCTTAACAGTCATTACAGGGTTGTTTTTCCCCTAAAAAAGCCATAGTACCTTTTATGTGTAGTTTATGAAATTAGTTGTATCTCTGAAGTCACAATTTAAATTCTGTCACCTAGCAAATTAAGGACCCAAGGTCCATGGGCTCAGCTTCAAAGAAACTATTAATCTTCCGAATTGTATGAACAAACTAGCACAAATAGACAAGTGGGACAGTATCAAACTAAAAAGCTTCAGCAGAGCAAAGAAAATAATCAACAAGGTCAAATAACAACCTATGGAATGGGAAAAAATATTTGTAAACCATATATCTGACACAAGCTTAATATCCAAAATATAAAAGGAATGCCTATAATTCAATTAAAATAACCTAATTAAAAAATATGAAAAGGAAATGAACAGACATTTCTCCAAAGCAGACAAACAGCCAATAAGTATATGTAAAGATCCTCAATATCACTTAGGGAAATGCGAATCAAAACCACAATGAAGTATCATCTCACATATGTCTGAATAACCATTTTCAAAACAAAGAAAAAAGAAAATAATAAGTGTTGGTGAGCATATGGAAAACTGGTATCTTTGTGCACTGCTGATGGGAAGATAAAATAGCACAGCCACTGTGAAGAAAAGTAGAGAGGCTCCTCAAAAAGTTAAAAATAGAATAGAGGGGTGTCTGGCTGGCTCATTCAGTAGAGCATGTGACTCTTGATCTCAGAGTTGTGAATTTGAGCCCCACATTGGGGGCAGATTACCTAAAAAAAAAAATAAAATGTCAAAAAAAATTAATAGAGCTATCATATGATTCAGCAATCCCTCTTCTGGGTATTTTTCTGTAAGAAATGAAAACAGGACCTCAAAGAGATATCTACATTCTAATGTTTATTTAAAATAGCCAAGAGAGGGGTGCCTGGGTGGTTCAGGGGTTAAGCGTCTGCCTTTGGCTCAGGTCATGGTCCCGAGGTCCTGGGATTGAGCCCATCGGGCTCCCTGTTCAGCGGGAAGCCTGCTTCTCCCTCTCCCACTCTCCCTGCTTGTTTTCCCTTTCTCGCTGTGTTCTCTGTCAAATAAATAAAGCTTTAAAAAAACTAAACAGCCTAAATGTTCACTGAGAGATGAATGAAGAAAATGTGATATATGCACACAACGGACTATTATTTGGCCATTAAAAAAAAAGGAAATACTGTCAAATGCTGCAACACAGATGAAACCTGAAAACATTATGCTAGGTGAAATAAGCCAGTCAGGGGTGCCTGGGTGGCTCAGCTGGTTAAGCGTCCCACTCCTGATTTCGGCTCAGGTCATATCTCAGGTTGTGAGACTGAGCCTTGTGTCGGGCTCCATCCTGAGAGTGGAGCCTGCTTGGGATTCTCTGTCCCCCTCTCTCTGCCCCTACCCTGCCCCCCCCATGCTTGCTCTCTCCCCCCACCAAAAAAAAAGAAAAAAGAAACCCATGCAAACATTAACCACAAGACAGCTGTAGCAAAGTAATCACCAGAACAAAGAGAAATATCATAATGATACACACAAATGATAAAAGGGTGATTTCACCAAGATACAACAATTCTAGATATGCATGCACCTAACGAGCTTCAAAAGACATGAAGAAAAACAAATAGAACTGAAAAGAGTAACAGGCAAATTCATAATTACAGTTGGAGACTTCATACTCCCCTCTTAGTAACTGATAGAAGATGTAAACAAAGTCAGTAAAGGTATAGAAAAATACCTTGATAAAAGGATAGGGTCAGCTCTTTTCTCAGTTTTTTCACTGGAGGATAAATCCACAATGTCATCCATGTTTCGTATGCAAGAAAGCTTCTGTTCCTTATTGACTTCATCTTCATTTATCTCAGGCCTTAAAGACTGACCTTTATCTATGAATACAAAATGCATGTTATTCTAAAAAATGAAAACATCTACTTTTTAAAGCACAAAGGAATTTACATAAAAGTGTTTTTCCTATAAATCATTAATCCATTCCACATTCAAGTTCCTACATGTAAGGCAGAGATCTTAATTTTATTTATTTATTTTTTTTTTAAGATTTTATTTATTTATTTGACAGAAAGAGACACAGTGAGAGAGGGAACACAAGCAGGGGGAGTGGGAGAGGGAGAAGCAGGCTTCCCGCTGAGCAGGGAGCCCCATGCGGGGCTCGATCCCAGAACCCTGGGATCATGACCTGAGCCAAAGGCAGATGTTTAACGACTGAGCCACCCAGGCGCCCGAGATCTTAATTTTAGAACATTAATGAAAAGATAATCAACTTAAAATTGTGTAAGTTGTAACTGTGTTTTGAGGATCAGCCCAAATTTCCTGGGTAGTTTACAGCATTCTCCTTTTATCTTGCTTAAATTTTAAATGGTTAAAATTATTTGTTCTATATAGCTAGTTAGGAAGCTACAGGTAGACTGGCCTATTCTGCTCCTTCAGAAGAATCATAATTAATAACACAGTAACTGCTATCATTTATTTAGTACTTACTAAGTGACAGAAACTCTAAGCCCATCAAATGCATTATCTCATTTAATATTGAAAACAGTCCTATTAAAAGGTGGTAAACCCATCAGAGAAAAAGAACCTGAGTTCAAGATCTTAGGTGACTTACCCAAGGTCATATTTAGCAAACAAAAAAAGCTGGAATCTAAACCAAGGTCTGTTTGATTTCCAAAGTCCAACTTCTTAATTACTGAGCTATTCTGCTTTTTATGTAATATCTTTAATAGAAAACCACAAGTGAGTATAATATTGTGATGCCTATAAATTATACTATGCTACTACCACGACTCATTTATTAAAATCATACTGGTAAAACTAAACTACATAAAATTTAAATTCTATAGAAAGGTTTTTCTGGTTTGCTACTATCTTCTTCTTCTCTATTTACTTGGTTATCTACTTTAAGTAATCTACATATGAATTCTTAAGAGACTAAAAATGCCTGAAATCTCTTAGCCCTCATTCCCTAGCAAATCCTGGGTGTCAAAATGCCTGCATTCTAAGGGAGCTATAAAAAAAATAGAAAAGAAAGAAAGCAAGCAAGCAAGGAAGGAAGGAAGAAAGAAAGAGAAAGAAAGAAAAAGAAAGATCGAAGGAAGGAAGGAAGAAGGAAACTGATTTCAGTAGCTCTTTTATAAAAATTAAACAACTTATTATGGATTCAAAGGTGCTCTGTAGAGGTAGAACATGAACACCTGTGATTTATTAAGATACACAAGCATTATACAGTTAACTATACACATTGTTATGACTTCTAATCACTGTTTGGTTTTAAGTAAAAAAAGATCAAGACCTGAGCTGAAATCAAGAGTTGGATGCTTAACCGAATGAGCCACCCAAGTGCCCCAGAAACATACTTTAGAGAAAAATTTCCCCAGTTCACTTTGGTTTCTTTACCCCTCAACAATAAACTTCTTTCCTTTAAAAACAAAAGGATTTAACACAGTAACATGAATATAGAATACAAAACTTAAACGTTACTAGTTGCTACTACTCAGAAGTATTTAAATTACGTATCATACTATAGTACACATTTTCTCAAGTAATACAGGAACTATTAATATATTTAAGAAACTTACTTTTGTATTTTTCTCCTTTAGAATGACCTAACTGAACAGTGGCATTTCCTGAAAGATTTTTTACTTCCTGTTTACCAACTTCATCCTGATTCTTTCTTCTTCTTTTCTTTTGATTTAGGTTTGGTTCTAATGCAATCTGTTCTGAATCCTGTCCTGTTAAAGTCTGAGACTGTTGTTCTTCTTCAACTATCTGAGCATCCTTTTGAGGTGATTCTGTGTCTGAAATTTTGGTGCTCAGAGACACATCTGGATCATCATTTCCTCCTTCACTGGCAACTTTTTTCACTTTGAAAATAAAAGATATTGTTATAAACATATAAATAACCTACAGAAAAAAAATTTTTTTTTTAAGATTTTATTCATTTGAGAGAGAGAGAGAGAGCGCACAAACTGGGGGAGCAGCAGGCAGAGACAGAGGGAGAAACAGGCTCCCCGCTGAGCAGGGAGCCCGACGTGGGGCTCGATCCCAGCACCCTGGGATCATGACCTGAGCCGAAAGCAGACGCTTAACCCACTGAGCCACCCAAGTGCCCCAACGAAAAATTCTTAAAGATGGAGAAGATAAATACTGAAGGATATCTGGGCAAAAATTTGAAGACAACCTAACACGTCCAACTGGGAATGACTAGAGAAGTTATAGTACACTTACACTATAAAAATCCATAAAAATCCACACAACAAATAATAATGAGGTAGGCGTATAAGTAGTAATATGAAAGATTTCAAAAAATATTGTTGCACAAAAAACTCAAGTTGCAGAAAACATATATAGTATGATGTCTTTTTTTTTTTTTTTTTTAAGATTTTATTTATTTATTTGACAGAGAGAGACACAGCGAGAGAGGGAACACAAGCAGGGGGAGTAGGAGAGAGAGAGAAGCAGGCTTTCCGCGGAGCAGGGAGCCCGATGCGGGGCTCGATCCCAGGACCCTGGGATCATGACCTGAGCCGAAGGCAGACGCTTAACGACTGAGCCACCCAGGCGCCCGTATGATGTCATTTTTATTAAGCAAAAACAATTACATATCCTCTAAGACACACATACACTTGAATAAAGGAGTTTACTAATGGTTATCCCTAGAAAATCTGGACAATTTGATTTGAGGGCAGGGTACAAAAGAGAATTCAACAAATTTATTTTCTGCACCATTTGTTTTTCAATGTACAATCTTTTTAACAAGTATTTTTAAACAATTTCTAGTGCCCTTTTTATGAAGGCATATTCACAGTTAACTGTATCAAAAGATGAAAACAAGGGGTGCCTGGGTGGCTCAATTGGTTAAGCGACTGCCTTCAGCTCAGGTCATAATCCTGGAGTCCCAGAATCGAGTCCCACATCGGGCTCCCTGCTCAGCAGGGAATCTGCTTCTCCCTCTGAACCTCCCCCCTCTCGTGCTCTCTCTCTCATTCTCTCAAATAAATAAAATCTAAAAAAAAAAAAAAAAAGATGAAAACAATAAATTAAGTTTAAAAAACCAAACGAGAGATCACCATGGAGACATCAACCAAAAACAAACTTAACTTCACAACCATGGTCGATCAAGACATCTTCTCTAAAAATATCTAATCTTAAAAAAATAGTAAAATTCAGTGTCATTTACTTTTGTTAAAAAAAGTCATAACAAGATTTTAAAACTGAGAAGACAATACTGGATTCTCTTATCAGAATAATAAACAGTAATTTTTAAATTCTGAGACTTGTAATAATATATCTGAAAAGTTCTCACATTAAGATACAATGACTTACTTATGCTTTCATCTGTTACATAATAATCATGTTAATATATCTATTTTAATCTCTGAGGGCCATGTATAGTAATGGGATAGAGCTAAACATTCTTCATGACTGAAGAATGAAATAATTTTGTAGTTACCAATACTATGTTTAAAATGATACAGACATCATGGTCCAGAAAAAGAAATATTGGATTGCTCTGTGCAGAAAAGAGTTAATGTAGCAGACCTCACTGCTATCCCTTCAAAGTCCTGCTTAAAAGGTTGGCCTTTGGGCTGTGTCTGGAAACTTGGGCTTGGGGAGAATTCACACCAGCCTGACAAAAGTGGCCTAAAATGTTTGTACAAACAAGGTGGTTTATGCTGAAAAACTGTTTTCGTTTTGGGAGTTCTGAATTCTGACATGTGCCAGGCAGAGAGTGTCTACATGACCAGCTTCCAATAAAAACCTTGGATATTGAGTTTCTAACAAGCTTTGCTGGTAGACAACTTGTTATGTATCTCATCATGACTTGTTACTACAGGAATGAAGCATAACCTGTGTGACTCTAGGAGAGAGGACTGGTAAGCTTGCACCTAAATTCCCCTCCACTTGGAGCCACATGTCTTTCCCTCTGCTGATTTTATTCCGTATCCTTTCACTGTTACAAATCTCAGCTGTTTGTACAACTATATGTTGGATCTTGTGACTCTCTGAGCCAATAATCAGACCTAGCAGTAGTCTTGGAGACCCCTAAAGCAGGCTCTTACGGCCCTAGGCTCGAGTCCTGCCTCTGTCACTACTAAAACTGTGAGACCTTAGGAAAAAGGAACAAGATCTCCAGGGCTGTTTCCAAGTGACTAAAACAAACGGAAAGGGTCTGGGATGTGGACTACCTAACATACAAAGTTCCCTATAGTTCCATGATTCTTTAAAGTACTGGATAGAGCTAAACATTGTCCTCCTAGATCAGAATTCAAATAATTAAGAAAATATCTGCTATGGGGCGCCTGGGTGGCTCAGTCGTTAAGCGTCTACCTTTGGCTCAGGTCGTGATCCCCGGGTCCTGGGATCGAGCCCCACATCGGGCTCCCTGCACCGTGGGGAAGCCTGCTTCTCCCTCTCCTACTCCCCCTGCTTGTGTTCCCTCTCTCGCTATGTCTCTCTCTGTCAAATAAATAAATAAAATCTTTAAATAAAAAAAAAAGAAAATATCTGCTAAAAATACAAATACCTACATATAAACAAGGTTCTACCCAGTACAAGTCAACATTAACCCTCAGAAATAAACTGTGCTCGATATTATACTAAGCAAAATAAGTCAATCAGAGAAAAGACAAGTATCATATGGTCTCACTGATATGAGGAATTTGAGAAAACAAGGCAGAGGATCATAGGGGAAGGGAGGGAAAAATGAAACAAGACAAAACCAGAGAGGGAGACAAACCATAAGAGACTCTTAATCTCAGGAAACAAACTGAGGGTTGCTGGAGTGGTGGGGGTGGGAGGGATGGGGTGGCTGGGTGATGGACATTGGGGAGGGTATGTGCTATTGTGGAGCGCTGTGAACTGTGTTAAGACTGATGAATCACAGATCTGTACCCCTGAAACAAATAATACATTTTATGTTAAAAAAAAAAAAAAAGGTAAAAAAACTGTGCGCAAACAATACAATTCAGTCACAAGCAGAAGTATCAGAGTTCCATTTTTTAAATATTAGAACTTTGTGCCAAGTTTTACAAAGGAAAATGATGATAAATAACCAAACATGACACCCCCAAATTCCAATGGTCTTTTATTAGCTACAACTATGCCCTAGATGCAAGAAAGATGTTAAATAGCCCAGTCATGCCAATTATAAAATTTACACAGAAGTACTATTTTGGGTGAGATAACTAAAAGACTGGAGAAAAATCAATTCTCCCCAATGGATGCCCAGATGATCTAAACGACATAGGAATGCTCAAAGACTTGAGGGACAACATTCCAAGTCTATTATTATTAATAGAACACTCTTTTACTTTACCTTTAACATTTTTCCGTGGTTTAGAGGATTTCTTCTCCTTTAAACTCTGATTTTTAACAGATTTTTGTTTTCTTTTCTCTTCTTCAGCAAGAACTTTCTGAAGCAAATGAGCAAAAAAATCGAAGTCAAAAGGGCGCTTTTCCTCTGTTATAAAAAAAAAAGAAAAAGAACCTTCAAGTTTTTATTTTAAAAAAAGAAAGAATTTTCAAGTATCATGATATCAAAAGCAAATGGGGGGGGGGGAGCCTGGGTGGCTCAGATGGTTAAGTGTCTGCCTTCAGCTCAGGTCATGATCCCAGCGTCCTGGGATCGAGTCCCGCATCGGGCTCCCCGCTCCGCGGGAGGCCTGCTTCTCCCTCTCCCACTCCCTCTGCTTGTGTTCCCTCTCTCGCTGTGTCTCTCTTTGTCAAATAAATAAATAAAATCTTTAAAAAAAAAAAAGCAAATGGGCTTATTAGCAGGAGAATGCATAACCAACTCTAGTCACTGTAGTAGTCAGACAAAGGAAAATCAAGCAATAAAAAGGAATAAGCCACATTAGTTTAAAAAAATTTAAAAAGAAAAAAAATAAAATTTAAAAAGGAACTATGTACTGATATAAGTGATATTATAGGAAAATTTCAAAAATGCTGACTAAAAGAAGGCAGACATAAAAGAGTACATACTGTATGATGCCATGAATAAGAAGTTCTAGAATAAGCTAAACTAATTAACCTATGATGATTCAAATAAAAACAGCGGTGGCCCTGCATCAGGATAGCTGTGGAAACTGACTAGAAGAGGATACGAGGGGCCTTTCTGGAGTGATGAAAATGTTCCATACCTTGTTTTGGGTGGTGGTTACACGGCTATACTCTTTGTCAAAACTCAAACTATAAACTGCACTGTAAGTAAATTATCAATCAACTTTAAGACTGATTAGTATGACTAATTCCTCAAAAGCCTCTCCACCACATATCCTCTCTTATCACAACCCTTTCACTGTTTACTCTTCCAAGTATCAACAAAGAAGGAAGTAAATGAATTTTGATCAGGACCACTCTCACTAAATACCTAACAACATCATTACATCAGAAAGAGCCATGAACAGGGTGCCTTGCAGGCTCAGTCAATAGACTGAGTCATGGGATTATTGATCTCAGGGTGTGAGTTCAAGCCCCATGTTGGACGTGGAGCCTACTTTAAAAAAGAAAAAGAAAGCCATGAACAAACCAGGAATGAATCCATTACAGGAGTCAAATCTTTGCATAACATCTACATCTAACAATACAGTGAAGGTAGAAAAAATTATGCTCTATATACATAAGCCCCAAGATTGGTTTAATTGCCTCAGAAAAAGAGGTATACAGGGGTGCCTGGGTGGCTCAGTCAGTTAAGCCTCTGCCTTCGGCTCAGGTCACAATCCCGGCATCCTGGGATGGAGCCCCGCACTGGGCTCCTTGCTCAGCAGGGAGCCTGCTTCTCCCTCTCCCTCTGCCACTCCCCCTGCTTGTGCTCTCTCGCTCTGTCAAGTAAATAAATAAAATCTTAAAAAAAAAAAAAAGGAAAAGGGGTATATACTGTAACAAAAATAAAGTAGCCTCAAGAAACAAAGCCCAAACCTAGGATTCCTGAAGGCCCTATTTATTGTGGACCCAGCCTTTTTCTGTTCTGACCATCCACAACAATGATTCTGAAAAATACAGCATTAAAATCATTCTCAAGAGGATGGGGCACCTGGCTGGCTCAGGAGACAGAGCATGCAACCCTTAATCTTGGGGTTGTGAGTTCAAGCCCCACAATGGACCTAGAGATTGCTTAAATAAATAAACTTTAAAAAAAAGTAATTCTCAGAGGAATTGAAAATACAAGTTATATGTAATGTATGGTGATTAACATAACATAATAAAATAAAAAAAACAGTAAAAAAAAGAAAATAGAAGTTATAAAAGAAAAAAAATTGAGGTGTTTTTTTTTTTTAATTTTCCACCACAAAGCACCCAAATCAGTGAATTTAACAGTTTTCTATTATAATGGTTTTAACAATGGCTCCACACCCCCATAAAGACTTTACAGATCTATAGATTCTTTTCTGATTATAATGCACTGAATGTAATGCACAGTTTCAAGACCACCTCTCCAAAATGGAGAAGGTTGACGACCAAAACAATCCAGATCTTCCAGGAGCCATTCCTGGAAGTCGTGTCCCTGAGGACCCAAAACAACATTGGGTGTAGAGTCCAGTCATCTACCTTAGTGTCTACTCGTAAACACACATGCTATACAACATCAGTCCTCACTTGAGGTTTTGTTCTGAGATTAGCACTACAGCAACACTGAATACATTTATTTATCATGAAACATTGATAACTATCTTCCAAAGACTAGAGGTACTTTATTTTTTTTAAATAGGTATCAAATCTTTGTCTGTCTTTTAAGTTTATTTATTTATTTTTTTAGTAATCATTACAATCAACATGAGGCTCTAATTCATAATCCCGAGATCAAGAGTCACAAGCTCTTCTGACTGAGCTAGTCAGGCGTCAGGCATTCCTACAGGTACTATTTTAAACAATGCATTCAATTTTGTTTTTCTGTACAGATCTCTTGATGTTTTCCTCTGGACTCAAAAAGAAAAAAATGTTAATTTCAATGAGGCTATTACTCAAAAGCTGAAAAATATCTATCACTCCTTCAAATCAGGTGTAAATTCAGATACCATCTTTTTAGACAAAACGTTCCTGACCACTCAATCCACACATCCACTCCTCACTCCCTCTTTTTTCTTCTTCTTAGAAATTACTCACTTTCTGCAATTAACCATGCTTACTGACTTTATCCTTTCCCCCAACCAATTAGACTTACGGCTCTAAAAACAAGCTTCTCATCTGCCCTGTTCACCAGTATATCCTCAATGCCTAGAACATTAACTAGCACACAGGAGGTATTCAGTATTGTTAACTGAATGACCACAAGAAGGAATAATCTATAGTATAAGTTCTTCCAGAAACAACTTCTTCTTGAATACAGTTCCCTCAAAATAAAAAACATTTAGAAATGGTGTCTTCAGGGGGCACCTGGGTGGCTCAATCAGTTGAGCGTCCAACTCCTGATTTTGGCTCAGGTCATGATCTCGGAGTTCTAGGATCGAGCCCCGAGTCAGGTGCTCAGCAGGGAGTCGGCTTGAGATTCTCTCACTCCCTCTCTGCTTCTCCCCCGCATGAGATCCCTCCATCTCTCTCTAAAATAAATAAATAAATCTTTAAAAAAAAAAAATGGTATCTTCATTTCCTTTATAACTTCTGGAACTCAGAGCTCTGCTTACTTGCTTCTTGATGTTTTAGCTTATCCCTTGCCTACAGATCTGTTTGTTATCAGCTCCCAGACCTGCACTGCTAAAGAGAAAAATCTCCAGTCTCATTCTTCCTATGACAATAAAGAGGCAAAACAAATCTAAAACACAATGGACTAAACACAAAAGATTGGTCATTTTTTAAGATCTCCAAGTGGTATGTTGTAAAAGAGGTCTTAATACTTACGAAAGGCTTTGTCTATTCTCCATCCATTTGTTTTCTCTTCACGTTTAAATTTATTCTGTTAATAAAAGAAAAAAAAACCTATAGTAATTTTCTCCCATTAAAAAAGTGAAGAGTAGGGGCACCTGGGTGGCTCAGTCGTTGGGCATCTGCCTTCGGCTCAGGTCATGATCTCAGGGTCCTGGGATCGAGCCCCATATTGGGCTCCCTGCTCAGCGGGAGGCCTGCTTCTCCTTCTCCCACTCCCCCTGCTTGTATTCCTGCTCTCGCTATCTCTCTCTGTCAAATAAATAAACAAAATCTTAAAAAAAAAAAAAAAAAAGTGACGATTACAGAGGTGCCTGGGTGGCTCATCGGGTAGGCATCAGCTCAGGTCATGATCTCAGGGTCGTGAGATGAAGCCCTGCTGAGACTCCACACTGTGCATAAAGCCTGCTTGAGATTCTCTCTCTCTCTCACATTCCCTCTGCCCCTCTCCCTTGCTCACACGTGCATTTTTGTGTGTCTCTCTCTCTAAAAAAATTAAAAGGTGGGGCACCTGGGTGGCTCAGTCAGTTAAGCACCTGCCTTCAGCTCAGGTCATGATACCAGGGTCCTGGGATCAAGTCCCACGTCAGGATCCCTGCTCAGTGGGGGGAGCCTGCTTCTCTCTCTCCCTCTACTGCTCCCCATGCTTATGCTTTCTCTGTCTCTCTCTCTCTCAAATGAATAAATTTTTTAAAATCTTTAAAAAAAAAAATAGGGATGAAGATTTATACTGAGCTCCCTGAACCTCCTTATAATCAACAACATAAATCAGCAATGGAAGCTAAGTTTACAGAGAATACAAAAAAATATAGTCAATTAGCCTGGTAACAGATCAAACCGTAATCAATTAAGCTAACCAGTATTAGCTTTTTAAAAACTAATATATTCACATCAAATTAAACATCTTATGTTGTTATTCTAATGTTTGTTATGACATGGAGGAAAGACTGTAAAGAAACAACTAAGCAAATTTTTGAGTCAGGCAGTTTATCTTTAGAGCCTTCTTTATATTAAGGCACATTTCTTGATTTTCTGAGCACCAAAGATCACATCATTCTCAGCTGAACACCAGATTAAGATGGAGATGGTTAAAGTTTAAGGTTCCATCCAAAAGTCATTATGAAGTCTGAGAGTATAAGCCTGTGTTTGAGAATGTCAAAAATGTATGCATATCCTGCAGGAGCAAATAATCACCAATCTCTCCCTTCTATAAATCAGTAGTCTAAAAGCTTTTGTTGAAAATACAAAAATCAAACTTTTTATTGGAAAAAAATAGAGAAAAATTGCACAAAACAAAGAAGCACTTCGTGGCGCCCTTCTTCCCTCTGAAAAAGTCTAACCACTAACCTGACTTTAAAAGAACTCACTTTCTTGCCTTTCCTTACTGTTTATCATTCAAGGGCACATCTTTAAACTCTTTAGTTTAACCTTGCCCATTTTTTAAAAACTTCATAGGACTTTAACATATTTTTATCTATAGGTTATCCTTCTTTTCCAGTCTTTATTTTCTTCATAAAACTTATTACCAAGTAACATCAAACTTTTCAAAGATGATCATCTTTCTCCTACAAAGATTATATTATTCTTTAAATGTCTCCTCAGAAGTTACCTCCATAAGGCTATCATCACTAAATTAAATATCCTAAGAGAAATGCCAATCAGCTTTAGGCATCATTCAATTTTAAAACATTACTACATGATATTTCACCTAAATGAGAATATAATTGAGAACAATTTAAAACATTTTAAAAAATGTATTGTTATTTCACTGAATTTATAGGCAGGAACTATTCCAGACTAAATTCCATGATTGTAAAATAAATCCCATTATAGTCACCTCTAATGCTGATAAAGTAACTGGTTACAGGCTTACTCAACACATCCAACCACACCAAAAATAACTTTACCACTGAACAAAATAAATGAATCAACTATTTCCAAACACTAGACAATAGCAAGAGCAAAACTACAACTCCACATTTCCAGAGAGAATGGAAACATTTAAGATGTGCCAATGTTCACTCTAGCTCTCTGACTGGGCTACATTTCCTAAACAATGAAAAGGAAATAAAGGCCAAAGGGAGCAGAACTCTCACTAAGCCAAGGAGGTAGAGAATCTCGGGGTTCTAGAGAAAAGAGAGCTATTTAAAAGGGGAGCCTCACAAGCCTAGTAGAAGTATCCCATGGGTCCTTATTCTATATCTGGGTTCCACATGCCCAAAGCATGAAGCCTAAGAGAGAACAACTCCTCCAGGAATGAGAGCAGAAGAAAGATACTAGCAGTCACATAACACAGTGAGGTGATAGAATTCTAGCCCACACAAATGGAAAGTTAACACCCAAACATTTACTCCAGACACCAGAAAAGCCACCTGTTAGAGATAAGGACCACAGTCTTAGAGCAGCCTTTCTCAATTGGGGTTCTAGCAGGAGAATTAAACCCTAATGCCCTAAGGCATCCACTATATGTAATGAATTACCTTCTCTCCTGTACATCTAGAACAGTACTAATATGGCGGTCCTTGGAGAACATAGAAAACAGTAATTCAAATTATTTTCTATGATTCAGATGAGAAACCTAGAATAAGGACCAGTCTAGATCTGCCTTATTAAAGCCTAAAACCAAGCCTTGAAAGGCAAAGGAGAGTTGGGAGGACATTAGCTACCTTTTAGAATAAAATAACATCCTTTAAAGGAGAAAAACAAACATAATCTAGACATTATCAAACATACCAACCACAATGTCTAGTACTCAATTAAAAAAACTCCATAAGACATGAGAAAAGATAGAAAAATGTGATACACAAGGAAATAAAAGGAGACTCAAGAGAAATAGATCAATATGACAAAGATGTTGAAATCAGTAGACAAGAAAGTTAAAGCACCTATTATAAATATGTTCAATGATTTAAAGGCAAATCTACAATGAACAGATAGAGAAATCTCGGAAGAAAGGAAACTAAGAAAAATAACCAAGTGGAAATTACAGAAATGAAAAATATAACATGAGAAATGAAGCATTCACTGAATGGGCTTATCTGCAGATTGAAGAAAGCAGAAGACAGGGTCAGTCAACTTGTGAACGCAATAATGGAAACTAACCAATACAAAAAAAAAAATCAGAAAAACAGAGCTTTAATAACCTGAAGTATAATGTTATGCATACTAACACACATTAAGTGGAGTCCCAGAGAGCAAGAACAAAGTGGAAAAAATATTGAAAAAACACTATCCCTGGGCAAATCATAATCATACTGTTGAACACCAGAGTTAAAATATCTCGGGAACAGCCACAGAAAAACAATTTATCACATACAAGGGAAGAAAAACATAAATATGACTGACTCTTCATCAGAAATACTGGAAGCCAATGAACAATGGAATGACAATATTAAAACACTGAAAGGATAAACTGTCAAACCACCTGCATATCCAGCAAAAATATCCTGCAAAAGTGAAGCTGAAATAGAGACCTTCAGATAAATCAAAATTGAGAGAATTTTTCAACAGCTGACCTGCCATTCAGACCTACAAGAAGAAATGAAAAACATTAAAATTGGTGGCTAAATATTAAACATGGCTACATATTAAAACTAGCTTCTTTTTTCTGCTCAATTTCCTTTAAAGATAAAAAACTTTAAGCCAAAATAAGTTGGACATAAAACTGGGTTATGTAAAAGTGAAATATAGAATAGCACGAAAGATGAAGGGTAAATAGAATATACCTTTAAGAGTTTATTACTTGTGCAGTATGAAGTGTAAAGAGTAAAGTGGTACAATAGAGAAAATAAAAAATATTAAAATTATCTGAATAACCCAAAAGGAGGCAGCAAATGAGAAGTGAAAAACAGATGGGATAAGTGGAAAATATTGAGATGGTAGACTTAAACCCAGTCATATCAATTATTACATTAAAGTAAATGAACTAAATTATTATGTGGAAATGTACAATAGACACTTTGTCTTATTTTTATCAAAGGTCAAATAAGAATTCAATGAACACTTCCTCATCTCTGTCAGAAATGCCATCTATAATAAAATTAAATAAAAAGGTAGAGTGTCAGACTGGATAAATTGCTGGAGCCACTACAGAAAACAGTGTGGATGTTGCTCAAAAAAACTAAAAATAAAATTATCATATGATACAGCAATTCTACTTCTGGATCTTTACCTGAAGGGATAAAATCACTATCTCGAAAAGATATAGTATCCTCATGTTCAATGCAGCATTATTTACAACAGCCAAGACAATCTACTGTACAGTGACAAATGAATAAAGAAAATGTGGCACATAGGTGTGTGTATGTGTGTATAGGAATATTATTCAGCCATAAAGAAATCCTGCCATTTGCAACATCATGAATGGACACTGAAAGCATTGTGCTAAGTGAAATAAATCAGAGAAAGACAAATAATATATTATCAATTCAACAACATACTAAAAATGAATGCACCCAATAAAAGAACTTCAATATACATGAACTTCAATACACATCAAAAAGTGATAGATATAAACACAGAAACAGGCAAATCTATAATCATGGTTGCAGATGTCAATTCTCTCAGTTAACTGATAGAACTAGGTAACACATCCAACAACTACAGAGTACACACTCATTTCAAGTGCACCAGGAATACTGACTAAGATAAGTACAACAGGTTTTAAAATAAATCTCATTAAATTTCAGAAAGATGGAAATCTTACAGATTGCTATTTGACATTCACAATGGAATTAAGTTAGAAAATAGTAAGATATTTAGCTATGTCCCAAATATTACGAAATTAAACAAAACACTTCTAAATAACTTACATGTAAGGTAAGAAATCACAAGGAAAACTAGACAGTGTTTTTAACTGAATAATGAAAACAACCTATCAAAATTTATGAAATGCAAGTAAAGCCGTGCTCAGATGAAAATGTACAGCTTTAAATGTCTAACTAGAAAAGAAAAAGGGCTTATAATCAATCTAAATTTTCATCTTAAGAAGCTAGAAAAAGAGAGAATTAAAGGCAGAGTAAATAGAAGAAAGGAAATGTTAAAAAGTTAAAAAAAAATGAAAATACACACACAATTGAAAACATATAGCTAAAAGTTGGTTCATTAAAAAGATTTTTGGAAGTCAAAATACCCTTAGCAAGAAAAGGAAAAAAAAAGGGAGAGAGAGAGAAGGAAAACATCAATTATCAATGAAAGAGGACTATCCACCACACATTAAAAATTTCAGTAAACAGTATGAAAACTTCATACCTATAAATTCAACAGCTTAGCACCAAAACTGACACAAGACAAAACTGAAAATCTGAGTATACCTATAGGTATTAAAGAAATTGAATTTATAATCAAAATTCTTCCTGCAAAGAAAATTACAGGCCCAGATGGTTTCACTGTTGAATTCTATCAAACATTAAAGGAGAAATACCACTAATCTTAAATTTGTTCACATAAAAGAGGAAACACTTTCCAACTCATTTTCTATGACCAGCATAATCCTAGTTCCAAAATATTTTGGACAAAGACATTAAAAAAAAATTATAAAATATCCCTCATGAACAAAAATGCAAAATAACCCTCAAGAAAATACAGTAAAATTCAACATACAAAAAGAATAATACAAGTTTGGTTCAACACTTGAAAATCAATATAACTGACTAGTCCATTTTCACTTTTCTATACTTTGCCCAAAGACCTGTTGGAACTATACTAAACTTAGGGGAGGAGTCTATATAATTTTTGAGAGAAATAGTCTAGTGACAAACTTATCATTAATTACTCAGATCAGAAAGTTCCCCTAGACAATCAATTTCTAGTGTTAGGGCGCCTGGGTGGCTCAGTTGGTTAAGCGACTGCCTTCGGTTCGGGTCATGATCCTGGCTGGAGTCCTAGGATCGAGTCTCACATCAGGCTCCCTGCTCGGCAGGGAGTCTGCTTCTCCCTCTGACCTTCCCCCCGTCATGCTCTTTCTCTCTCCTCACATTCTCTCTCTTTCTCAAATAAATAAAATCCTAAAAAAAAAATTTCTAGCTTTAACATTTTGTTTTCTTTACAAAGATCAACATTAGAAAAGGAACATAAATAATATAAACAATTCTTCATCTTTTGCAGAAATATAACGACCATTACACTGTACATGGTCCACAGGCGAAGGATCCATGCCTGGTCTAGTTCAAGAAAAAAAAAAATCTATCCTAATATTCTTTTAATTAATGAAGAAAAAAACCCATGGTTGAATAAGATCTCATCATAAATTGGAAATGCATTATAGCAACATAGTGTGCACTCAAATGCACTTGATCCCAGGAAACTTGTAATTAAGTTTCTCGCAAAAAGAACAATAAAACAGAGAATGCTCATTCTTTCAGGCATATTAAAGCACTAATTTACACCACTGTTGTTAATAGTGTCCCTCACTGTCTAAAAAGTTAAGATAGCCGAGGAAAACAATGGTTAGTTCAGATAAAGAGAATTATTTAACTTACCTTGCTTCTCTCCATGCCTTCCAAGGAAATTCAGAAACACATTGTGTTCAGAAGCTACCCTTAACCCAAATATTCTGGTACATTTATCTTCTCTCCTCATTACTTAGCTCTTCTTTTATCTTAATTTCTTTGGTTTTATTGGTACTCCCTCAAATCCATTTTAGAAGTGGGCAACATATAAATAATATGTTAAAACTAAGGAGACTCTACTCATATTACAATCAATATTTCATTACTTTCTGAGCTATACAAGGGGAAAGATCTACCCAAAACATTGTAGTGAAAAAGGATGGACTGAGATTTAAATAAAAGTTAAAAAAATAGTATTTATAATTTTTGGACCTTTTCCAATCAATGAATGTAATGGGTTTACTTTACCTTAATTTCTATCCTTGCTCTGTGAGGAAAAAGCTGTCCAATCATAGAAAAGTCAGTTCCTACCATGCTGATGGCTAAAAAAAACATATCTGTTTCTGTAAAAATAAAAGATTTAGAAAGAATGAAAATTAATCTCAGTATGTCAGAGGAAAAAATCTTAGATTAAGTATATATTTTGAGTTAAAAATAAATTTGAGAGTACTTAATAGTATTTAGGAAATCTTTAGTCAATTTTATTGCAAAGACCTTCATGAATCTCAAACATCTCTAAACTTTTATACAGGAACATGATAAAAGAAATTTGTATGTTCATACCAAAGCAGCTGGAATATAAAAAAAAAAAAAAGACGACTACAATAACATTCTGCCTTTCTGGTCTCAAAGTGACCAAACTGTCAGTCACAACCAGTATATTACTGCTTTAATGGAAGCAACTGAGATGTGCTAATTAGTATGTGAAAGAAAGTGGCTAGAAAAACACATAAGAAACTACTAATAGAAGTAACCTCAACAGAATAGGATTGCAGAAGTCAAAGGAGGGAAGTATAGAATCTGTCTTATTGTCCTGTATTATTCTGTTGTGTTTAATTTTTTTTCCCAAAACAACTTGCATTATTTTTATTAAGAATAAGCAATACCATTCAGTAGGTATTACATGCTTTTTTAACAGCCTAATTTTTACCTTTACAAACCTTATTATACAATGAAGGTATAACATTATTATGAGTATTAAAAATATTAATAATTTTCCACAAAAATTTTTTTTTTTTTTTTTTTAAGATTTTATTTATTTATTTGAGAGAGAGAGAATGAGAGAGAGCACATGAGAGGGGGGAGGGTCAGAGGGAGAAGCAGACTCCCTGCAGAGCAGGGAGCCCGATGCGGGACTCGATCCAGGGACTCCAGGATCATGACCTGAGCCGAAGGCAGTCGCTTAACCAACTGAGCCACCCAGGCGCCCAAAAAATTTTCTTTTTTATACAGGGATTTGACAGAGAGGAATATTCCTAAAAATTACTAAGATAAAGCCAGAGATACAGTTCTATGGTATCGGGAGAGGGACCCCACTGGAAGGTGCCAATAAAATTAGCTAAAGAGAAAATAACATGGTTTGTGTTTTATTTACTTACAGAAAATTATTCACTTTATTTCAAATAAATAACCTACACAATTTAAATGAAAATTAGTGGGGCACCTGGTGGCTCAGTCATTAAGCATCTGCCTTCGGTTCAGGTCATGATCCCAGGGTCCTGGGATCGAGTCCCGCATCGGGCTCCTTGCTCGGTGGGGAGCCTGCTTCTCCCTCTCCCACTCCCCCTGCTTGTGTTCCTGCTCTCGCTAACTCTCCCTCTCTGTCAAATAAATAAATAAATTCTTAAAAAAAAAACATTTAAAAATAATAAATAAAATGAAAATTAGTTACCTTTATTTGACCATGGTTTAGAATAATAGTTCTTCCTAAAGCTGGAATATGTAGTTGTAGAACCACGCTCAAATATGGGGTCATTTTCCTCAACCACACAGGGGCCTTTTGTCCTTAAAACTTCTACAGTTAAACTGAAAAAGACACATTTTTAAATAGATCTGCACTAAAAACAGAGAAAAATAATAAATGATATCTGAATAGTTATATTTTGAAATTTATCATGGCAGAATCATATCAAAAGTATAACATGAGGTATGCATATTTTCTAAGAATCTGCTAATTTTCATTTAAAATGTGATTGCCAACGAATAAAAATAAATGCGAACATTTTTCCAAAATCTTTAACAGCAATATAAAATTTACACATTATCTTTGGGCCATCAAAAAATTATTTGTTTTATTAACTTGTGAATGTCTCCTATATTTAATATATATTTTCTTATCATGCTAGACCCAGCAGGAAATATCGAGAAATATAAGCATTTGATATTTATGTTCTATGTTCCTATACACAAAGCAGTTCAATACTTTTAACTATTTAATGACCAGTAAAATCATCATCACAATATAAAACACACAAAAACAATTACTAATAGTATTGCATTAATGTTTAATTATCATAGAATTTTATATGCTATAAAAAGATTTTTTAACTAACTAAACTGTCGGAAGACTTTCTATCCCCCCTTTTTTTTACTTACTACCTATGAATTTATCTTCTTTTTAAAAAAACATACTTTGGACAAACAACAAATTCCACAATGCCAAATTTGAAAAATTTAATGTTATAACCGAGAAATTAAACTACAAGGTGAATTAAACCTTGTCATAACAGAAATCACAGAATATTAAACCTATGATTCATTGCATTTTCATTACTTATTACCAAACAACAAAACATGGTATTAGTTAATAATATGAAAACCTGAATTTTGACTTCAAGACTGAATCAATTTTTGAAATCCATCATCAGTAGAGGCCAGCATATGATTAGTTCAATAGCTCATCCCAATTACCAGTAAAGTCAGTAAACAATGGTGGTAGGTTAATGGATGATAGATCAGAAGTACCATCTTTTCATACAAAACATAGCATAAAAATTCCTAAAAATTATAAATTAATCTAACTCACTTTTCCATTTACAATACCCATTAGAAAAATACAAGTATCAGTGTCTAAGTGACAATGACTGATGCAGAAACTCTCTCTCATTAAACAAAGCACATTTGTTCTGAGGTTTGAAAACCACAGTCTTTTTTTTTAACTTACCTTTCTTCATCCAAAATAATGGAACCATCTTCTGCCACTTTTACTCGAGGAACCAGCAATGGCCCGTCATCTACCTCTTCTTCTAGTTCTTCATTATCTGCCGTATCAGGAGTACTCTTACCTTCTTGCCTACCAAATGTAAAGATAGGTTAATTCATATATCCTTGAAAAGAAGTATTTTCTGAATACTACGAACTTGTGAAGTAAGTTACTTCAAATCCTACCTTCTATTTATTTCCAACTTTCCCTATAACCTAATTGAAAATATTACATGTTAAGGACAGGGCTATAAGAATTTCTCTGATTTTATCCGGTAGCACTTAGTAAAAAGCTTTCACTCACTTTTGAAAATAGAGGAACAAATTCTCATCTTTTCTGTCTCAACAGAGTATCAGATAAACGAAATTGATACTCATCTTTTCTGTCTCAACAGTATCAGATAAACCAAATAGATAATGGGTAATTAACAACAACAAAAAAACCCTTATAGTTATAAAGCATTAGTTTCCAGACCATTTTATTAACCCTTCATAACAATCCTTGGGCATTAGTATTTTCCCTTTTCTCTTAAGATTTTTAAAATTTATTTATTTGAGAGAGAGAGAGAGAGAGCACGAAAGGAGGGGAGGGAGAGGGAGAAGCAGGCTCCCCACTGAGAAGGGAGCCCAATGCGGGGCTTGATCCCAGGACCCCGGGACCATGACCTGAGCTAAAGGCAGATGCTTAACCAACTAAGCCACCAGGTGCGCCAAGCATTACTATTTTCAAACCCATTTGAGGTCTGCAGTAGATAAATAATCTTTGCTCTAGATTACACAACAGTAAAGGCAGACCAAGAAGCTAAATACAGTTTTCCAGATAGTAACTCTGAATCCCACATACCTTCCATTCAACTATATGGTCTCCTTAAGGTTTTACAGAAGCAAACATAACCCATAAATCTGTAAAAATACAACCTATTACTAAAGTCTGATAATTCTGCTTTAAAACAATATAAATTCTAAGCAGAATAGCAATCATTACTTAATAACCTTTGAAGTAACAACCAGAAAATCCCAATGTTTCTGGCAATTTTCCATAATCCCTCCATTTTGAATTACAAAACTACAATAACTTCCCAGGAAGCCTCTTGGAGACATTTCCTACTAGTAAGTGACCATTACAGTGCAGTGTAGAAGGCAACAAGAAACTTGTACAAAAAACAGACTCTCTAGTGGCATCAAAACTATAAAAAGAAAGGAAAGGAAAGGAAAAAGAAAAATATATACATGCTTGTTTAGAGAGACACAGAATGGAACTAGAATGATACGTTAAAAAATCAGTAACATTTGTTGCCTCCACAGAGGAACAAGATGACAGAAAAACAGATTTGGAACACTTTTCTCAGTATACTTTTGTTCCGTGTGGTTTTTATACCATTGTATTATATTATTATTCTAAAACAAAACAAAATCCTTTTTAATTTTAAAAGCTTTAACCGAAATCATACCATTGGCCATTTCCATATATAATACACAAACAGTGTAAACCTTTCATTTTGATTTAAATCAGGCATTAACTTTTATTCTTGTTATTCTATTTAAACATTCCTATCACATGTAACTTGACTGTAACAAAAAACATTATTTGATTTCATTTTTTAAAAACTCTACCCACCAAAGAATTTATTTAAAGAAAACAGTAAGATAAAGGCTTACTCTCTTGTCTGGACTGGCGTCAATGATTTTTCAGTTTTCTTTTCTTGCTCCAGTGAAGAACTAACAAATAAATAACATTTGTTTTTAAATATGTAAAAAGATTTAATATTTAATATAAAAAAATACTTTTAATTTACACATGTCTCTTCTATCCATCAGCAAGAAAGAAATTATTTTAACTTGCTTTTTTTTTTAAATGATACACCATAACATCATTATTAATGACAGTGTGTGGTCCAAGAGTCAATTTCTCAGTCAAAAATTTTGTCATCAAGTATAAATAATTTGCTACGCCGTAAGTACAGAATGTTTTTACTCTCTAATTCCTTAGTGAAGGGAGACTCTCAGTCCTGAGGCCTAAAGCAACCTACACGTGGCTTTTCTCTATGTCAAATAACACAAAACCTAGGTTTTTGGCCCTTCCTTCAATAGGCCAACCTGAAAAAGGCTATACTGAAAACATGCCACTATTCCTACATCCACCTGCTAAACCATGAAGAACATAACACTGAAATTTATTATAAACTGTCTGCTTCTCCAGGCTAACTTTGATTAAAGAAGCTTTGTTCCTGGAGGATTTGTTAATCAAATGCCACTATATTTAATTAGGAGGTAGGGCATAAAAATTGGACCATTCCTTTAGAATCAGGTTATAGTGATGAAAGAGAATCTGTAATACTGATTAGAGAAAAACTGTTTAGTTGGTTTTACAACAACTTAGTAATATAAGAAAAGAAACTTATTTTTTAATTTCAGAGGTAAAGGATACCATCCCAAAAAAGCAGTTACATGAAATACCACTAAATTTTGTTAAAAAATTCTCTCTAAAAGAACATCATATGTGCTATAAATTTAGTCAACATGCTTTTGGAAAACACTGAACCTCTACTCTAAAAGTGATACTTAAATCACTACATACTCAAAGAAAGGAAAAAAGTAAAGTTTACTTACGTCATTGGATTGTTATCTGGCAGGTAATATATGAAATCTCTCATAGTCATTTTTGAACGATCTGGTGGCTTCTGACTTTCATTTATGGCATATTTGTTTTTCCATTGCTTCTAGACACACAAACACACACAAAAATCCACTTTTATTTTACAAATACAGAAGAATTTCACATGTACTATACTCCAAGGTACAGCTCACTGTTGCATTCATTCCAAGTGATTTAATATTATTCCTACCACAATTATTCCTAATTTAAGGGAAAATTTTCTAAAGTGAATATTAAAAAGTTGTAGCACAACAAGGAACCTTAAAAACTAAAGTGTCTAGGACTGGACAAAAGCTCAATGTATAAATCTTACAAATGTCTTCTAACGAAAAGAGTTTACTAAGAATTTATAAACATACAGCTTTTGTTTACCCTGTAGTGATCTGGATTTGTGAATTTTATAAAATTCTTGAAGCAAATGTTTAATCTTTTAATTCCGCAGAATAAATTTACCTAAGCAGATTCAATAAACATAGAACATTCTGAAAGACTTCAATTTTAGAGGATATAGATTCAAATCCCACTAATGTTTGACACAAAGCAAGTAACCTCTATGAGCCTATTTCTGTCTGTGTAAAATAGTGATATCTACTTCACAAATGTGATAGAATTAAATAACAAATATAAAGCACCATGCTAAGTGCCTGCCTCTTAATTAAAAAGGGCATTCTGTAATTAAAAATAAGAGCTGACATGTATTTGCCAGACACTAGTCTAAATGTGTTTTACATGTATAAACTCATCCAATCTTTACAACCCTCCAATGAGATACATACTATCAGTCTTATTTTGCAGATGAGGACACAGAAAAATTAATTAAATTGTGCAAGTTCACATAGTAAGGGATTACTCCCAAGGTTCAAATCTTAAGTATCTAACTGCAGATTTACATGCTTCACTATTGGTACAGTGCCCTCTTGGAAAAATAATCAATCTTCAAGATTAAAAAGAAGATGGAAAAAAAAAAAAAGATGGACTCTACTATACACATACGAGAAAATTTTTCCATTTATAATTTCCATATTGTCAACTTAGAAAATATTATCAATTCATTTTGCTCAAGTATACTTGTCTTAATTCAAATAAATATAACTCATGTCACTTGGACATCATGAAAAATCAGATTGAAGGCTTATTTTATAAATATGCTTTGTATATATTTCTATGTATGTATATGTACAGAACTTCTACTTGTGGCCTTCACCAAAAACAATGAAAGATATAGAGGAATATATAAAAATTAACATAGTGGGAAAAAAAGCTTATTAAGTCCATTGGGCTTATTAATCACTTAACAAAAAGGATATTGACTGATCAATTACAGACCTACCTGTACCCCTGAAACAAATAATACACTATGTGGTAATAATAAAAACAAAAACAAAAAGGATATTGATTATGCTCCATTAAATGCTATAGATATTTTTACTCCAAATGATGCCTTATTAACATAAAAACAGAATTCTAGCAGAGACCAGTCAAAATGTGATTTTTGTCTCCCTTACCTTCTCTTTTCTTAATTCTTCTTTTAACATTTCTCTTAGTTTCTGGGCTTTATATAATCGGTATCTGTCTGAACATGGCTGTTTCTCTTTTGTTGAAACAGGGTTTGGTTGTGGAACTTCTTGATTAACTGTAGATAAGGGATGAGATTCTGAAGGAACATTGACACCAGGCTTAACCAGAGTAGGAGTACTTGATATTCTCTTTCTTCTCTGTGAAACAGTAGAGGAAGATTTACTGGATTCTTCAACATAATTCTCACTGTCAGTCTTTTCATCACTGTTGAAATTTTAAAAAAAGAAAAAAAAGGGGGCACCATGGATCTTTCATATTCTAGTTTCAAAAAACTAACCTGGTGAAAATCTAGAACAGTAGAATCTCATTATTAAAAATATCAATGACTTGAAATATACATCAATCACGACAGAGATAAATAAAAATTTTATTTAGTAAATGTTTTTAACAGATATATAAGTTCTAAAAAAAGGCTGTTTTTTTTTAAACTTTCCTTACGGCAACAGAACATATTATTTCATGCTCATGCTAACTCTTTTAAGAAAACAAAAGGCCAAGTTAGAAATTAAAGCTTAATTACCCTATTTTGAACTACTGCCAATTGTTTTTCTTTATAATCTATACTGACATCCCACTGAACTGATCTAAATTCCTGAAATTTTACTCTATCAACCTGAGATCAGTCAAACCAAACATACAAAACTTCAAACTTCTAAAATATCTCTACTGCAGTATTTGAGAATATACATTTAGCTACATTAATCAAACCAAATATTGTCTGAGGCAGAAATCATTTATCTTTTGTTGGTAACTAGTTACACAGCTACCAAACTCCTCACCCAAAAAAAGTACTCAGTCACTCCAAATCACATATTAGGTATAGCTCAGATTGGATACACATATTTCAGGAATGGCCTGAAAGCAAATTAAGTCAAGAAGACAGAGGGTATAAGAATTAAAAGGACTCAGGGCACCTGGGTAGCTCAGTCGGTTAAGCGTCTGCCTTGGGCTCAGGTCATGATCCCAGGGTCCTGGGATGGAGTCCTGCATCAGGCTCCCTGCTCAGCAGGGAGCCTGCTTCTCCCTCTGCTTGCTGCTCCCCCTACTTGTGCATGCTCTCTCTCTGACAAATAAAAAATAAAATCTAAAAAAATAATAAAAATTTTTTTTAAAAAGTGGAAAACGCCTAGACCTATAGAATAACCTTTCCAAGAAATCTCCATTTTTTTTTGAAGTTTATTTATTTTTTTTAGTAATCTCTGCACTCAGTGTAGGGCCCAAACAACCCCAAGATCAAGACTCGCGTGCTCTTCGGACTAAGTCAACCAGGCACCCAAAGAAATCTCCAATTTAAATTCTTATCTCAGCCTTTATAACATGATACATGCACCATGTGCATTTCACCCAATTATGTTGAAACCATAAGGACAAAACATACATCCTATGTTTTACAACTGCAAAAACCCACAAAAAAGAAAAACAGAAAGTAAAAAAAACAAATATACTCCCTAAATGCCAACTCTAAGAAACCAAATATCCTCAACCTCAAATGTCTCAAGACTACAGAACCTGAGTAATTTATTAAATTATCAAACAGCACGCACTTATATGTAGTTAACAGGATCTGGGCAAACTTTATTAATAGTGACTGATATTTGTATTTCTTTTTTTAGGAGAAATTTTGAAAAAGTATTCATATAAGAAACTTGGAGATTACTAAGCATCACTAATGGGCTGGCAAAATAACACCCTATACCCAGCACCAGTATAGGCCAACAAAGTTTGGCCAAAAAGAAAGGGATAAAATTTTCACCTTCCTGTCAGAGCATACAGAGAATTTATACCATCTCATTGTCATTTAATAGGGTCGGGTTTAACTGCTTTCCTCACATTCATATTACAGAAACAGAGGTTATTAGTAGCCCAACTTGTCTTAACTTAATTACTTTGTTAATTACTACCATCGCATTTATTTTATTTTTTTTTAAGATTTTATTTACTTATTTGAGAGAGAGAGAATGAGAGAGAGCACATGAGAGGGGGGAGGGTCAGAGGGAGAAGCAGACTCCCCGCTGAGCAGGGAGCCCAATGCGGGACTCGATCCAGGGACTCCAGGATCATGACCTGAGCCGAAGGCAGTTGCTTAACCAACTGAGCCACCCAGGCGCCCCCATCGCATTTATTTTAATGATAAATAACTTTTTGTAGGCAACTATTCTGTCATGTCCTATGCAAGATAGTTTATGTCAGTTTTTTCTAAACTCCACAATAACTCTCCAAAGCGTGTAATATTATCTCCATTTTACAGTATTAAGTTCTGCCTGGCCAAGTCTAATAAACTGTTAAATTAAGAAAGAAGTCCTGAATCCAAATGTGGTACTGGCACATGCTTTTCCCTTCAGAAAACATCACTATAAAGGGGCATGCCATCAAATCAAAGCAAGTAACCACATCTCCCTTCCACTGACTCGAATCAGCAGAACCAAAGTAACATTGGTCTTTTAAGAATAAATGAATGTTTTAAAAATTTTAAAAACTACTTAACCTCCTCAAAGTACTCCGGAAGAATAAAAATTACGGTAAAGAAATCTAAGCTAATGAACATTACCACGTGTGGATACTTTTCACTTCAAAACTGTTACATGTGGATTCTTCCCACCACCTCCTGAAGACACGGTCCCCACCCCGAGAATCTACAAACCTTAACAAAATCCCCATTTGCCACACCTTGTGGACAGAGCGACAAACTGCAGTTGAGAGTAGGTTCACAGGGCCTCAACTCTAAGGCTTAATGCAGGCGACGGAGGATTCCTATGGTAAATTCATCTGGTCAGCTTCCAAGTGACAGGCCCAGAGAGGCAGGGCAGATGAAAATGCTCCCCTCTGCATGCACTGACCTGCTCCTGGGAGCCTTTTCTTGGGGCTCGGATCCCCCGCAGTCCACCGAGGGCACATCTGTAGACTCCGCTGGCTTCGGGGAAGAGGCCGCTGCAGGATCCTGGGGCCTCGGAGCCTCTGGTCCACGTTGGGGGTTGGGAGCGGTAGAACCCCGGGCGCCTACACCAGGCCTGACATTCGGCTTCACGCTAAGGCGTGCCCTGCGGAACATGGCGGAGCCAGGGGGCCCGGGGAGGCGGCCCCACGGCCGCTCTCAGCCCCGAGCCCCGGCCGCTGCCCGGAGAAGGGGTTAAGAACTACGCCCTTTCCACACAGCCACGCCACCAGGCCAGCGGACAGCTACCGCAGTTTCTCACCCCCGCCGCCTCCTCCTTCCTCCCGCCGCCGCCTCTTCTTCATGACCCTGCTACCCTAATAGCTGAGTTCCCCCAGTACCTTGCTTCCCCGCCCTCATAGGGAGGGCGCCGGAACTGATTACGCCATCAGCCAGCGCCGCGGAAGAACGTAAGACGCACATCTCCCGGAGCCATGGTAACTGTCAAACTATAGAGTTACTTGTGAACCGGAAATTGGGATGCACGGTGAACCGCTCTCCCCTCATTAGGAATCCCTAGGAGTTACTGAACGGAGGGGAAGGAAGTAGTCAAGTCCCTCAGCCCAAATCTTTAGGAGACTCTTAAAATCATGGGGTACCTGACTGGCTCAATCAGAAAAGCGTGGGACTCTCGATCTTGGGGTCGGGAGTTTGAGCCCCACATTGCGGGTAGAGATTACTAAAAAAATAATAATAAAAAACTTTTAAAAAAAGGTCTTGTATAGTAGTGCCCGTTCACCAGCACATTCCCAGAACTTAGAAATTCTAAATTGAGTAGAACATAAATTACAAATTCAGGTGTGAAGAAACTGGTAAATTACTTCCTAGAATGGGAGCTAGGTTTCTGGAACATATCATGGGAGGAAGACTATTCACTGTAAACCTTTGTGCACTTTTTAATATACCTGTTCAAAAATTATTATAGTTAAAATTATATAGTTATAGTAAATTAGTATTCCTAATCTGCTTCAGGAGATAGCAATAGAGCAATAAACAAGGTGTTCTGGGTTGGGGAGAAAAAAATACAACAAAAGAACAATTTAAGAATTTATTAAATGATATGAAACAAATTTAAAGGGTTCTATGACAGGGGCACCTGGGTGGCTCAGTTGGTTAAGCATCTGCCTTCCCTGAGGGTCATGATCTCAGGATCCTAGGATCCAGCCCCGCATCCAGCTCCCTGCTCAGCTGGGAGCCTGCCACTCCCCCTACTTGTGCTGTCTCTCTCTGTCAAATAAATAAATAAAATCTTTAAAAATAAATTAATTAATTAATTAATTAATTAAATGGTACTATGACAGAGATTAATGGAAGGCTGGGTTACTTTAGGTAGGAAGTACTTTAGGCTTCTATAATGTCAGGAAAAATGGCCATAGATGAGGCTGGCCCCACACAGTATGGGCCAGTTTTTGAACCTGCAATATAAATTCCCTGACTCATTGCAACAGAGAGGCCCGACTTCCTTCTTGGAAGGACAAGATTTTACAAGAACATCCTGCTTGCTACATTAATAACAAAATGTCAAATGAATTAAATCCTTTATTAATTAATCCTTGCTATGTCATCAAGAAGGAGTAAAAAAGGCAAGTGTTTTTGAGAGTAAGATAACAAGGATAGAAGCACAGAAGAGAGAAGAAATTCCTCTCAGACTGGAAAGAAATTGGAGGTCTGTGGATTCTGTGGGCTCCCTCCAATACCCTGGGGGAGGGACCAGGACATCAGATACACCTAGAGAAGCTCAAGAATTTGACAAAGAAACCCCTACTAAAGATGTCTCAGGAATCTTGGAGCTGCTACCAGGACCACAGGGCTTTGCACAATATATTCTGGTACAATGACACATTGCCTTTCCCCAAATGTTCTGTTCCACCTAAGAATCTAGGGCATTCCCACAATTCTGTACATAAGGCAGTCAATAATGACAAAGATTTAATTTCTCACTAGTATAAACATGGGAACAAAGATTTAATTTTGTTATTAAATATAAAGTCAGGCGCACCTGGGTGGCACAGTTGGTTAAGCGTCTGACTCTTGATTTTGGCTCTGGTCATGATCTCCAGGTCCTGAGATCGAGCCCCGGGTGGGGGCTCTGCGCTCAGCTTAGAGTCTTACTTGTCCCTTTCCCTCTGCTCCTTCCTCCGCGAGCTCGCTCTCTATCCACCCCTTCTCTCTTTCAAATAAATAAATAAATAAAATCTTTAAAAATAAATAAAGTCCTAAGATATTTGTTACACAACCAAGTTTGTGGAGTAAATTCATAATGGCATCACAGTAATTTCAAAAGTCTTCAGTTTTCTCTGGCAGACACGCCCAACATTTCTTGTGAATATCATATGTATCCCTACAACTCACAAAGTATATTTGCAGCCGCAAAGAGAAAGCTCAATTAGACTGTAAATTAAGACCACACACAGAAACAACAATGCTACCACTTACCTTCCAATCCCAAACTGCTTCCTTCCCTTCTTTATGAGCCAGGCCAGAAAGTCAATCTTTTCCCCCTGCTCGTTACTCCAGAAGTTGCTTAAGTGGAATTAGACATAAGCACTATTGAAGAGAGGTGGGGCTTAAGGAGAGTGACAAGCACACAAGGCTCTCTGAGGTTAAAAGAATGACAATAATAGGTAACTTATTGAGGTCTACCATATACTGGGCACTTAGTACTTCACATACACTAATTCAGTTAATTAAGGAGGTACATTTACCTTCCCATTTTACTGGTAAGGAAGCTTTACTGCAATGAAGTAACATGCCCAAGTTCACATATCTACTCATTGGTAGAGCTGGGCTTTCAACCAATACATTCCATTTCCAGAGTTCTAAGTCTTCACCACTTTCTCCTACCTCCTCTAAAATAGGTGATTCTTAGGAGTTAAAATAAACATTATTGAAGCTTGGTCATATATACTTGAGAGTGCATTGTAGTATTTTCTATACTTTTGTATATGTTTGACATTTTCCAAAATAAAAGTCTTCTAGAAACAGGGCGATTGCGGGGGGGGGGGCACCTGGGAGGCTCAGTGGGTTAAGCAGCAGACTCTTGGTTTGGGCTCAGGTCATGATCTCAAGGTCCTGGGTTGGAGCCCCGGCAACTGGCTTCCCGCTCAGAGGGGAGTCTACTTCTCTCCTTCTCCCTCTCCCTCCTCTTGTGCTCTCTCCCTCTCTCTAACTCTTTTTTTAAAAATAGGGCAATTTTACGGTGTACAGACTAACTCCACACATTTATCAATTTGTAATAATTAACGGGATAGATGAAGAATATAAGTATTAACCAAATTAACCAAAAGGCATCTTTCCACGTCTGTTTCTAGCAATGGCAAACGCACGACGGCTTTTACCCAGGTTCCAAGGTTATCCTGGGCTATTATGAATGTGTGATAAAACTGCATTCCCTGCCATTCCCTTCACATCACACAACCCAAGCACAGAGCCATTAACCTAAAACTCCTAAACTACTGTCGACCATGACAGAGGCACTGGGATCAAACGGGAAATGAAGACACTTACGAGTCTGTCTTAAATTTGATCTCATTTCTACAAGTCCCTACCTGTTAGGTCAGTCGCTCCTGGTCTCAGAGTCTCAATCTCCTCTTCGTAAAATGAGAACAATGAAGCCTACGTTACAGGCTTGGTGCAGGAATAATGAAAGAAAATATGTAAAGAGCCAAACTGACTTCTGCAGTTATAACCTCAATCTGTTTTGTCCCCTTCCTTCTCTTCCCGCTTCTGCAAGGGATGAATAAAAGTTAACGTTCTTTGTTGAAAAATGAGATACAGTAGCATTTATTGTTTTTGTCGTTACCAAAAAATGGAGGCTGGCCAGGCCCCAGTGTTGGGTACACAGTGGGTAAAATCCACAGACGCAGGACCTGCTGTGTAGACTCGACTGTACTCCTGTGGCCGGAAGACCCCAGTGAGCGGATTAATCTCCCAACCTGCGGGCCCGGGACCCTTGGCGGGGGCTGCCCCGCCTACCTGGCAGCGCACGCGCAGTCGCTCGCCCGGCTCGCGGGAGGCGGCGGTCCCGCCTCGGTGGGCGGGGCCATGAAGGAGGGGAGGCGTTGCCCCGCAGAGGGCCCGCGCGGGCTCAGCCTTTAAGGGCCACCAGTGGGGACGGCCGCTGAGCGTGTTAGGAGGCCGTTGCTTTCCTCAGGGGCTCTCTTCCAGGCTCGGTCCGGTGTCGGCATGGCCCGTGAGTGTGCGGACGGGTGGGGAACGCGGCGGGGAGCGTCCGCTGAGGGAGGCTAGCTCCGAAGCGCAGCTGGACCGGAGGCGGGGACTGGCTGGTGTATCCCTTTCTGTCTGGCGGCGCGGGGACCCTGTTCTCAGTCCGCAAAGGGAGAGGGACGGTTAGCTTCGGGTCCGCCTGAGAAATCGGGCTAGTACCTGCCGGTCAGGTGCGAGTTTACACGGTAAAGAACACCTCTCCGGAGATGAGGTGTGTGAGGACGGCGGTCCCGGGAGGCGTCCTGTTCTGAAAGGGGTTTCTAGCTGGTACTTAAGGTCCTAAGGCCTGATGAGGACTGGAAGCTCCGACTGAGTCTCCTCCCTAGTTCTTTTGTTTGGCCCTTACAGGTAATGTTTCTCGAATAGCCTCATTTGTTCGCCTAACAGTCGAATTGTGATGGGCCAACTTGTGGAGCTGTGTTCCCTGTGTATCTATCCTTCTTTCCATTCACGCTTTTCAAAAGCTAGACCTTAATTTGGAATACTGACCCGTATAGACTGAGGAGTGGAATGCCTGTTGTAAGAGACCTGGTATTTACAGCCAGTGAACACATTCATTGGTATCATAATATTCTTAAGTGTTTACCTCTAAGCTTCCTCCTCGTCAGATACGGGAACAGCGTTCAGTGTAATTACTCTGCTGGAGTATCTGTTAAAAAGCTAACTTCAGATGCATTTAAATAAGAGCGTTTTTACGGAATTCGTAATTACTTTTGAGATGGGGAAAGAGCATGACTTTGGCTTTGTAGGAGGAAATCAGCGAGAACTTGCCCGCCAGAAAAACATGAAGAAATCCCAGGAAATTAGCAAGGGAAAAAGAAAAGAGGATAGCTTGACCACCTCTCAGAGAAAGCAGAGGTAAGTGATACTAATGGAATTTTCAAGTCACTGAAGTTTTTGTTTTGGAGAATGGAGAGAATGTTTTAAATCCTTGGTAGAACTAGGCTTAGACTGCATATAGGGGTAACAGTTGAGCATTTGTTGCGTGCACACTAAAACTATATAAGGTAGTAATTATCCCAATACATGAATGAAAAATTTCCAGCTCTCAAGCCATAGTCTTGAAGAGACACTCAGGCTTCACTCACCACAACCATAAAAATTTCATTTAGCAAAATATTTGAATGCCTTCCACATGGCAGGCACTGTTAGGTACTAGAGATACAGCATTTTCAAGGCAGACATCCTACCCAAACTAGTCAAGATAACAGGTGACTCAATTACAGGGATTAAGGTTCTGAAGGAGACACAAAAAAGCGTATGTAGCTATATTGACTTCTGAAGATCCTTTGTGTTGGAGAAAATGCAGGTGCACAGTCTTGATGTATGATTATATGTGAAAAATAATAGAGAAATGCTACAGAAATATTTGGAGAGTGCAGCTTAAATTTTTTAAAAAGCATTCATATTTATAACAAGCTTAATTTTCTAAAAACAAATTTTGTATATGTACACTTTGGAGGTCAGGTGGAGAATTGACTACACATGCTTCAGCGGGGCTTCTCTGTGATCCTCAAGCCTGCACATTAAAACCACCTGGGAAACCCTAAGGGCTACTCAAGCCTATACCTTAAATCCAGTCTTGATTTAATTGGTCTGGGGCTGGGCATAACCAGTGCTCTAAGTAAATTTTATTGTGCCTAAGTTAAACCTGCCTTTAAAAAGGTCCCCAGGTGATTCCAATGTGCCACTAGAGTTAATAATCATTTGGGGGGCACCTGGCTAGCTCAACAGTGAAGAATGTGACTCTTGAGTCATGACTTCAAGGCCCACATTGGGTTAATTATCACTTCATGCTTTCTTTCTATGATTTTAAAGTGATAAGGTTTTCCCTAAACTTTTGTTTACCCACATTGGAGTAAAAGTGAACATGGTACAAATCAGTGACCCTAGTCTAGCTTGGCTCAGTAATAGTCCCTGTTAAATGAATATCCACTTGTTAGAAAGCTCTGTGCTGGGTACTCTATACGTATTATCTCTCTTCATTACCCTGAAAAGTGGTATTAGCCTCAATGTATAGAATAGGAACCTGAGGCTCTGAACTTCAGTAACATTACTAAGGGTACAGCGAGCACAACAGAGCTCAGCTTCAAACAGAAAAGTAACTATCACTATTCTTTTCCATGATACTTCATTTCTTGTAGCTGTCTTGTTTTTCCTTCATCCTCATTCCTCATCTTTGCTATTGGCTTTACAGAAATGTCTACTATCATGGACAGAGCTACTCACCCTGAAGTAAAATCTCACAGTAAATCTATGTGATAACAGGAAAGAGCCTGAACTTTGAAATTAGACAAACTTGGGTTTTATGTGATTTAAGGCAAATTATTTAGCTCTAAACTTTTAATTTTTTTTTAATTTGAATCATGGGGATAATAACAGTTGCTATGGGACTTAATCCAGAGTCAGCAAATTGGCACATAGTAGGTGTTGATTACAAAGCCATTTAATGTATTTTTTTTTTTTAAATAAGGATTTCCTGGACCATCTAGCCCAGGTAGTCTGGTTGTAGTTGAGTTAATATGATATATGGAGGTTCAGCCAAAGACACAAAGGGTTAAGGAAGTGCCTGAATATCCTGCTGTTTTTTAGTGTAATCCATTTTTAATCACTAGCTATCGCTCTTTCAGGCTTGTAAGAAACTTAATTGCTTCGTAACATCTATGTCCTAATGCTAGGTACCATTTTGGATATCTAGAAGACTTCTTAAATGCTCCTTCTTTCAGAGAAAAATAGAATATATTAACTTTGTTGACAACCAAGAGTAATTGCCATTATTTCTGTATATAACTGCCTAATATCGGATAGATATATTCATAGCTATTCCACAAAACAACCCTAGTAACTACTTTCCTGATTTCGAAAGGTCATTATTTGCTCAATAACAATAGAGATGGTTTTCAAAATAAGATGTGACTTCAAAGCTCTTCCATACTTTGTTTTCCCATTCTGTTGCCATGAAAACAGAAAGAAGTGAATCTTTATATCTTTTAGATTGTTTCCTAATATGCTTAATGGGTTATGTATACAAAACAAGAACATAAAATCGGTTTTTCTGTAACAACTTACAGCCTTTTCCCCCATTATAGGGACTCTGAGATAATGCAACAAAAGCAGAAGGCAGCTAATGAGAAGAAGTCTATGCAGACGAGAGAAAAATGATGACTATTTGGAAAAACCTGGGTGTTATTGCCAACTAGGTGTATCATAAGCTCTAAGGTCAAAAATTTTGTGGAGCAAACAGTCATATGTTATACCCTTATAAAACTATTTTAAACTTTACCTTTCAGCCTGACTTAGTGTAATGTTTCAGAACCATTCTTCAAAGAATAAAACCATAACCATTCATGTGATATATTGGTGAACGTTATTTTTTTTTTTTTATCAGCGGTGAGCATTTATATAATTTGCTAGAGAGGTAACGTGATGAGATAATAGAATCTCCTATAAATCTAGAATCTTTGTCATAAACTTTGTTAAAGTAGATCTTATTTAAAGTCAACTTGATTGTATAATAGAATTTATGGTACATTTATCTAATGTTGCTTTGTAATTAACTGGTTTGCTTGAAGAATTTACAAGAGATAGTACAGACCCACCTGGAATAGCAACTAAATGAATACAAACTAAATGAAGAGTAACTTAGAAAATTCTCGGAGTTTTGCTTACAGCTTTAAAATTGTTTGGAGTAAGTGCCTTTCTTTTAATAGACTATATTCTTTAGAACAGATTTAGGTTCACAATAAAATTGATTTTTCATGTATCCCCTGCTTCTATTTATACATAGCCTCCATTATGAATATGCCCCACCGGAGTGGTAAGTCTCTTGTAACTGTTGAACCTATATTAACACATCATGATCACCCAAAGTACACAGTTTACTAGTACAAAGTACAAAAGATTCACTCTTCATGTTGGAAGAGTATCATTTTTTAAGTCTATTCTGAGACTGAAAAACTTGTGGCTTAATAGTGATAAATATGGAAATATATTAACCTAGAGAAGGGTTTAAGACTACACTGTTCTGAAGCAAATAGGCATGATGACTGCAAAGAGTCTACTGCTCTTTAAGACTTGGCCTCCTATTTTAACAAAGGTTCTGGTAATCTTGACATAGGTCACTTAGCAATGGTACCACCTATTAATGGGGTGGAATCCTCAGTGTCTAATACTGAAAGAGGCAAATGGGAAGTTTTTATCTTCACATTACTACAGCTTTTCAGGTAAAGTTAAACTTTGTTCTATTTTTTGGGTTAACTTAAGTCTTTGAACTTTATATGATGGTAGTTATAAAGGCAAAAGGATTGCAACAGCTTAAGTTACTTTCTAATAAAAGGGATGATGAAGTCTGATTGTACTGCAAAGATTCTTTATGGGTCTGATTTCTGTAGTCCTATCTCCAGAATTTCTACACAGTGATGAGTCATGAGTACAAAGAACTTGTTATGCTTTCAGCTGTATACTTTGGGTTTTTGTTTGTTTTGTTTTTTTTTTTTTGGTAACAATTTCCATGTTTAAAATGCCCTGTGTAGTGGAATAACTTTAACTTTTTAAAAGTTAATCTTTATAAATCTGGGGAAAACTGCAGTTTCCAAAAGAACATGGATATTAGGATAAGGAAGATCTCTATGTTGTAATTAATCATTAAGACTTAAATCCAAAACTGCATCTTAAAAAAAAAAAATATGGCACTTGAATGAATTCATTGTTAAGATAAAGGGTTTAGTTTTTAACTAAAACATGACCACACATTTCCTCGAGGCAGACAAAAAAGTTATCTGAGAGGAAGAAAATTAACTGTAATTGCTATAATATATTGACACTTTAGTTTCTTTTCTTGTGGTATATTTAAGCAAAGTAACTAAAATAGCTAAACTTCTAAACATCGTAACTGGTCAAGATATTTGTTAATATCTCAACCACAAGGTATTAAGGGAAAAGTACAGGTGAATAATTGCATCCAGTCAGTAAAGTTAATTTATGCACTAACTTTAGATCATTCTTTTGGTATGTTGCTAAAGCAAGATAAAATTACTTAAATGAAGTAGTGCCAATTTTAAAATGTAATTTAGAAAATACTGAACTCCATAGAACACCCTCAGAGGCATTAAAATTGCTATCTTGCATTATCCTTAACACAGTAGTGGATTGTCATTAGCAATCTTCATGAGTCCTGCTGAGATGTGTGAGGGAGCAGCTGCTACTGCCCAAGGTGAGAACAGTGAGGTCAGATTCATCAGTTACTTGATTCCTTTTGAGTACCTTTCCTATTAGTTGCGTGTGTAAGAAATTGTTACCCACTCAACACACTATAGCTCGTTTTTAAAAAATAGGACTCACAGGAAATACTGATTACTGACATTATTTTTCTAACTTTTTAAGAATATATTTTGCTCTTTTTCTGCATGTTTTTATAGATGGGACGAAGTTACTTGAGGAGAGTGAGAATCTATGTATTTTCAAGTTGTGCCTTGTAAAGTTTTTCTGTTCAAGGCAGGGGTCATACCAATACTGTTAGCTTTGAGTCTAAAAGCTGTTTGAAAACTATTGAACTTTAAAAAGCCTATCCCCTCACAGTGTATATGTCTATCAAATTATATTGTACACATTAAGTATAAACAATTTTGTTAGTAAATCATAACCTCATTGAAGCAGTAGGAGGGAAAATACTCCTAAAGTGAAAACCTAATATAAAATTCACTTTGGCAGTCAGAATTTGAGATTTGTACATTTTATCATCTGTGTCAGCAGTGACTTAAACTAAGCAGGGAGTGTGTGAACTTCTTTAGGTAAGTTCCTAATTGCCTTATGTAATGAGGACCTAAAGTAAAAATTGAATTGAAAAACTGAATTAACTTTATGAAATTGTCAACCATAGTTTTCCATTAGAACAAAACAGTAAGAGCATTTATTAAACTGCCTCCTGCAACTTAATCTGCTAAAGTACTTGCTATTTAGTAATCCTGTATTGGAATATATTGTCTTTCCAGATGGCCAAGTCATGAAAATGTGAATGGGAAAAGAGGAATGACTCTAAGTTGCTGAAATGCACTTTCCCATAAATTGCACCAAGATTTTAAACTTCATATAGACTTTTCCTTACAACTTTGCTTCTTAAAAACCTTTCACATACCACTAAATCCGCTAATACACATGAGAAGTTTACAAGTAGCCTGCTATTAGATGATTTGTCCAGGAAAATTGAGATTTTAAATTTTGATTTTGATTGTAACAGAACTTTCTTTTTAAAGATTTTGTCAGAGGACAAGCAGGGGGAGCCGCAGGGGAAGCAACAGGCAGAAGGAGAAGCAGGCTCCCCGCCGAGCAGGGAGCCCGATGCAGGGCTCAATCCCAGGACCCTGAGATCATGACCTGAGCCGAAGGCAGATGCTTAACTGACTGAGCCACCCAGGCGTCCCTCTAACATAACTTTTATAGAAATATTTTTCATGCCACATACTATTCATGCTACTCTATCAATTGGACGTGACTTCGCTTACTGGTGTATCCATACAGGAACATTTCCTTGAGTATTACTGAATGGAGCTTTTTTTACACAAATTTTTAGTTTGTAAGAAATTGCCCACCAACCTGGCTGTAATCAAGACAAAATCCTATTGAATACTTTCCTTTTATAAACATATATTGCATAACAAAGCCTTTTGTGAGGGCTTTGGATTTTGGGGGGAGAGAGGAGTTATTGGTCAAAGGCTCATTTGGCCTTGTACACTCAAGATGACTGTTAAGGTGGCTTATGAATAGACATTTAATATAGTGATGTATTTTAATGTATGCTTGAAGAAATAGAAGCACATCAAACCTGTGCTTTGATGGTATATTGAAATTTCTAGTTGCAAACCAAATGATTAATTATAAATAACCACAACAGCTATTTGAGTGGATGAGAGACTCCAGAATCCAAGGAAAAGTTGAAGACTCAGGGCTTTGGAAAGGTCAAGAGTTGGACAGCCCCAGGTACTATGAAAATTTTTTATTCCACAATGCTGCTGTCAGGGTGAAGTTTTGACAACTATTTTCAGTCTTTATGTCATTCAGAGTTCCTCCAAATGAACTTGTTTGGGTTACATGCCTACCCTTCAGCAAGGGGAGGGCAGCGCCTAAGAGGATATAACCAAGAGTATATCCCATGAGGAATAGGTGGTCCTCCTAACAAATCTGGGGTCCTGTTGTCAGAAAGAAGGGGGGAATGGATGCTGGGCAGACTCTTATTGCAAGGCTAAGATTAAATTTAAAAAATGAAGATACATGATATGCATACCATGAAGGTGGTAAGTAAATGTCTGAAGTGTGAAATGAAGCTCATGCCATTCTTACCTCTACCAGCTTTCAAACCTCCAAAATTCCATGCCTGCTTATTATTAAAAAAATTGGGAAAATGCAACAAAAGGGCTGAACTTTAGCCATAAATTAGTTACTCAGAAAACTAAACAATACCCGTACTGTATGATCTAGTCATTGCGCTCCTGGGTGTTTATCGCAGTGAAATGATAGTAAAGAGTATACACCTTAAGTGTACATTTTTACTGACTTTTACTAGCCAATACCCAGATCAAGATCCATAGACATTTCTAGCACCCTAGCAGGCTCCCTTGTGACTATCAGTGTAGATTAGTTTTGCATGTTTTTGAATTTCCCATAAGTGAAATCATCCAGTATGCACTTGGGTCAGTCTGTCTGCATTTGGTCAACATGACTTGTGTGAGAATGCTTTGTCTTGTGTGTGTCAGTAGCTCTATCTTTTTCATTGGTGTGTAGTATTCTGTTATAAAAATATACCATGATTTAGTTATCCACTCTACTTTTAATGACGTTTGGATTGCTCTTAGTTTGGAGCTTTTAAAAATAATTCTGCCATAAATATTTTATATATATCTTTTAGGGGTCATAAATATGTATTTCTATTTAATATATAATTAGGAGTGGGTCATAGAGTATATAAAATTGTTGTCTAGTTTTCCTTAATGCTCATTTAAGCACTTATAAACATATAACTAAGGGATGTGGGGAATTTCCTTGGGTTGCTGTAACAAATTACCACAAACTTGGTGCCTTACAAGAACAGAAATTTATTCTGTCACACTGCTATATGCCAGAAGTCTAAAAGCAAGTTGTCAGCAGGACCACATGCCCTCTGAAGATTCTAGATGATAATCTTTGCTTGCCTCTTCCAGTGGCTTCAGACATTACTTTGCTTGTGGCCCCGTAACTCCTGTCTTTGTCTTCCCATAGCGTTCTTTTCTCAGGCTTCTTCCTGGTGGTGGTGGTGGTGGTTGTTTTTAAGTAGGCTCCATGCCCAATATGGGGCTTGAACTCATGACCCTGATGTTGAGAGTCACATGCTCTACTGACTGAGCCAGGCAGGTGCCCCTTCTTCCTGTTTCTTAAAAGGATATTTGTCATTGGGTTTAGGACACACTCTAATCTAGGATGATCTCCTCTTAAGAGGAGCAGCACAACCTTTTTCCCAAATAAGGTCATATTCACAGTTACTTGGTGGAGGTATCATTTTTGGGACCACCATTCACCCACTACAAAATGGGAAACAAAAACGGGGAAACTTAGCTATAACTTATTTTTCTTTTTTAAGCCATGCCTACAGGTCAGTCCATACAGATCTAACCATAGTATGGATGTATAGTAATTTATCCGGTGATTTCCTTACTCATGGACATTGAAGTTGTTTGTAAGCATTTGCCACTACAAACAATTCTGTAATACAGTCATACCTCTGTAATGTTCTTTTATTTCTGTAAGAATGCATTCTTAAAGGTAGGATTCTTAGGACAATGGTAGAGTACATGCATTTGCAATTTTAAAGTATTTCCAGCAAGAAAATAGCTCTCTATACCCCCATGCCCTTAATAACATCAAATATTAATCTCTATTAATTTTGTCAACCTGAGTGAAAAATGGTATCTTAGTTTTAATAAGTAATTCCTTGACTGAAGAGGTTGAGCATTTTTTCCATGTTTATTGGACATTAGGATTTTCTCTTCGATCTACTCATCTTTTCTCTCTGCTTTATGCTTTTTATTTCATTTAGCCTTCACATGTAGGCACTACTATTATGCCCACCTGTATAGTTAAAGAAATTCAGGTTTTAATTAAGGAATTTCCCCCAAGCTTACCCATCTAGTAAGTGGCATGTTAGGGATATTAAACCAGCCAGACTGAGTGCAGGATTAAGGCTTATTTTCATATTTATTGGCCACATTTTTCCCCCCCCAGGAATATTTTGTTTTGGCTTTTTTTTTTTTTTTTTTGGCAGTTTTTACTTTGGACAAAGCTTTTTTAAAATATATAAACATATAATTATATAAATTATACTAAATATATAAAGGAAAGTAACCTTTTTTTACATGTAAAAAATATTTTCCAAACTATTGTCTGTCTTTTCATTGTATTTATTTTTCTTTTGCCAGAATTTTTAACTACATAATCATATGTCTAGTTACTTTATAAGTAAGGATGCGACTGACAGCAGAGTTATCCTGTCTGACATGTTAAAATTTTTTAATGTGAACTTGAATACCTTTGTTTGGGCAGGGACTGGGCACAGTGAGTGGGATGGGGTGGAGGGATAGTCTCCACCTAACTGATTACAGTACCCACGACCCCTATTGCTTACTCCTCCTTCACTTACTTACATTATGCACCTGACTCCCAAAAGGTATTTGAGTTTTCAGTGCTTGCATGGTTTTGTGTTTCTATCTTCAGATCTTCCCCAACCCAAGTTTATAAAAATCACCTAGAATGTACTTTGGTGTATGATGTGTGAGGACACCAAACCTCAGATCCTGAATGGTTAATTATATCTGTTGTTTATGAATTACACTACATTTGTCCATTACATCATTCAAATATTCTTCGAAAACATCATTTTTAATTTTTAACTTCCTGCGGCTGTAACAGTTCTGTGAGCATTCTTGTACTAAAATCACCGATACTATCTCTGATCTCCTGCCCCTAGACCCTGATAACATAAGGGTAATGAACTAATTGGGTTTGGCCTTGTCATTTGTTTATTCACTATTCCACTTGAAATTCAAATTGGAAACCTCATCACCAATGATTTGAATCCTTTATTTGCTCGTGGGCAAGTTCCAAGAGTCACTGAAGGTATTTTGGTATGGAAATTCCATATGCACGAAGATTGGTTCCAGTTCATGAAGTTAAATTTGATGTTTTCGTAAGTGCCTTCAAATCAGGTGAAATGGTTTTTCTTTGGACGTTCACTGCATTGTGCTTTGAGTGCTTTGTCTATCATATGAAATAACTATAAAATACAGTAACTCAAATGTAGAGGTCACCATCAGGAATAAGAACTTCATATTTTCTTTGAGGACAAAAATTCCATAGGTTTATTTTTGTTGATGAACCTGGTCCTGATAAGTAGAAATACTTTTTCAACAAAGAATCTGCCATTCTAAATTTAAGATACTATTCCTCCTTGAAAACCTTATGCTAAGGGAAAAATTCCAGACACAAAAGGCCACATATTCCATCTATATAAAATATCCAAAATAAGTAAATCCATACAGAGAGAGTGATGAGTAGTTGTGAGGGGCTGAAAGGAGGGAAGAATAGGGAGTGACGGCTAATGGGTACGAGGTCTCTTTTTGGGGTGAAGTGATCTAGAATTAGTGGTGGTGGCTGCATAACCTTTCGAATACACTAAAAACTAAGTTGTTTGCTTTAAAATGGTGAAATTTATGGTACGTAAATTAAACTTCAAAAAATAAAAACCTCATTCCAAATTGTTCAAATTTCTTCATGAAGGGGTTCCTGGCTGGCCCCATAGGATCATGCAACTCTTGATTTCCAAGTGGTGAGTTCGAGCCCCATAATGGGTGAAGAGATTACTGAAAAAAAAAAATTAAATGCTATTGTGAGAATTTTGATGATTGAGAAAAATCTCAGTGGTTTTTAAAAAACACATCTATTTCTGATAGCTATAAAAGCCAAAGGCAAGCCCTCAAACTTCCTTGGGTAGATTTTTTTTTTTTAAGAAAATTACGTGTACATGGAATCCATCTGGCAATCCTAAATACTTAATAAAGAATCTGGAAAAGTAAATGATAAACTCCTGCTAAGATCTAAAATCCTGCTTGATCCATGTAAAGACCAAAAAAAATGCACCTCCTTAAACAGACAATATTTGATCCCATTTTTCTTGTCTATCCCTTTCACTTTATCCATCACCATACTCTTCCCACTCCCTGTTGTCAGTTTATTCTCTATGAATCAGTTTGTTTTGTTCAACTGTTTTTTAGTTTTCACATGTAAGTGAAGTCATATGGTATTTCTCTGACTTATTTCACATAGCATGGTACTCTCTCGGTTTGTCCATGTTGTTGTAAATTGAAAGATTTCAGTGTGCATATGTGTATAAACACATCTTTATCCACTCATCTGGTGTTTGCATCAATTTATATTCCCACCAATAGTGCACGAGGATTCCCTTTTTACATCCTTACTCTCACTTGTTATTTCTTCTCTTTCTGATAATAGCTATTCCAACACCTGTAATAGCTCATTGTAGTTTTGATTTGCATTTTCCTGATGATTAGTGATATTGAGCATCTTTCCATGTACCTGTTGACATCTGTATGTGTTCTTTGGAAAAATGCCCATGCAGGGCCTCTGCACATTTTTTAAGGGGATTGCTGGATTTTGGGGTTTTGGGTTTTTTTGTTTTGTTTTTAGAGTTTTACAAGTTCTTTACGGATTTTGGATGTTAGCCCCTTATCAGTTAAATCATACGTGAGAATGTATTCACCCACTCAGTAGGTTGTCTTTTCCTTTTGTTGGTTTCCTTCATACTGCAAAGAATGAAAGTTTGATGCAGTCCCATTGGTTTATTTTGATTCCTTTTTTAAGTTTCAAAATGTACTAGAGAAGATTTGGGAAAATGGATATTAACCTAAATGTTAAGGTTGAGAAGTGGCTAAAGGCATGAACTCTACTACCTGGAATCCAGGCAGCTGTATAAATGCTCTGTGCCTGTTTCCTTTTTTTTTTTTTTTTTTTTGTTGGTTGGGGGGGCGGTGTGTGGCTATCAATAGTTCATTACTTTTTAAATTTTTTGAAGTAATCTCTACTACCTAATGTGGGACTATAACTCACAACCCCCGAGATCAAGAGTCACATGCTCTACCTACTGAGCCAGCCAGGTGCCCCTCGTTCCTTTTTGTTGCTGAGTGGTAGTATATGGTACACATGTGCCAAAGTAAATTTCCTCATCTTTAAAATGGTTATAAAAGTCCCTCACTTATCGGGTTGTGAAAATTAACATAAAACTTTGTAAAGCACTTTTTAAAATGGTAGCTATATTATTGGTTACCTCTAGACTTACTTTTGTATTTCTTACCCATATTTCCTAAATTATCTGCAATGGACAGTATTTTCTATGGAAATTTGCTTAAAACAAAAACACCCTGGTCGAATCACTCAACGAACCTACGAAAAAGTGAAATCAAAGAATTGAAAGAAGGCCGAAAAGAAACAGCAGTGCGACCAATCACGGAGATCTCGACCACTCCTAGAAAGCACGCGGAGTCCTCCAGGCCTCGTGGCCGCTCTCCAGGACACCGTACTCTTCCGCTCCCAGAGGTCCCGAGCGGCGGAAGTCGTCACTTTCAGAGAGACGCAGCCCACGCCGTGCACCCGGCAGCAGGCTCGCCATGGCGATGGGCGGAGGTGGCGGCGTCCCGGAGCAGGAGGACTCGGTGTTGTTCCGGCGTGGCACCGGCCAGGTGAGGTCTTGGACGGCACCGCCTCCCGACGAGAGTCCCGAGCAGGCTCCCGGCGCCCCCCTCCCAGCCCCCGCGGCTGGGCGGGACCTGGCGGGTTCGCTGATTGCGGGGCCGTATTCCAGGTTTCTACATCTTCACCCGTTTGGGAGCCTTAGCCACAAGCTCCTTCCTCTTGCGGCTTGGACTCCCTGATAGCTGAGAGACAATTCCCTACCTCACCTCGATCGTACCCTGGTTTGTCCGTTCTCTCTGATTGGGGGGGTGTGCGGGGGGCAGACCGCGGTGAAGCAGGCAAACCAGTTAGGAGTCTGTTGAAATGATCCAGTTTTAGACCAAGGTGTTAGCAATGGAAAGCAAAGTTCTTGGATTCCAAGTGTAATTTGAATCATGAGGCAGTGGGTTTTGCACATGGATTCGATAATGGAGATTTGAGAGAGGAAAGTCAAAGATAATTCCAAGATTGCCCAGAATCATTGAAAAGATGAAATTGCTTTTTACTGAGGTGTGTTAAGGAAGACTGCAAGTGGAGAAGGTTTGTAAGGGGGAAGATCAACCTTGGGTAAAATCTGATTGGAATGAGTTTAAATCAGGAGAGAAGAAAATCAAAGGAAAATTTATAAAAGTTGTAAATAGAAGGTAGAGAAATTGGGCAATAGATGGAGGGGGGACTGAAATAGAATTCTCAGTTTCGTTTTTTGTTTGTAAGATGAGAGAAACCTGTTTCAACATTTTGTGGGCTGGTGGGAAAGATCTAGTAAGGATGGAAAACTTGGTGACACAAGAGACAAGACAAATATTGAAGCACTGTTCTAGAGTAGCTAAGAGGATGGATTTGGCCTTTGTTAGAAACATTGACAGTTCAGGGAAGGGGTGGGGGGACGGGTTAGCCTGGTGGTGGGTATTAAAGAGGGCACGTTCTGCATGGAGCACTGGGTGTTATACGCAAACAATGAATCATGGAACACTACATCAAAAACTAATGATGTAGTGTATGGTGATTAACATAACATAATAAACAAATTTGGGAGGAGATTTTACTTAGATCCTACCTAGAAAATTCCAGAAATATCCTTTTGGATCTTTATTCATTCATTTAGTCAGTCATTTAATTTTAATGAGCTGACTTTATGTGGCAGGCACTCCAGTAGGCGAGGGACACACAAAGCCACGTTGTCCTACCATCAAAGGGTTCAGTAGAAGCAAGATGGAAGAGTGACGAAATATATTCAATGTGATGAAGCTCAAAGCAGCTGCAAGAGCAGGGTCTCAGAACTCATCAGGGAGAGCATGGAAGGGGGTACGGGGGATGCTTCGTAATAAAGGCAGAAAGCTCTGTTTCACCAAAAAAAAAAAAAATTGACAGTTCATATGGTGATAATTTTGTGCATACAGACCTTTGTGGTTGGACAGATTTGTGAAAGTTCTCTTTTGATTGTGGCTGTTCTTAGTAAAAGAAGTAAAGTCGTCAGCTAGGGGTGAGGGGGGACAGATGTTGGAGCTTTGAGCAGAGTAGAAACTAGGGAGATTGGATGAGTGTTGGACTAGGGAAATGTAGTGGAAGTGTTGCTAGGCAACATTAAAGATCTACTTGAGATTTGTGGTCATGAGCATAAAGGAGACTAGGCAACATAATTGTATTTTTCTCCAGCAAAGTTCAGTTCAAGTGTGTGAGGGCAGGCACAGAGTGAATTAATAGTTGAAATTAGGGGCTTCTGGGTGGCTCAGTCATTAAGGGTCTGCCTTCGGCTCAGGTCATGATCCCATCGTCCTGGGATCGAGCCCTGCATTGGGCTCCCTGCTCAACGGGGAGCCTGCTTCTCCCTCTCCCTCTCCCTCTCCCTCTGCCACTCCCCCTGCTTGTGCTCTCTCGTTCTGCGTCAAATAAATAAATAAAATCTTAAAAAAAAAAAAAAAAAAGGAGTTGAAATTAAAAGGGCTGCACTTTGGAGCGCCTGGGTAGCTAAGTCAGTTTAGCATCTGCCTGTGGCTCAGGTCATGATCCCAGGGTCCTGGGATCAAGCCCCTCATCAGGCTCTCTGCTCAGTGGAGAGCCTGCTTCTCCCTTTCCCTCTGCCCCTCCCCCCACTTGTGTTCTTTCACTCTCTTTCTCTCTCACTCTATCTCAAATAAATAAAATCTTTTTTGAAATGGGGGTGGGGGGCTGTAGTTTTACCAAGAGAATGTAAGGAAGGGAGAGGGAGAGGTACAATTGAATTGTCTTGATAATTGACCATGGAATTTAAGCTGGCTAAGAAATGGAGTGAAGACTCTTAGAGTAAGAGTTTAAAAAGTTGGAGGATCAGTGTTTTGTCCCAAGGAAGTGGAATAATTGCCATCTTCCAGCTACTAGAAGGAATAAGTTGCAGAGGCTGGAAGGTGATAGTTGGAGAGTAGGATTCTTTTTTTTTTTTAGTTTTTAATTTTAATTCCAGTATACTTAACATGCAGTGTTATATTAGTTTCAGGTGTACAATAGAGTGGTTCAGTACTCTCCATTACTTAGGGCTCATCATGGTAAGTTTACTCTTAATCCCCTTCACCTATATCACTCATCTCCCCAACCCCCTCTCCTCTGGTAACCATCAGTTTGTTCTCAGTAGTTAAAAGTCTGTTTCTTGGTTTGTCTCTCTTTTTTTTCCTTCGTTTGTGTTTTTTTGTTGTTTTGTTTTTTAAGTAGGCTCCATGCCAACATGGGGCTTGAACTCACTACCCTGAGATGAAGAGTTGCATCCTCCACCAACTGAGCCAGCCAGACGCCCCGTGTTCCTTTGTTTTGTTTCTTAAATTCCACATATGAGTGAGATCATATGCTATGTCTTTCTCTGATGACTTACTTCACTTAGCATTATACACTAGGTCTGTCTGTGTTGTTGCAAATGATAAGACTTCATTTTTATGGCTGAGTAATATTCCATTGTGTGTATATACCACATCTTCTTTATCCATTTATCTGTCAGTGGACACTTGGGCTGCTTCCATAATTTGGCTAAATAATGCTGCAGTAAAAAGAGGTGAAACACCGATGAAAGGAATTCAAGACAATGCAAAGAAAGGGAAAGACATTCATTCCATGCTCATGGGTTGGAAGAACAAATATTGTTAAAATGTCTATACTACTAAAAAAAAAAAAAAAAAAGTCTATACTACTCAAAGCAATCTACAGATTTAATGCAATCCCTGTCAAAATACTAACAGCATTTTCCACAGAACGAGCACAAACAATCCTAAAATTTGTATGGTACTACAAAAGACCTCGAATAGCCAAAGCAATCTTGAAAAAAATGAAACTGAAGGTATCATAATTCCAGATTTCAAGTTATATAACAGTGGTAGTAATTATTTTTTTAAAGATTTTTTATTTATTTATTTGACAGAGAGAGACACAGCGAGAGAGGGAACACAAGCAGGGGGAGTGGGAGAGGGAGAAACAGGCTTCCTGTGGAGCAGGGAGCCTGATGTGGGGCTCGATCCCAGGACCCTGGGATCATGACCTGAGCCGAAGGCAGACGCTTAACGACTGAGCCACCCAGGCGCCCCCAGAGTGGTAGTAATTAAAACAGTATGGTACTGGCATAAAAATACATACATAGCTCAATGGAATAGAACAGAAAACCCCAAAATAAGCCCACAATTGTGTGGTCAGTTAATCTTTCACCAAGGAGGAATGAATATACAATGGGAAGAAAACAATCTCTTCTACAAATGGTGTGGAAAAACTGGACCACGTTCCTTCACCATACACAAAAATAAACTCAAAATGGATTAGACACCTAATGTGAGACCTGAAACCATACAAATCCTTGAAGAGAGCACAGGCAGTTATCTCTCTGACATTGGTCATGGCAACATTTTTCTAATTAGGTCTCCTGAGACAAGGGAAATAAAAGCAAAAATTATTGGAACTACATCAAAATAAAAAGTTTCTGTACAGCAAAGGAAACAGTCATCAAAACTAAAAGGCAACCAATGAATGGGAGAAGGTATTTGCAAATGACATATCCAATAAAGGGTTAGTATCTAAAATATGTGAAGAACTGATAGAACTCAATACCCAAAAAACAATCCAATTTAAAAATGGGCAGAGGAGGGGCGCCTGGCTGTCTTAGTCAGTAGAGCATATGACTCTTGATCTCATTGTTCCGAGTTCAAGTCCCATGTTGGTGGATGTAGAGCTTACTTAAAAAAAATTAACTAAAAATTAAGAAAAGAATGGGCAGAAGACATGAACAGACATCTTCAAAGAAGACAGATGCCAACACACATCTGAAACAAGGCACCTCATCACTCATCACAACGGAAACGCAAATCAAAACCATAATGAGGGGTGCCTGTCTGGCACAGTGGGTAGAGTATGTAACTCTGGATTTTGGAATCATGAGTTTGACCCCCCACATTGGGCATAGAGTTTACTTAAAAAAAAAAAAAAAAATACAATGAGATATCACCTCACCTGTCATAATGGCTTAAAAAAAAAAAAGTGCGTGAGGATGTGCAGAAGAAGGAACCTTCTTGCACTGTTGGTGGGAATGCAAATTGGTGCAGCCGCTGTGGAAAACAGTATGGAGGTTCCTCAAAAAATTAAAAATACAACTACGTTAAGATGTAGGAATTGCACTATGGGGTATTTACCCAAAAAAAGACAAAAACTCTTAAGGCAAAGGGATACCTGCACCCCTGTATTTATAGCAGCATTATTTACACTAGGGAAATTGGAAGCAACCCAAGTGTCCATTGATACATGAATGGATAAAGAAGATGTGGCATGTATAGACAATGGAATATTACTTAGTCATAGAAAAGAATGAAGTCTTGCCATTTGCAACAACATGCATAGAGCTAGAGAGTTATAATGCTAAGTGAAATAGGTCAGAGAAAAACAAATACCATATGATTTGACTCTTCTGTGGAATTTAAGAAACAAAACAAACGGGCGCCTGGGTGGCTCAGTTGGTAAAGCGTCTGACTCTTGATCTCAGCTCAGGTCCCTATCTCAGGGTCATGAGTTCAAGCCCTGCATTGGGCTCCATGTTAGGCCTGGAGCCTACTTTAAAAAAAAAAGAAAGAAGGAAAGAAAGAAAACAAAGGAAAAAAGAGATAAACCAAGAAAGGCTCTTAACTATAGAGAGCAAACTGATGATTTTGAGAGGGGAGGTGGGTGGGGAGATGGGGATTAAAGAATACACCTATGATGAAATAAAATGACTTTTAAAATAAACATAGGGGTGCATATATCCTTTCAAGTTAGTGTTTTTTTATTCTTTGGGAAAATATTCAGTGTGGTTACTGGATCATAGGATAGTTCTTTTTGCGGGGGGAGGGGTTCTATTATTAATTTGAGTAATCTCCATACTCTTTTCCATGGTGGCTGGTCCAGTTTGCATTGTCACCAACAGTCATGAGGATTCCTTTTTCTGCACATCCTCACCCACACTTGTTTCTTGTGTTTTTGATTTTAGCCATTATGACAGGTGTGAGTTGATATCTCAATGGGGTTTTGATTTGCATTTGCCTCTTAAGTCTTACACAGTTTTATGTTTTACATTTCTCTGATCCATTAGGAATTAATTTTTGAGTATGGCTCAAGATAGGGATGCACATTCTTTTCTCTGCATAAGAGTTTCCAATTGTTTCAGCAACATTTGTTGACACTACTATGCTTTCTCTACTAAACTGCGTGTGTACCTTTGTTTCAAATCATTCGTGTATGGGATTATTTATGACTCAGTTTTATTACATTAGTCTATCTTGATGCTAATATCACACTTTTTGATTACTGTAGCTTCACAGTACATCTTAAAGTCAGATAATGTAAATCCTCCAGCTTTGCTTTGCTTTGCTTTTTCAAAATTGTTTTGGCTAGGGGCACCTGGGTGGCTCAGTGGGTTATGCGTCTGCCTTTGGCTCAGGTCATGATCCCAGGGTCCTGAGACAGAGCACTGGCTCCCTGTTCAGTCGAGAGACTGCTTCTCCCTCTTCCTTTGCCCCTCCCCCCTGCTCTCCCTCGTGCTCGCTCTCAAATAAATAAAATCTTTTAAAAAAGAAAAAAAAATTGTTTTGGCTGTTCTAGGTCCTTTGTATTTCCATTTGAGTTTTAGAATCAGCTTGTCAATTTAATAGATATTGACCCTTGAACAACACTGGTTTGAGCTGTGCAGGTCCACCTATATGTGAATTTTTTGCCATAAATACAGTATGGTACTATAAATGTATTTTCCTTAGGATTTTTTTTTTTTAAAGATTTTATTTATTTATTTGACAGAGACAGACACAGTGAGAGAGGGAACACAAGCAGTGGGAGTGAGAGAGGGAGAAGCAGGCTTCCTGCGGAGCATGGAGCCCGATGTGGGGCTCGATCCCAGGAACCTGGGATCATGACCTGAGCTGAAGGCAGACACTTAACGACTGAGCCACCCAGGCGCCCCTTTTCCTTAGGATTTTAATATTTTCTTTAGTTTATTTCAACGTAAGAATATAGTATATAATACTTTTATCAAATGTGTGTTAATGGGCTGTTCGTGTTACCTGTAAGCCTTCTTTCTGGTCAACAGTAGGCTATTAGTGGTTAAGGTTTTGGCAAGTCAAGTTATATATAGGGATGCTTGGTTGGCTCAGTCAGTAGAGCATGTGACTCTTTATTTTAGGTCGTGACTTCAAGCCCCACATTAGGTATGGAGCCTACTTTAAAAAAAAAAGTTATACACAGATTTTTGACTGGGGTGGGTAGGGGGTGGGGTAGGGAGGAGTTGGCACCCCTGATCCCTCTACCCGCTGTTGTTCAAGGGTCACATGTACTTTATTTTTCTCTCAGAACTGCAGTTACATATATTTGATGCTAACAGCTTGGGTTTTTTTTTTTTTTTTAAGACTTTATTTATTTATCTGACAGAGAGATAGCGAGAGAGGGAACACAAGCAGGGGGAATGGGAGAGGGAGAAGCAGGCTTCCCACTGAGCAGAGAACCCGATGTGGGGCTCAATCCCAGGACCCCGGGATCACGACCCGAGCCGAAGGCAGACGCTTAATGACTGAACCACCCAGGCGCCTCTGGTTTTGTTTTGGTTTTTAACCCAAGATTTCCCTGTTCATATCTTAGTTGGATGAAGCTTATTTTCAGTAGATTCCTCTGCAAAGACTAGTGAGTATAGTGTTCTTGCACATTGTAAAGTTAGTCTTGGTACTTGAAGGACAGGTAGGGTGTATCCCAAGATCCTTGGCTCATACTTTTTCCCATAAATTTCTATGGGAAAGTCTAATATTAATTGATTTTCTTTATTTTGTAAGTGACTTTGTCTTTTTGTTTACAGGCTCTACGAGGTTTTTTTAGAGTTTTTGTTTGTTTTTGTTTTTTTTAGCCTTAATTCTTCAGGGACCCCATTTATACATATGTTAAATATTCTTTGCTAGTCATCCATATTTATCATTTCACTTCTTATTTTTCTTATTTTTTTTTTTAATGGCTTTTCCTTGGTACCACTTAAGTTTTCAGTCAGATGTATTCTTCTTTGGGTACTTTGTAGCCAACATTACTTTTTCTTCCATTTCTTTCTTGATTTTTAACTCCTGATTCAAATCCTGGCCTTTCATTTGCCGTTTTGCCATCTAAATTTTTTAAATATTTGATTCAAGGTGGTTTATGGACACTAGTTTAAGAATGTTTAATTTCATTTGGGTGTTGTGTTTCCCTCTTTTTGTGATTGTTATTTGGGAAGTTTTATCAGCTACAATATTTTTTGTTTTAATAGCTTTGTATAAAATCTGAGCTGTCTTTTCATCTTGAAATGTCCTGTTTCCCTGATCTGACAGTAACCATTGGCATGTGAGGATTTTGAGTTGCTATGTGTTTTACTCTTAAGAACGTCCTTTCCAAGGGCGCGTGGGTGGCTCAGTCGTCCTGCAACCGGCTCCCTGCTCAGTGGGGAGCCTCCTTCTCCCTCTCTCTCTGCCTGTCACTCCTCTGTTTGTGTTCTGTCTCCCTCCCTGTCCCACTCTGTCAAATAAATAAATAAAAATCTTTAAAAATAAATAAATAGGGGCGCCTGAGTGGCTCAGTCATTAAGTGTCTGCCTTCGGCTCAGGTCATGATCCCAGGGTCTTGGGATCGAGCCCATAGTCGGGCTCCCTGCTCAGCGGGAATCCTGCTTCTCCCTCTCCCACTCCCCCTGCTTGTGTTCCCTCTCTGGCTGTCTCTCTCTCTGTCAAATAAATAAATAGAATCTTTTAAAAAATAAAAATAAAAAAAATAAAATGAAAATTGATTAGTCACTATTAATAATTTATAACCTTAAACATTTTGAGAATTCCTTGAGTGATCTAGACATAGCGTAAGTCAAGGGGAAAAGAATATTTTTTGGACCACAGATTCTGTGGTCAGACTAGCATTACCATTGTCTGTATAAACTCAAGCTAATGGCCAGATATTTTCCCACACTGCAAAGCTAAACCCTTTATCAGCTCTTAGAAAAGATTCAAACATGGGTTACCCTTGAACATACTCACTTACTCATTAAATTGTGGAGCATTCACTTTTCAGCGTACCTCTTAGAGCAATTATATAGGTCAGGCTTTGGGGGTAATGTCACATACTCTGTAAGTAGGTAGGCTTTCTGTAGTTTTATTTAGGATTTTAAATACCTGTTTTTAGTGTAATTTCTTTATGTCTGAAGTAAGATGGCTCTTGATACTGACATACATTTTGATGAAATCCATTTAAACGTTGTTTTTGTTCTTTACGCTTCCCAGAGTGATGATTCTGACATTTGGGATGATACAGCATTAATAAAAGCTTATGATAAAGCTGTGGCTTCATTTAAGGTATGAAATGTTTACTTACTCTTTTCCGTATTTCCTCATGTTAATCATTTGGGGAAAAAATTAACTGATAACATAAAGTGTTAATGTACATACTACTCAGTTCTAATTTTGAAGACCAATAGATATCACTGGTTAGTTAACTTAGCTGATAATCTGATAATCTTCCTTTAAAAAGTTGGTAGGCTCTCTGTATTTCATCCCTTTAGCAAAGACAACTGAAGTAGAATTTTAAACACTAATTACTTTTAATGTGTTTGCCTTGTATCAAACTATAAAAGTCCTCTAATTCAGATTAGTGGAAGGGCAGCCTGAATTATAATTTTCATTTAACAAGCCTTCGTTGAAATAATAATGATAAATATCAGTAGTGCTATAATTAGTACTTGTAGAGTGTTTACAACATTTTAGGCACCGTTCTAAGTGCTGTGCTTATATTAAATTAATCTTCTCCAAATCCTGTGATTTGGTTATCAAGTCAAGTGTTCCTGTTGGTAGGAATATACTATTCTTTTAGGGGATGTAGTGTGTTTTTGTGGCCCAAACAAGACATTTACACAGTTGTCCAGCATTACCACTTTCCCTACCATGTGAAGTCTTTAGTTTTTTTGAGCACCATGCATGGGCCATCAATAGTAAGAACATATACTCATAGAGAGCACCAGGTACAAAGTGCACTTCTTTCCCTTAGTCACTCCTGTAGCATGAGGTAAAGATCAAACCTGTATGTCATACTTGAAGCTGAATTCAAATTTGTCAGTAATACTATTGCGGGGTTCTGTAAAATGCAGATTAAAGTGGGGCTCAGCATTGTATGGAATTGATGATATTGCAGAGGGAAGTAGTCTGAGTAGAGGAAAAGATAGTTTACTTTTATTTATTTATTTTTAAAGATTTATTTTGTCCATATATACAATGGAATATTACTCAGCCATCAGAAAGGATGAATACCCAACTTTTGCATCAACATGGACGGAACTGGAGGAGATTATGCTAGGTGAAATAACTCAAAAAGACAAAGTCAATTACCGTATGGTTTCACTTATTTGTGGAACATAAGGAATAGCATGGAGGACATTAGGAGAAGGAAGGGAAAAACGAAGGGGGTGGAAATCAGAGGGGGAGACGAACCATGAGAGACTGTGGACTCCGGGAAACAAACTGAGAGTTTTAGAGGGGAGGGGATTAGGGGATGGGGTAGCCCAGTGTTGGGTATTAAGGAGGGCACGAATTGCATGGAGCACTGGGTGTTATATGCAAACAATGAATCATGAACATTACATCAAAACCTAATGATGTACTGTATGGTGACTAACATAACATAATAAAAAAAAATAAAGATTAGGAAGCCTTTAAAAAAAAAAAAAGATTTAGGGGTGCGTGGGTGGCTCAGACGGTTAAGCATCTGCCTTCGGCGCAGGTCATGATCCCAGGGTCCTGGGATCGAGCCCCATGTCCGGCTCCTGGCTCAGCAGGGAGCCCGCTTCTCCCTCTGCATCTCCCCCTGCTTGTGCTCTCTCTCTCTCTATCTCTGTGTCTCGAATGAATAAATAAAATCTTTAAAAAAAAAAAAAAGATGTATTTTTTAGAGAGAGAGTATGAGGAAGGTTTGGGGGAGAGGGAGAGAGAGAGAGAGAGAGAATCCCAAGCAGAGTCCATGCTGAGCACAGAGCCCAACGTGGGACTCAGTCTCATGACCCTGAGGTCGTGACCTGACCTGAAATCAAGAGTTGGATACTTAACTTACTGAGTCACCCAGGCGCCCGATAGTTTACTTTTAATTGTGTTGAGTGTGAAGTAAATGTGAAGATATGAAATTGGTAATTGGAAATGTTGGATTGAATAAAGAAGAAATGTCACCTGGATAATAGCTTTAAAAGTCTGCTTGCATAGAGGTTATAATTGAATTAAGAGGAATAGATGATCATAAGCAGGTAAAGAAGGATGGACAGTTCTTTTTGTGAATGCCCAAGTTTAAGACTTGATCAGAGAGGTAATAAAGCATTGGAGTTCTGCATTGCTATATCATCCAAAATGTCATAAATTTCAAGACAAATGATCAACAGAATATAATGTTACAGAAAGGGTGAGAGTGAGGACTTAATTCAAAGGGTCCTTAGAGGGACGCCTCGGTGGCTCAGTTGGTTAAGCGTCTGCCTTCGGCTCAGGTCATGAGCCCAGGGTCCTGGGATCAAGCCCCGCATCGGGCTCCCTGCTCAGCGGGGATCCTGCTTCTCCCTCTGCCACTCCCCCTGCTTGTGCGCTCTCTCCCTCTCTTTCTCTTTCTGTGACAAATAAATAAATAAAATCTTTAAAAAATAAATAGAATAAATAAAACGGTCCTTAGAGCTGATAATCAGATATATGATGCCTTCCAGAGTAGTTTCTGTAGTGTGTGGGATGGTGGAAAGAGGAAGTAGAGGCTTTCTGAGTTGATGGGGCCTTGAGACCAGCTTGTAGTGACGGAATTCTTTTGTTATACTTCTTTGATGTCTTACCCTGTAACATGTACATTTCTATTCTTGTTTTCATAGCATGCTCTAAAGAATGGTGACATTTCTGAAGCTTCAGATAAACCAAAAGGCACACCTAAAAGAAAACCTGCTAAGAAGAAAAGCCAAAAAAAGAGTGCTACAACACCCCTGAAGCAGGTTATTTTAAAACATTGAGATTGAACTTCAAAGAATTTCTTGTTGCTGTTTTTAATAATAGTGTAAAATATTTTTAACTTAAATGATTAGTATAGTGTTTTCCATTGACAGGTAATCACAAAATTTCTAAAATAGCTATTAAAGTTTCTCTAGTTTAGGAACATACATGTTAATAAAAGCATAATGAATTAGGTGGGAATGGTCCATTGAAGATTGTGTTTACTTTATGTGAGGGGTGGGGTTGAGGAACCCAGTGCTATTTGGGAGGAGTATCTCAGAGCCTTAATCTGAAATGGCAGTATTCTGCTTAAGTTGAGAGATGGCTATGCTTTTATTCCCCCCCCCCCGCCTTTGGACCACAGATTTTGTGGTCCCTTAAACTAATACCCAGGAACTAGATATTCTGGGTGGAATCATTTCTCCTATTTAAAACAGTAGACCCGAAAGCTAAATATTTTGGTGTCTTATCAGTTCCTTTAGTTTTATCATTACCACGGGGGAAGAGAGCTAACATTTGATAAGCTCTCCCTATGTGCTGGACCAGAGTGCAGGACACTTTACACACTTCCCCCCCTTTCTGTTCTTCATGACAAATATATGAGGTAGATTTTATTATAATTACTTAACAGATAAGGAAAATGAGACTTAAAGAGATTAAGATACTTGTTCACAATTATATAAATGGCAGATTTTATATGGCAAATAAGTGGCTTGATTATATAAATAAAATTATATTTATATTGGAAATTCATATTTATATGTTTTTGGCCCCAAACCTTTTTGACTATATCATTCTGCATTCCAGATGAGGTAACTGGAGACTATCCCTTCCACAATCTACCATACCCTACCTAAACAAGACTGCAGTTCATCCTCTTTAAAAGAAATATGCGAGTATCTTTGGTTTCTTTTATAGTGGAAAGTTGGTGACAAATGTTCTGCCATTTGGTCAGAAGACGGCTGCGTTTACCCAGCTACCATTGCGTCAATTGATTTTAAGAGAGAAACCTGCATTGTGGTTTATACTGGATATGGAAATAGGGAGGAGCAAAATATGTCCGATCTACTTTCCCCAGCCTCTGAAGTAGCTAATAATGTAGAACAGAATGCTCAGGAGGTAAGGATACCGGGGGGGGGGGGGGGGAATTCTTGGAAGCCAATAGGGGATGAGAAACTAAACACTATAACTAGTTGTTAGTTTGATCTATTGACGCACTAATTCTTTTTTAGTGATACTTTAGGGACGCCTGGGTGGCTTATTTGGTTAAATGTCTGCCTTCGGCTCAGCAGGGAGCTTGCTTCTCCCTCTGTCTGCCCCCCCCGCCCCCTCCCCCCACCCCACTTGTGCACTCTCTCACGCTCACTCACTCTCTGACAAATAAATAAATCTTTAAAAAAAAATACCTTTATAACAAAAACACATCTATTTTTTCTTTTTAAAGAATGAAAATGAAAGTCAAATTTCAACAGATGAAAGTGAGAACTCCTCTAGGTCTCCTGGAAATAAACCAGATAACATCAAGTCAAAAGCTGCTCCATGGAACTCTTTTCTCCCTCCACCACCCCCCATGCCAGGATCAGGACTGGGACCAGGAAAGGTAAATTTCTACCCAGAAAAGGTTTCCCAGGAAATAGTTAAGAACTTTCCACCCCTCCATTAAGTGAGTTTTAGCTTTTCTGTGAAACTTTTGTAGTTTTCTGTAGATACTGTAAATCTACACTTGAAAATTCTTTGTAAAGGAAATAAGGTAGTAATGCAATGCAGAGTATTTTATACTGAAAGACTTTCCCAACTATTTATGGAGGATTGCGTATTAGTCTAATAATTTAGTGAACTTAAGTTAGAAAGTATTCGGTGTTTTACCATCAGCAGGGTATTATGCTCTAGTTCTCCACGTCACTTGGGTAAGTGTGTAAAAATTGGAGGAAAACACAGTATTTACATCTAATACAGATTAAATCCTAAGGTGCTCCCAGATTGTTCCATAGAATAAAATGCAAATATTATTTTCCTTTATGGTTCTTTTGGCTGTAAGTAACAAATAAACAGAAGAGATTTTTATTGGGACACCTGGGTGGCTCAGTTGATTAAGTGTCTGCTTTCGGCCCAAGTCATGATCTCAGGGTCCTGGGATCGAGCCCCGTGTCCGGTTCCCTGCTCAGCAGGAAGTCTGCTTCTCCCTCTGCCTCTGCCCCCCCCCCCCCCCGGGCTCATTCTCTCTTTCTCAGATAAATTAATTAATTAAATCCTTGGGGAAAAAAGATTTTTATTTTATTTTTTTAATTTATTTTTTATTTTTAAAGATTTTTATTTATTTGACACACCTGCTTGTGTTCCCTCTCTCGCTGTGCTTCTGTCAAATAAATAAAATCTTTAAATAAATAAATAAATAAATAAATGTGTCCTGGAACCCAAGTAGGTGTGTCCCTGTCTAGTGGTTTTGTATAAAGCCGTGATTTCTTCACTGGAGGTTATAGTATTCAGGCAGTAATAATCATAAATAAAATTAAAAATCATGACTTTTTTCTGAAGATTTTCTGTGACAGGTTTCTTATTAGGTTTATATTACAGTTTCTAGAGAGATCAGACCTCTTAGTTTATATATCATACTTCATTGGTCTCAGGGGGCTGGTTTTTCTTATTAAATGAGAGGTGTACTACTTTTTACAATATGTGTTCTACAGTACTATATGTAACTCAGAGGACATCCATAAAGATTATACAATTTAATTAGCACAATTGTGGGGAGATAGTCTTTTATGATTGAAATATCTTGCTAAATACACTCTCTCTGATTTATTTGGTAATTAGGAGTCTTTTACTTTGATTTTACTTTCTGAATGTTTATATAGAAAGGAAATGAGGAATATCTAGATTTATGAGTCTTCACATTTGGTATATGAAAGTCTATTTCATCTTTTTTGATATGTATAATATATTATTCTGGGTGATTATTTTTACTCTTATGGCATTGAATCTTTTTCCTCTTTTCATGTGTAAATTGGTAAATTAATCTTCCTTTGGAATGTTCTTTACAGCCTGGTCTAAAATTCAGTGGCCCACCACCACCTCCACCACCACCACACTTCTTATCATGCTGGTTGCCTCCATTTCCTTCTGGACCACCAGTAAGTGCAAAAGAATTCAGACTAAACCTTGCTTTCATACATACTTAGGGATTTAGCAGCACATAGGTGATTGGGAAATGTCATTTTAGACCATCCCTATGGTCAGATTCTAATGTGTAAAAATTTGAACTAAACCTTAGGTTTTTGTTTTTAATGTCCTTCTACCCAGACTCAGTCTTCTTGCTCCTGACTCTGAGCCCAATATTGCCTGCTTCATTCCTGTCAGAAATTGTATCTCATTCTCCAGGGAGGTATCTCTTATTTGAAAGGATTTAATTGCACCATAAATAAGGCTTAATGTTTTGCTCTTCCAGATATGCTTGGATGTTAACTTCACATAGACTGCGTGGATTACTAATGGTAGACTTCTGGATATCAACAGCAGGATAGATACAAGACACTTTGTAGCAAATTGTATGTGTTCCAGTGGGGGCAGCGCAGTCCTTCTACCCAAGACCTTTACTTAAAATGCTGTCTGGGTATTTTTTGAGTAAAACCATAGAAGTATATATACTTGTGATGCCTGGTGGCTCAGTTGGTTGGGCATCCGACTCTTGATTTTGGCTCAGGTCATGATCTCAGGGTCGTGGGATTGAACCCCATGTCAGGCTCCATGGTCAGCGCAGAGTCTGCTTGAGATTCTCTCTCTCCCTCTCCCTCTGCCTCTACCCCCAGTCGCACACACATGCTCACTTGCTCTTTCTCTCTCTGTCTCTCTCTTTCTGAATAAATAAAATCTTTTTTTAAAAAAAAAAAGTATACTAGGGCGCCTGGGTGGCTCAGTCGTTAAGGATCTGCCTTCGGCTCAGATCATGATCCCAGGGTCCTGGGATCGAGCCCCACATCAGACTCCCTGCTCCGCGGGAAGCCTGCTTCTCCCTCTCCCACTCCCCCTGCTTGTGTTCCCTCTCGCTGTGTCTCTCTCTGTCAAATAAAAAAAAAAAAATTTTTTTTAAAGTATAATATACTTAGTCTTTTACCTATAGATGCATAATAGAACAGAATAATAGTTCAAAACTCAAAACAAAATACCTGACATTTTACATGATCTATTGTCTTTTGATTCTTACTCGTTTTTATTTTGTTGGTCTTCTGTTGTTGTTACTGGTTGGCTTTCTCAAAATGTCAGGTTTTTTAAAAAGTTTTAAATAGGAAATGGCATGAAATGTAGGGGAAGATACAACTAATATCCGGCGTTCTCTATGTAAAATGGATGTCCAGACTTCAAATTTTGTTTATTGACTTTAAAGCATATCTTTCTCCATTTCCAGATAATTCCCCCACCACCTCCCATATGTCCAGATTCTTTTGATGATGCTGATGCTTTGGGAAGTATGTTAATCTCTTGGTACATGAGTGGCTATCATACTGGTTACTATATGGTAAGTGATCACTCAGCATCTTTCCTGACAATCACTTTGTCATTATGTGACTTTGTTTTGTTTGTAACTAAAAAGTGGCATGTTATGTTTGGTAGATCCTAAGGGTTGAAAACTACCTTAAAGTTTAAAAATACACAATTGTTTGTTTAAGGCTTACATTACTCTTGTATTGTCCCTGCTAAGTGTAATTGTAGTGCTTTTAAAATATTATCTAAAATATTATCTAAATATTATCTAAATATTGAAATATTATCTAAAATAATATTTAATATTATGAAAATATTAGAATATTATGAAAATATTAGATTAGATATTATTAGATTATGTTGATAATACGTTTTCTAATTTAATGACACGCTTCCTAAATTATTTTCCAATCTCATTAGTCTTTCTCTTTCAATCTGAAATAAAATGCATTGTAGGAGATAAAGAATAATACCTAAAAGAAAGGAAGACAAAAAGTGTTAGGTTTATTTTGTGCATAGAGGAAGGTCTTAGGTGATAAATGCCAAGCTGGACCTTAGGGACTGAAGCTCCATACTTGTCATTTTATACATCAGTCTGTTGCAGGCATGTAGTATTGTGATTTATCAACAAAATTTTAATTTTTTAATTTTAAAGTCAATAAATTTTTATTTAAAGAATTTTACATGTGGTTTCCTTCCACTGTCAATCACTGCAGTTCTTCCAAAGTCAGAAACATAATCTTCAAAATAGCCCTTTTAGAAAGAACTTTTGTTCAATCCACAGTTGTGTCAGTCCAGAGTTCTTTCAGTTGGGCTTCTTTGATCTTCCCTTGAATATGGACATACTTCACAAATTCCCCACCTGTAACCTTTGGGATCCAATTTCTTGACCTTAGGACCTTAGAAGTCAAATTGTAGGAAGTACACTGATAGCTATTTTAGCAAATGATCTAAAATTTTTATTCCTTAATTTTTTCTAATATTGAAAAGTCTTGTTACTTCCACTCTACTCTGTGAGCTTAGTGGAAAATGTTACAGGTCTCATTGTCACCACAGCAATAAACTTGCTGTGATGGAAGCATAATGCTGTGTCTCAAGTTGCCGCAATTTTTAAATTTTTTAAAAGGAAGCTGTTATGCCATGCTGAGATTATGATGTGATATTGTAGGTACTTGAATTTCTGGTTAACTAATATATATATATATATATATATACATATATATATATATATATATATATATATATATATATATATATGAAGAAGAAGAAAAAAACTGACTTGAAGGAGTAATTTTTTAAATGTATTACCTGTACATGCTCCCAGTAATACTATTATTTAAAAGCTAATCTTGAGCTGTATACAACCTTGGTATATTTGTATTGTATGATGAAGTTGCCCTTTTAATTACCAAAAAGATAATGGAAAGTAACAAATTAATAGTTTTTAATTTGAGACCAAGCACTTAACTTGCTAAGCTTCCATTTTCTGCACTTCACATTTCTCTGCATATATTTTTTATTATGAAATATTTTGAAAAATATTACGTAGGGGCACCTGGGTGGCGCAGTTGGCTGGATGTCACTCTTGGTTTCAGCTCCAGGTGTGGTCTCAAGATGGTGGTCTCAAGCCCTGCCTCAGGCTCAGCGCAAAGTCTGCTTGGGATTCTCTCTCCCTCTCCCCACGCTCACATGCTCTTTCTAAAATAAATAAATCTAAAAATATATGTATAACATATAAGTAAACTATTGATGTAACTCATGTTTATTTTTCAATTTTTTAGAACAAAAGAGAGCTCTTTTACCCAAATGCACCATATTTTGACTTATTTCCAGGTTCATATTATGCATAGGTTCATGGTTTTATTTGGTCATTGTGGTAAACTTTTTGTTGAAATACATATGCAGAAAAGTGCATATATTAGAAGTGAACAGCTTGATTGAAAACATCATTGGGACGCCTAGGTGGCTCGGTTGGTTAAGCATCTGCCTTCAGCTCAGGTCATCATCCCATGGATCAAGTCCCACACTGGGCTTCTTGCTCAGTAGGAAGCCTGCTTCTCCCTCTGCCTGCAGCTCCCCCCTGCTTGTGAGCGCGTACTCTCTCTCTTGGACAAATAAAAATCTTTTAAAAAGAAAACAAAGAGCTGTATTTAAAAAAAAGAAGAAGAAGAAGATTATCGTAATCCTAAAGCCTTCTTATATCTTCTTCTGGTCACTACAATCCCTTTCCCAGGGGTAACCGTCTTCCTGACTTCTAACATCATAGATTAGTTTTGTCCTTTTTTGAACTTTTATGGTTGGAATAAAACCGATGCAGGGCTCGATGTCACCACCATGAGATCATGACCTGAGCCGAAATCAAGAGTCAGATGCTTAACCAACCAGGCACCCCAACATTTTGAATATATTTAATTTGAAGGATGGCATGGATGAAAATTAGACTTGGTTAAATTATATTTATAAGTACTCCTATCTCAAGTACTTGATTGTACTATGTTATTAAAACCTAGCAGATTTTCACTGGACACTGACATTAAATTGCTGATGTTTCAGTTTCTTTCATGAATCAAAAAGCAGTTCTTAGGAATGCAGCCTTATCCAGAATATTTGCCACAAATTCAGGGCCAACCTATGACTAACTTGTTCCTAAGAAAATCTTTATTTTAAGGGTTATTATTTATATATCTGCATATATTAAAATGTAAACATACATTTACATTCAGAAGTGTAAAGAAATCGCAGTTTCCTAGATCTTGCATTTTTGTCTCTTTGAAATTGTTCCCATTAAAAAGAAGCCAGTACTGGGCGCCTGGGTGGCTCAGTCGTTGGGCGTCTGCCTTCGGCTCAGGTCAGGATCCCGGGGTCCTGGGATCGAGTCCCAAATCGGGCTCCCTGCTCCGGGGGAGGCCTGCTTCTCCTTCTCCCACTCCCGCTGCTTGTGTTCCTGCTGTCGCTATCTCTGTCTCTGTCAAATAAATAAAATCTTAAAGAAAAAAAAAAAAAGAAGCCAGTACTCATTGTTAAGTTTTCTAACAGCTTAAGTATGTTTTAGCTACCACTGCCTACAGGTAGCTTTTTTTTTTTTTTAAGGTGCAAAAAGGTGGTTTTATTTATTTTTATTTTTTAATTTTTTTAAAGATTTTATTTATTTATTTGACAGAGAGAGACACAGCTAGAGAGGGAACACAAGCAGGGGGAGTAGGAGAGGGAGAAGCAGGCCTCCTGCGGAGCAGGGAGCCCGATGTGGGGCTCCATCCCAGGACCCTGGGATCATGACCTGAGCTGAAGGCAGACGCTTAACGACTGAGCCACCCAGGCGCCCCAAAAGGTGGTTTTATTAAAGCATGGGGACAGGACCCATGGGCAGAAAGAGCTGCTGCCCTGGGATTGTGAGGCGCAACTCTCAGCTAGCATTTTTTTTTTTTTTTAAGATTTATTTATTTATTGTTGGGGGAGGGGCAGAGCGAGAGGGAGAGAGAGAATCTTAAGCAGGCTCCCCACTGAGCACAGAGCCCAATGTAGGGCTTGCTCTCATGACCCTGAGAACATGACCTAAGCTGAAACTAAGAGGCAAACACTCAGCCAAATGAGCCACCCAGGCATCCCTCAGCCAGCATTTCTTAACCATTGCTTCACAGAATCACATGCCAGACAACGTTTCTGTTAGCAGCCTGTTCCTATTAGAGCAGCCAGATAGGATTTGGGTCCGTCTCTAGAAATCCAAGCAGAATGCAAATGACTTAAGATTAGTGTTCTTGGAATAACATAAAATAGGCTATTACTTTGGTCCTTATCAAGAACAAATCACTTTTAATACATCTTATGGCCTCTAAAGTGTAGATTAATAGTAAAGTGGAAAGCTAATATATATGTAGGGAAAGTAGGGCACATGGAAGCTAGGAGAGAGGAATAGGACATCTGGGTTAGATCTGACCAGGAAAAACAAATATTTGAGTACTGATCCTGCTTTTTTTAACTTCTAAAATGTTCTTTAGTACATAATGGTCTCTAATGGTTTTATTTTAATAAATGAGTGTAACACAGTGATATTTTACTTGACAGAATTAAGGTATAAGTTGGCTCCGGAACATCACTGGACTTCGTGAAAGAAGAAAACTTCTTAATTACAGCCTAATAATTGTTTACTCTGGGATCCCTTTTAAAGCACATTTGAAGGCTATAAACTTATTTTCTGATGATATTAAGTTGAATTAGTAAAATGTCTTATATGAACAAAGCGTAAATGTGTGTGCTATTCTTTTAAATCCCTTTATGTTTCCTTACAGGGTTTCAAACAAAACCAAAAAGAAGGAAGGTGCTCACATTTCAATTAAGGAGTAAGTCTATCATCATTATAAAAGTGAATCTTTAGTATAAATTTCATAGTTTGTGGAAAACATGTTTAAAAATTGAAATGGTGGGGTGCCTGGGTGGCTCAATCAGTTAAGCGTCTGTCTTCAGAAGATCAGGTCATGTTCCTGGGGTCGAGTCCCATGTCAGGCAGGCTCCCTGCTCACTGGGGAGCCTGCTTCTCCCTTTCCCTCTGCCCTTCCCCCCTGCTTGTGCTGGCTCTCTTTTCTCTCTCTCTCTCTCTCAAATAAATAAAATCTTTTTAAAAAAATTTAAAAATTGGGTGCCTGGGTGGCTCAGTCATTAAGCGTCTGCCTTCGGCTCAGGTCATGATCTCAGGGACCTGGGATCGAGCCCCACATCGGGCTCCCTGCTCCGCGGGAAGTCTGCTTCTCCCTCTCCCACTCCCCCTGCTTGTGTTCCCTCTCTTGCTGTGTCTCCCTCTGTCACATAAATAAATAAAATCTTTAAAAAAAATAAAAAATTTAAAAACTGATACGTTAAAAAATAGGTTAATAGAAAACTATTAAATACATTTTTAATTATTTTTAATTCAAGTACAATTAACATACAGTGTTATTAGTTTCAGGTATACACACAATGATTCAACAATTGTACACACTATTCTGTACTCATTACACGTGTACTCCTAATCCCCTTCACCCATTTCACCCATGCACCCACCAACCTCCCCTCTGTCAACCACAAGTTTGCTCTCTGTATTTAAGAGTCAGTTTTGGGGCACCTGGGTGGCACAGTTGGTTAAGCATCCAACTCTTGGTTTAGGCTCAGGTTGTGATCTCAGGGTCATGAGATTGAGCCTCGTATCAGGCTCCGTGCTCAGTGCAGAGTCTGCTTGAGTTTCTCTCTCTCTGTCTCTCTGTCCCTCCGCCCCTCCCGCCTGTGCACTTCCTCTCTCTCTCTCTCTCTCTAATAACTAAATCCTTAAAAAAAAAAAAAACTCTCTTTTTTGTTTTTTTTTTTTTTCTTGGATCCTTGGTTTTGTTTCTTAAATTCCACATATAAGTGAAATCATATGGTATTTGTTTTTCTCCGATTTAAATTCACTTACTCTCACTATACTGTACATCCATCAATGTTTTCTCAAATGGCAAAGTTTCATTCTTACTTATGGCTGAGTAATATTCCATTGTATGTGTATATGTATAACACATCTTCCTTTTGTGTTTGTCTACCAGTGAATAGTTGGGTTGCTTCCATATCTTCACTATTTCAAGTAATGCTGTAATAAACAGGGATGCATATATCTTTTCAAATTAGTATTTTTGTTTTCCTTGGGCAAATAGCCAGTAGTGGAATGACCGATCATATGGCCTATTTTTAATTTTTTGAGGAACCTCCATACTGTTTTCCCCAGTGGCTGCACCAGTTTGCATTCCCACCAACAGTACATGAGGGTTCCTTTTTCTCCACATCCTCACCAACACCTGTTGTTCTTGTGTTGTTGATTTTAGCCATTCTGACTGCTGTGAGGTGGTATCTCATTCTGGTTTTGAAATGCATTTCCCTGATCATTAGTGATGTTGAGCATCTTTTCATGTGTCTGTTGGCCATCTGTATGTCTTCTTTAGAAAAATGTCCATGTTGTCTTCTCATTTTTCAGTTAGATTGTTTGATTTTTTTCATGTTGAGTTGCACACATTCTTTATATATTTTAGGCCCTTAATTGAATATATCATTTGCAAATATCTTCTCCCATTTGGTAGGTTGCCTTTTTATTTTATTGGGTTTCTTTTTATTTTGGTGTAATCCCAGTAGTTTATTTTTATTTGCCTTACCAAAGGAGACATATCTAGAAAAATGTTTCTATAGTTAATGTCAAAGTGATTACTGCCTATGTTTTCTTTTAGGAATTTTATGATTTCAGGTCTCACATTAAAGTATTTAATGCATTTTGAGTTTATTTTTGTGTATAGTGCAAGAAAGTGGTCCAGTTTTATTCTTTTGTATGTAGCTGTCCAATTTTCCCAACACTATTTGTTGAAGAGATTGGCTTTTCCCCATTGTATGTTCTTGCCTCCTTTGTTGAAGAATAATTACCATATGAGCGTGGGTTTATTTCTGGTGTTCTCACATATATTCCATTGATCCATATGTTTTTGTGTGTGTGCCCGTACCATACTGTTTTGATCAGTACAGCTTTGTAGTCCTATCTTGAAATCTGAGATTGTTATACTTCCAGTTTGGTTCATCTTTTTTTTTTAAAGATTTTATTTATTTATTTGAGACAGAGAGAATGAGAGAGAGAGAGCACATGAGAGGGGGGAGGGTCAGAGGGAGAAGCAGGCTCCCTGCCGAGCAGGGAGCCCGATGCGGGACTCGATCCAGGGACTCCAGGATCATGACCTGAGCTGAAGGCAGTCGCTTAACCAACTGAGCCACCCAGGCGCTCGGTTCATCTTTTTTAAGATTGCTTTGGGTATTCAAGGTCTTTTGTGGTTCCATACAAATTTTAGGATTATTTGTTCTAGTTCTGTGGAAGATGCTGTGTATTTTAATAGGGATTGCATTAAATTTATAGATTGCTTTGGATAGCATGGACATTTTAATAGTATTTTTCCTCCATGAACATGGACTATCTTTCTATTTGTTTTTGTTATCTTCAATTTCTTTCATCAGTATTACAGAGTTTTTGGTGTACAGGTCTTTAACTTCCTTGGTTAATTTTATTCTTAAGTGTTTTATTGGTTTGGGTGCAACTGTAAATGGGATTGTTTTCTTATTTTCTGTCTCTACTAGCTCATTATTAGTATATAGAAATGCAAGGGGTTCCTGGGTGGCTCAGTTGTTAAGCGTCTGCCATCGGCTCAGGTCGTGATCCCAGGGTGCTGAGATCAAGCCCCACATTAAGCTCCCTGCTCAGCAGGAAGCCTGCTTCTCCCTCTCTCTCTGCTTGTGTTCCCTCTCTCGCTGTCTCTCTGTCAAATAAATAAATAAAATCTTAAAAAAAAAAAAGAAATGCAACAGTTTTCTCTATCTTGATTTTGTATCCTGAGACTTTACTGAATTCATTTATCAGTTCTAGTCGTTTTTTGGTGTAGTCTTTAGGGTTTTCTATATATAGTAGTATTAAATACATTTTGATGTCAAAACAATTTGATAAAAAGTTGATCTACATTCTCTCATGATGTCAAAGTATCATCTCAGCAAGGACTTGGTTAGTGGTGTGGAAAGAGAAACATCTTTACAGTGAAGAGATCCTTAGAATTAGTGATGAGGGCGCCTGGGTGGCTCAGTTGGTTAAGCGACTGCCTTCGGCTCAGGTCATGATCCTGGAGTCCCTGGATCGAGTCCCGCATCGGGCTCCCTGCTCAGCAAGGAGCCTGCTTCTCCCTCTGACCCTCCCCCCTCTCATGTGCTCTCTCTCTCTCATTCTCTCTGTCTCAAATAAATAAATAAAAAATCTTTAAAAAAAAAAAAAAAAGAATTAGTGATGATACTGCACCACTGTGGTGGGACAGCCAGACTTGGTTTTTGATTTATGATGCGGTATGAAATAGACTGAATCATCTATGAAGTGTTTTGGTCAAAAGAGTTTAACTGGAATTTAATTAAGCCTATAAGATCTTTTCCACTTAGTGGAAAAAACTGGGGATAGAGCAACAAGTTAAATGACCCCAGAAAAGAAATGATCCAGATGGGTCTAGAATGTGAAATGTTTTATTTATTTATTATTTATTTATTTATTTATTTAGAAATGTTTTAGAAGGTAACTGGCTTCCTTTCTTCAAAAAGTCAGTGAAAGAAAAAAAAGATAGGGAGTAACTGTTCTAGATTAAAAGTGACTTAAGAGGCATAACAGCCAAATGCATTGTGGCCGTGGTTGGAATCTGGTTTGAAGGGCCATCTATAAAAGTCTTGAGGGTTGAAGAAATTTGAATATGGACTGGATTTTAAATGAAATTAGATAATTATTGCTAATTTATGAACTATGATGAGGGTGTTGTAATATATGGAAGAATGTCTTTTTAAATTTGCATACTCAAGTATTTGTAAGTGAAGTATTAAAATGTCATGAATATCTTTTTAAATGATTTAGCAAAATGTACATGTGCATGAAGCGTATATGGCTATTGAATCTAAGTGGTGTGCACATGGATGTTCATTGTACTATTTTTTCTGTTTTCTGTATGTTTGAAAAGTATGTAAGAAAAATGTTCAGTATTTTTAAATTAGCAAAAGCTGTGTGTCTATAATTATATTCCTTTTTCACGTATTATTTTATACTTTCAGTCCATATTCATCTATATTTGATAGAGATGCCATCATAGTATTTTGTGCACACATGTGTATCTGCACTTAACATCACAGTTTAATGTTTTTTTACATATTCTTTATGTCCGATTGTTTGCCTACACGTTATGCCACTGTTCATTCAGTTAAGTAGTTTTTGGCATTCTGGATAACATTACAGTGGGTACATTCTTATATATGGTAATTTGATTCTATTCTTTCATAGCCTTCAGGTAAATTTCTATTGTGACTATGTGATAGAAGATTGTGGACATTATGGTTTTGTTTTTTTTTTTTTTAAAGATTTTATTTATTTATTTGACAGAGACAGCGAGAGAAGGAACACAAGCAGGGGGAGTGGGAGAGGGAGAAGCAGGCTTCCTGTGGAGCAGGGAGCCTGATGTGGGGCTCGATCCCAGGACCCTGGGATCATGACCTGAGCTGAAGGCAGACGCTTAACGACTGAGCCACCCAGGCACACCGGACATTATGGTTCTTGATGGATGTTTCCATGTTGCCTTGAGAAGCAGATTTTGAAAAATGTTTTTTCTTGTCAGTTTCAAAATGAGTGTTGCATTCCTGGGAGGAGTATTTTTAAAATTACATAAACCATCACATTTAAAAGTATAATTACCCAGGTGAACCTAGCTGGCTCAGTTAGTAGAGCATGCGACTCTTGATCTTGGGGTTGTGAGTTCGAGCCCCTTGTTGGGTGTAGAGATTACGTAAAAATAAAATTTTTTTTTAAATTTATTTGAGAGAGAGAGAGTGAGCATGAGAGGAGGGACAGACAGAAGGAAAAGCAGACTCCCTGCTTAGCAGGGAGCCCGATGTGGGACTTGATCCTGGGACTCCAGGATCATGACCTGAGCCTAAGGCAGCCGCTTAACCAACTGAGCCACCCAGGCGCCCTAAAAATAAAATTTTAAATTCACCAGTGTAGCCATGCTTCATTGTCACAGTTAGAAACTGAATGATGACCCTGGAACATGGCCTATTAAGAACCTGGCGTTTGCCTCTTTTCAGCATTGTTAATGCTCTTGAGAGCATCTGCCAGGACATTGACGTGCACCACCATGGCAGCCCGGAGATGGCGGAGAGCTGTATTTCACTTTAAATAAAACCAGTTCTTGGTTTCCAGGCAGAAGACAGATGTGAAGCATTGTACCTAAACATTAATGAGTCTTTGTGTTTAGATAACGACTTCTTGAGTAAATAAAATCTTACCTTATGAAATTTGGTTTCAATAGACTCCTTAGGTATATTAAGGAAACTAAAAACTGCCACATGAAATTTTTCTCCTTTTTATAAGTAATAACAATAGCTATATTTTTTGAGTGATTACTGGGTGCTCTAGGTATAGGTTACTTCATTTAATCTTTATAGCACCATCAAGTTAGATACTATTATTATTCCCATTTCACAAACAAGAAAAAGACTCACAGAGGTGAAATGACTTGTCTTTCGGCCAGAGTAAATGGTGGCACTCTATATGACCTCAGAACTCTCCCTCCAGCTCTCAGCCCCCCTGCAGCTGCTTCCAAGCTCCATGCTAGCTGCATAATGTAGGATTTGGGCAAGTACCTAAGTAGAATTTTTACACAAATTTCTGGAGCTCCCCATTTTCTTTTTTTGTTTGTTTTTGTTTTGTTTTAAATTTTTTTTTTTTTTTGATGTAGTGTTCCATGATTCATTGTTTGCTTATAACACCCAGTGCTCCATTCAGTACATGCCCGCTTTAATACCCATCACCAGGCTAACCCATCCCCCACCCCCTCCCCTCTAGAACCCTCAGTTTGTTTCTCAGAGTCCACAGTCTCTCATGGTTCATCTCCCCCTCCAAGTTCCCCCCCTTCGTTTTTCCCTTCCTACTATCTTCTTTTTTTTTTTTTGAACATATAATGTATTATCTGTTTCAGGGGTACAGGTCTGTGATTCATCAGTCTTACACAATTCACAGTGCTCAGCATAGCACATACCCTCCCCAATGTCCATCACCCAGCCACCCCATCCCTCCCACCCCCCACCACTCCAGCAACCCTCAGTTTGTTTTCTGAGATTAAGAATTCCTCATATCAGTGAGATCATATGATACATGTCTTTCTCTGATTGACTTATTTCGCTTAGCATAATACCCTCTAGTTCTATCCACATCGTTGCAAATGGCAAGATTTCATTCCTTTTGATGGCTGCATAATACTCCACTGTATATATATACCACATCTTTTTTATCCATTCATCTATCAGTGGACATCTGGGCTCTTTCCATAGTTTGGCTCTTGTGGACATTGTTGCTATAAACAATGGGGTGCACGTACCCCTTCGGATCACTACATTTGTATATTTGGGGTAAATACCCAGTAGTGCAATTCCTGGATCGTATGATTGGAGCTCCCCATTTTCAAATCCCTGCTCTCTAGACCCTACCTTTTCAGATTCCAGCTCCCTTAATCTAGGACCCAAACTCTCTCTCTATTCCATGTATGAAGAACAATACCTGTTCAAGCTCCACCTTCCATGCTACAGTTTGGAAATTGTGTCCAGCCAAAATGGGGTGAATGGAAAACTCAACCTTAAGCGTTTGCTTTTCTCATGGCTCTCTGCCCTGTGCTATCTGTTGCCCAATGCCCAGTTTCATAATCTACGGCAGGAAAACAAGTATACTGCCAACTGTTCCTCCTATTATTTTTATGTATTTAATTAATCTCTACACCCAGCATGGGAGTCACACAGTCTTCAGACTGAGCCAGCCAGGCACCCCTGTTCCTCCTATTTTTAAACATTTCATCGTATTTTTCTTAAATACTTGATTCGATGACACAGTTCATTGCATCACCTTTCCCATTCTGTAACAATTTTCTTTTATTCCATGTTTTTAAAAAGATAACTCTACTGTGATTGTTAAAACCAAATATATGAAACAATGATCTTATACTCTGTATTTCTCAAGTACCTAAGAATAATGTGTCACATTTGGGGTCACTGCTAAATATTTCTACATGGTAATAACACATCTATTTTGGGCTTTTTTGTTTAACATAGTTCCATAGAATTATTTCTGTGTATTGATGATAATTTCATGTATTGAGCTTTAGATTCTAAGTAGTAGTTCTGTAAAGATCACTGTATGTTGTCATATTGCTTCCCCCAGAGAATAAATTAGTTAATGCCTTTATTCTTCCCACCTACCTAATTGCTAGAGTATCCACCTGTTATAGCTTAAGAATTATTTCTTTTTCCATTGTTATTTATGAAATAAAAGTTCTAAAATAGTTTGAATCTATTTTAGAATATTACACGTTTCCCCCAATACCTGAAGTAAAGCATTTCTGTGAAACCTTTCATAATCTAAAATAGCATAAAGCCAAGAATCAAGTACCATTTACAATTTATATGGAAATTTTTTTAACATCCCAGATGACAAAAGTAACCTCTCAGGATTTTCTGGTACTTTGGTACACAACTTGCTAGCGGATGCACAAAATAAATCGAGATAAAGCACAGATGCTCACAGTTCAGAAATAGGACAGCTGGATGCTGCCTGAGACACCAGGGAAGGAGCCTAGCAGTGCGTCTGTAACAGCCTTTGCAAAACACACACTGAATGTTGTTTCTGTATTTTGCCTTTTTCATAAAAACGTAAATCTTCAGGGCACCTGGGTGGCTCAGTCGTTAAGCGTCTGCCTTCGGCTCAGGTCATGATCCCAGGGTCCTGGGATCGAGCCCCACATCGGGCTCCCTGCTCGGCGGGAAGCCTGCTTCTCCCTCTCCCACTCTCCCTGCTTGTGTTCCCTCTCTCGCTGTGTCTCTGTCAAATAACTAAAATCTTTAAAAAAAAAAAAAGCAAATCTTCGGATTTCTTTTGGTTAGTGAAAACAGGTGCTGCTAGTGTAGGTCTTCGGTATAAAGCAGAGTGGCCTAACAAACTTTCAGAAAGCATGGGGATACTTGTATTCAGTTTATTTTATTTTTTTTAAATAACTACATTGTTGGGGCACCTGGGTGTCTCAGTTGGTTAGGCCTCCAACTCTTGATTTTGGCTCAGGTTGTGATCTCGAGGTCATGGGGACAGGCTCTGCGCTCAACGTGGAGTCTGCTTGTCCCTCTCCTGCTCTTCCTCCCGCTTGTGCGCGCTCACTCTCTCTAAAATAAATAAAAAACAACACTGTTGCTTGTTATATAGAGCAATCTTATAGGAAGATATGTTTAAATGAAAAAAGTAAGATGCAGAAGTGTATTCTACCTGCCTTTTATGTAAATATACATTTACGAACATGTCTGTGTGTGCATTGATGGGTCACCTCAGGGTGATACTCAAGTTATCTCTGAAGAGGGACTAGAAGGTAGGCATGTGAGAGAGACCTCATAGCATACCCTTTGATGTTTTGTGTTTGTGTGTGTGCTGTGTACGTTTACTGACAGTAAAAATATGTAATTGAAATAACTCTGGTAAGATGTTTCTACCATTACTCCTTTCAACTTTTTAAATTTTTCATTTTTATAGGTAATGCACATAGTATTCTCTAATAGGTAAGTGCTTTTTCCTCAACATTTTTTGGAGAATACTCCATACCAGTATATAAAACTGCCTTGTTTTTTAAAGTTGCATGGTATTTTTATGTAGAGATGTGTCCCATACTTATTTGAGCTCTTATGGATGGAATTTTAGGCAGTTCCCAGTTGTTTGCTATTTAATGCTACAGTTAGTATTCTTTTACAGAATTCTTTTTGTAGATTTATGAATACATTTTTAGAATTACCTTAATAGAATCTAGAATTTTAATAGTTTTTTGCCATGTTGCTCTCAGTAGAGACTATCTTTAGTATTCTCACCAACATTGAGAGTTCCTGTTTCCCCCATTCTTTTCAATAATCTTAACGACTGAGCCATTCAGGCTCCCCCCTCCCTTTTTTAAAGATGTATTTATTTGACAGAGACAGCGAGAGAGGGAACACAAGCAGGGGGAGTGGGAGAGGGCATTCTTTTCAATAATCCTTTGGATTCTTGTCAATCTAATATTTGGAAATGGTTATCTCACTATAATTTTTTTATTATTGTAAAGTTCAGCATCCTGTCATGTGTTTAAAAGCTATATTTCTTTGCTGAAAACTTTATATCACCTTTGCCTACTTTTTAACTGGGATGTATGTTTTTCCTTTTTGATTTGCAAGAATTCTTTATATGTTATGGAAACCATTCCTCTGTGATATGAGTTGTAAATACTTGTTTTCTAGTTTATCATTTATTTGACCTTGCTTTTAAGGTGTTAGTGATTATTGCCTTTTTAACAGAAATGTTTACCTTCCTATGTCTGTGTGATAATTTTCCTTTTATCAGTTTAGATATTTGTGTTTACTCTTTTAATTCTTGTTTTTCAAATTTTATCGATAGTCAATTCTCATTATTCACAGATTATGTATTTGCAAATTTGTCTGCTCACTGAAATTTATCTGTAATGCCCATGTCAATAATTACGGCACTTTTGCCATATCATTCATAGACCAGTGCAGAGTGGCAAAAAATTTGAGTCCTCTGACACAGACATTCATACTTGAGCTTGAGCAGTGTTCTTTTTTAAAAGATTTTTATTTATTTATTTATTTATTTATTTATTTATTTATTTATTTATTTAGAGAGCACAAGGGGAGGGAAAGAGAATCTCAAGCAGACTCCCTGCTGAGTGCAGAGATCTCACGACCCTGAGATCATGACTTGAGCCAAAGTTGAGAGTTGGATGCTTAACTGACTGAGCTGCCCAGGTGCCCCTGTCTTCATCTTTCATCTCATACTATGAACAAGCATTTTTTGCAGTCTTTTAGTGCTACATTTTTCACATTTCTGTGCCTTTTCGCTCTTTAAAGTGGCCCCCGAACATTGTGCTTTGTGTTCCCAAGTACAAGAAACTGTGAGGTGCCTTACAGAGAAAATGTGTTGGTTAAGCTTCATTCAGGCATGAGTTATAGTGCTTTTGGCCATGATTCAGTGTTAGAATCATCAGTATATATTAAGTAACGTGTCTTTCAACAGAAACACACATTTTAAAAGGTATTTATCCGTCGATAAAAATGTGACTAAAGGCTTGCCTGAACATAGCTCTGTATTTCTTCTAGGAGCAATGGCTCAGTTTTCACAGATTCATTGTCCTGTTGTTGTTTTTTAAGATTTTACTTAACCATTTGAGAGAGAGAGCAAGCATGGTGGGGGGAGGGGCTGAAGGAGAGGGAGAAGAAGACTCCCCATTGAGCAGGGAGCCCCACATGGGCTTGATCTCAGGGTGGCGAGTGTCCATGCTGGGCTTGGAGCCTACCAAAAAAAAGTATAGTGACTTTTTTAAGATTTTATAACTTGAAAGAGAGCGAGCGAGAGAGCGAGTGAGAGCACAAGCAGGGGAGGGACAGAGGCAGAGGGAGAAGCAGGCTTCCCTCCGAGCAGGGAGCCCGATGCGGGGCTCCATCCCAGGACCGTGGGATCGTGACCTGAGCCGAAGGCAGATGCTTAACGACTGAGCCACCCAGGCGCCCCATATAGTGACTTTTTAGAACATAACTACCATGAATGAGAATTTAGTGTATTTATTTTGAAGTCATTCTACAAGCAGTTTACACAAGAATAGAGATAGTGAAAATAACTTTGTTAGTAATTTCAATGAGAATTCAAATATAGCAAACCCAAGTTTTTATTCCATATTTTCCCAGTATTTAATATATGTGTGTGTGTGTATCTAAAGTGGGTAACATTCTTTGGAGTCAACTAACTGTTCATTAGTTGTTATGCATGAGCCTGTATTTATCTTATACTGATTCTAGATTTCAAATACATTTTTTACTGTGTTCTGTCTTATTATTTTGATGATTCTTCATGGATTTCATCAAAACACAATACTTTTGACATTTCATGGCTCATGATTTTGTTAAATGGACAGATTACAGGTCCCTTCTTTGTTGTGTAACAGCAAAATACTTCATTTTTACATTTATTAGCACCAGTAGGAATGAGCAGTCCAGTTACTCTTTTTCATTTCTGTATCATCTGTTAGCTTCCATTTACTTCTGTATCCACATCTTTATTTTACATTTGTCCACTCGTGGCTTTATCAAGTGAATTTTGGTGCACAAGCCTCATAAAAGGTGAATACTGGATGGGGGCAGGGAAAAAAGATGAATACTGTTACATGTTTGTTTTTTAGCAAAGTGCGATGGTTCACGTTTTTACCACAAAATATTATGGTGAAATCCTCCCTGTTTAAGGACTGAATGACACTACTGTATTTCCTTTTTTGTCCTCAGAAATGTATCAGTTCTTGAGTTGGAGAAAATGCACCTAAGTAGCATATGCCATTTTGAAGACTCATCATCTGAGACTTTGCTTATAGGAACAAGTTCACCACCGTTAGTCTACAGTAGGGAGCACAAATTTTTTTTTTTCTTTTTTTTTTTTTAAAGAATTTATTTATTTGACAGAGACATAGTGAGAGAGGGAACACAAGCAGGGGGAGTGGGAGAGGGAGAAGCAGGCCTCCCGCCGAGCAGGGAGCCCGATGCGGGGCTGGATCACGACCTGAGCCGAAGGCAGACGCCCAACGACTGAGCCACCCAGGCGCCCCCACAAATTTTTTCTTAAGGGCAGCTGACTCAGTCGGAAGAGCACGTGACTCTTGATCTCGGGGTCGTGAGTTCGAGCTCCACATTGGGTTTAGAGATTACTTTTAAAAAATAAGAAAATGAGGGGCGCCTGGGTGGCTCAGTCGTTAAGCGTCTGCCTTCAGCTCAGGTCATGGTCCCAGGGTCCTGGGATCAAGCCCCGCATCGGGCTCCCTGCTCAGCGGGAAGCCTGCTTCTCCCTCTCCCACTCCCCCTGCTTGTGTTCCCTGTCTGTCTGTCAAATAAATAAAATCTTAAAAAAAAAAAATGAAAAGACTAAGAAATAATATTAAAATAATTTTTTTCTAGGGCGCCTGGGTGGCTCGGTTGGGCGACTGCTTTCGGCTCGGGTCATGATCCCAGGGTGCTGGGATCAATCCCCACGTCGGGCTCCCTGCTCTGTGGGGGAGCCTGCTTCTCCCTCTCCCTATGCCTGCCATTCCCCATGCTTGTGCTCTGTCAAATAAACAAAGAAAAATCTTAAAAAAAATTTAAAATATTAAAAATAAATTTTTTTTTTCTTAAAAGACTAGATAGTAAATACATTAGGCCATAGTTTTCCAACTGCTGGTCTATATGTTGCTGTCTCTGCATTCATCTTCTAACTGGTTTAATAATTATGAAAATATTTCTTTTGCCAATTTTGTTCTCTGTGCTATTACAGAGAATGAAAAAGTCTGAACTGTCAACTGTTTTCAAGGAAGGCTTAAAAAAAAAAAACTTCGGGCGTCTGGGTGGCTCAGTTGGTTAAGCGACTGCCTTCGGCTCAGGTCATGATCCTGGAGTCCCTGGATCGAGTCCCGCATCGGGCTCCCTGCTCAGCAAGGAACCTGCTTCTCCCTCTGACCCTCCCCCCTCTCATGTGCTCTCTCTCTCTCATTCTCTCTGTCTCAAATAAATAAATAAAATCTTAAAAAAAAAAAAAAACTTCAAGGATGAAGGGCAGTGTCTCCAGACTTCTGTTAATACATCTTGAAAGAAAATCCAGTACTTTGGGCAATAGAATAAGAGAACTGAAGGATGATGTAATAGGGATCATCTCATTGTTGATGATTTATTTCATTATCGTTTCAGGTGATTCTGTCCTTCCGTGTTGTTATTATTTCAGTCTTTTTTTTTTTTTAGCATAGCTGCAGATAATCAGTGAGTGTATTATCTGTTGTTAAATAACAAATTACCCCAAAATTTAGCACTTTAAAACAGCACATTTATTATCTAGTTTTTGTTGGTCAGGAATCCAGGAGCAGCTTATTAGCTGAGTGGTTCCCATGAGACTTATAGTAGTCTCAAGTTTTTGCTGGGACTGGAGGATCTGCTTCCAAGCTCACTTGTTTTTGTTTGGAGATCTGAGTACCTTCTTTCTTGGGGCTCTCCATACACAGCCTGAGAGTCACAACATGGCAGCTGGATTCCCTAGGGCAAGTGATCCAATAGAGAGTGAGCAACACCGCACCGTCCCTTCCAACTTTTTCTGTTCTTTAGATCTAAGTCCAACCCACTGCAGTCACAGGAGTGGGATGACACAGTCAACTGGAGGGGATTACCAAGGGCATGCAAAACAGGAGGCAGTTAAATCACTGGGGATGATCTTGAAGGCTGGCTACCACAATGAGTTACAGTAAAATATATACAGAGATGAAGAAGAATAAAGTGTTCAAATATAAGGGATAATAAAATCACTAAAATTCTGTATTTTAGATTTATAAAAGAATCCAGTAGCATTATAGCATAATTGCAAAATAAAAGTTTTATCATTATTATTCTAAGTAAATTTTCTCTGTTCTTTGGCAGACCTCTAAGAAATAGTCATGAATCCTTAGAGTTATTAGAACTGCTCAAAAAAGAAACTCAAAAACTAAAGTAGGACCCCAGTGGACCCAGATGATACACCAGGAATTAATTTCCTCTTTTTGCTTTTGTTATAAGTTTTACAAATTCCTTCTTATCTACTGTTTATTAAAATGGGTATCTTAGTACAGTGAATTTTTCTCTGGACAGTGCTTTAGTTGTATTTTGTAGATTCTATTATGTAGAATTCTTACCATTTTCTAGATACTCAAACTTTTTTTGTTTTCAACTCTAGAGATGTATAATGTTTTAATTTCTAGATAATTAGGTTTAATTACCAGTTGTAGTTAGGTGATGTTGTTTGTATTGTAATCACTGTTGGGGTTTTGTTTTTTTAAGATTTTTATTAGCGAGAGAGAGCAAAAGCTGGGGGGTGGGGAGGGGCAGAGGGAGAGGGACAAGCAGACTCCTTGCCAAACAGGGATCCTGACACGGGACTCCATCTCAGCACTCCGGGATCTTGACCTGAACCGAAGGCAGACGCTTAACCAACTGGGCTACCCAGGCGCCCCAGTTTTTTATTTTTCTGTTTGTTTGTTTTTTTAATACATGATTTTGATCATTTTGTAATATTTTTAATTCTGTTAGGACAGATCAAATACCAGTGTTCCTTAATTTTTTTTAGGTAGTCTGGCACATTTATTCTTGCATGAATTTCACAATTTGTGTCATTATTTAACTATCTTATGAAGATTGAGTTTAATATTGTTGTCTTTATATTATTCTAGTTTTATTTCCCTTGATGAGTGTATTGCTTTCCACTTTCTTTTTCTTTTGATTTTATAAGAAAATGGGTTTTTAAATTGCATATGTATATCTAGATCTTTTTTTCCCCCAAATTCAGGTGCAGCTCTCTCCCAAGGAGAATGGTATTTTGATGCACCATGGTCAACGTGAACAAAATTTCATCTTTTTCTTCATGAACAGTTGGTTGGGTGGCATAATCACCTGCATTTCCCCTTGTTGCATGTGACTCATGCTTAAATAGCCAGCCATGTGCTTCAAGGGAATAATCAGTCTGAATAAGTCAACAGTGAAAATGTGAGTAATTAAAGAAAGTCAGTCACATGTAGTACAGAAAAGTCAATCTGTGAAAATTTCAACTCAGCCCATTTGTATATTGTAACTTTCTTAGTATAAAGTATGTTAAGCTTTTTATTAATGCCTTTAAAAATAAATGGTAAATTTTTTTAACCTTGACTGTATGAGTATTTTTCTTTAGAATATATATGGTGAGGTATATCTGTATAAAAATGTAAGAGGGGAAAAAAAGGTAGGAAGAGAACTACTCAAACTTGCTTAGATAAAGGGTTGTAGGGCAAAGATACAACCATTTGTAAAGCCATGTTGTTGATAATCCAAGTTTAGGAAACAAAGCTTATGTGAAGCTGAGTGTCACAGCACTGGACCGAGCCAGGACCACGGCTCTGTTCCATTTCTTAGAAGTCATATTGTCATTCTCCTCTCCACACTTTGTCTTATCTGCCTGCCTCTCTCTTTTCTGGCCTCCAGATTTTCCTCGTGCACGCTGCCGAACATGGCTGCCCACGCTTTAGTGCTTTCATCACTGCCTTGCAGTTCCATCTACTATCCATTTGACTGTATCTCTGTCAGCTGAAATTCTCAGGAGAGGTTGAGAATCCTGTTTTCAATTGAGTCTAAGGATGGGTATCCATGCATCTGGGATTCTCCCTAGTCTTTTTAGCTGTGGGAGAAGAGGTTAATATAAAAAGTTTTATTTCTTTCAGAAGTTTCGTCTGAACAAACTAAATGTACCTAACTTATTTGTTGAATAAATAAAATGAATATTCAATTCCTGGTAAGTAAACTTCACAGAATGAGATGTTGTATGGCTTAAGCTTTCTTGTACAGGTGAGAAGATTTTTATTTTTCTTGACAGCCAGTATCTTAAACATTTGGCGTCTTTTCATTGCCTGAGTGTGCCAGGTTACATTTAGTTATGAAGATAGCTTCTTTGCTTTTGATGACATTTTTGTCAATACCTAACAGTTGGAAGGTGGCTGTAGGTTCAGGCAAGTCGTTCATTTCAGCAATTACTTAGTTTTGTTTATGTGCTGGGTACTCTTCTACCTCTTTGGAGATTAGCAGTAAACAAAACAGGTGAAAGTTCTTGCTTACAGTGGCGGGAACCACTGGCAAACAAGTGAAGTGTGTAAGGCGCCAGAGAGTAATGCATGCTGTAGACAGAGATGAAGCAGGGAAAGGGGTTGGGCAGAGTGCAACTGGAGTGTGGATGCTTTTTTAAAAAGAATGATCAAGGGGGCACCTGGCTAGCTCAGGCTGGAGAGCATGTGACTCTGATGTTGGGAAAGTATGCGACTCTTGATCTTGGGTTTGTAAATTCAAGCCCTGTGTTGGTTGTAGAGATTATTTAAAAATTAAAAAAAAATTTTTTTGAAGAATGGTCAGGGAAGCTGAGGTGACATTTGAGCAGAGATGCAAAGGAAATGAGAGCCATTCATGTAAGTGGAGAAAGAACCTCCCTGGCAAAGGAAATGATAAGTACAAAGGCCCTAAGAGTGAGTTTGGCATGTTCAGGGAATGGCAAAGAAACCAGTGCGGCTGGAATGGAAGTGAACAAGGAGGAGAGATTAAAGAGATGGAGATAAGAGAGGTAGCCAAGGGTCAGGTGACCTGTAGGCCACTGTAAGGTCTTCTGCTTTTATTTTCATCTGGGATCCACTGGAAGGTTTTGAACCAAAGTGTACAGCATGATCTGATTTATTAAAGTGTCTTATGACTGCTGTGTTTGTGTTGAAAATAGACCATAAGGTTCAAGGGAGGCAGCAGACTGACTGGTTAGGACCAGTGGTTGGTAGTGGTTGGATCTGAGTGTATTTTTCAAGTAGAGCTCAGCCCTTGCCAATAGACTGATTACATGTGGAGTATGAAAGAGAAATCAAGGCTGACTCCCTAGGTTTTGGGCTTCAAGTAGAAGAACAAAGGTGGAATTTACTGATATGGAGAAATTGGCATAAAGAGTACTTTCAGGAAAGGAAGGATAGGAGTTGGGTTTAGACAGGTGAAATTTGAGATGAAACTCTTAACTCATATTAAGAGGAGTCAGATATGAGTCAAGAGTTCAGAGGAGAGATCTGGGCTAGAGATGAAAATGTAGAAGTTCGCATAGACTTGGAATTTCAAGCTGTTCAACAGAACCAGATCTCCAGGCAAGTGCATTTACATAGAGATGTCCGAGAACTCTGGAGTACCCCCAGTGTTTAGAGGTCAAATACGAGGAAAAGCAGTAAAGGAGACTGAGGGAACTCTCAGTGAGTTAGGAGGAAACCCAGAAGCGGTGCCCTGGAAGCCAAATGGAGCATTCCAGGAGGGAGTGATGGGCCACATTAGAGTTACTGCTGGGTCAGATGCTGTTAACAAAGTAGGATGAGGACTGAGAAGTATTCATTGAATTGAGCAATATAGAGATCATTGGTGACCTTCGTAAGAGCTGTTTTGGTGGAATGGAGCAGAGAAAAGCCTTGTGGGAGAGAATGTAAGAACAACTGAATATTGCACCATATAAACAACTCTTTCAAGGAATTTTGCATTTCTGAATTTGTTATATATTCGTAAAATCATATATAACTTTGAGTTTTTTTGTGAATCTTAGTTCATTTGTGTACTTGTTTATGACTATTTGTTTACATTAAATTTCTTACTGTGAGTCCTGATAAAAATCTGAAAAATACGGAGTTAGAACAAGAAGATGTAGGTATGGTTGGATAAGAGGTTGAGGATGGTAGGGGATGTTTCTCATGTGGGCACAGTGGAAGAACTGAGGGAGTTGGAGAGGGTTGTAATAGGTGATCAGAAGGGGAGAAGTTTAGAAACAAAAGGGTGGGTGTCAGAGCAGTGAGTCTCCCCCTGCTTGCCTCTCCCCCTGCTTGTGCTCTGACAAATTAAAAATAAAAAATCTTGGGGCACCTGGGTGGCTCAGTCGGTTAAGCGTCTGCCTTCGGCTCAGGTCATGATCTCAGGGTCCTGGGATCGAGCCCCGCGTCGGGCTCCCTGCTCCATGGGGAGTCTGCTTCTCCCTCTCCCTCTGCCTGCCACTCTGCCTACTTGTGCTCTCTATCTCTCTGTCAAATAAATAAATAAAATCTTAAATAAAAAATAAAAAATCTTTTTTAAAGATTTTATTATTTGACAGAGCGAGCGAGAGAGGGAACATAAGCAGGGGGAGTGGGAGAGGGAGAAGCCGGCTTCCCACTGAGCAGGGAGCCCGATGCGGGGCTTGATCCCAGGACCCTGGGATCGTGACCTGAGCTGAAGGCAGACGCTTAACGACTGAGCCACCCAGGCGCCCCTACCATACCATTTTTAATGGTACATGCACACGGTAGAGAATTCAAATAGTACAAAAGATATGCAAGAATCAAACCTCCCTCCTCCTAGCCCCTGGCTGTCCTGGTCCCCTCCTTAAAAGCAACCACTACCTTGTTTCTTGTATATCATGTAAGACGTTTTTATAAACATTCATGTGCATGTATCCTGTCAATCTTTTTTTTTTTTTAATGTTTTATTTATTCATGAAAGTCAGAGAGAGAGAGGCAGAGGCAGAGGGAGAAGCAGGCTCCCCGCTGAGTAGGGAGCCCGATGCAGGACTTGATCCCAGGACCCTGGCATCATGACCTGAGCCAAAGGCAGACGCTTAACCATCTGAGCCACCCAGGCGCCCCAATGTCAGTCAATCTTTAAAAAAACCTAACTAGGTTCTTTTTGGTTTAATAGTTTTATCATTTATCAAGTTGTTTCTTCTCAGGTCCAAATCCAGCCTTCAGTGCCTTCTCTGCAGTAACAGATCCGGACTCTGTAAAGACCTGTCCCCTCAGCAGACACAGTATGAAGTTCGGTCACTAAAGGGTAGTGCTGAGACAGCACTTCTTTTCCCCACAAGGGACTACTTCTCCTGCTCCCAGTGTGCTTTTTCTAGCAGCTCCCGGCCTCGTGTGTTTTTTTTCCTAGCATCCCCTGTTGGCAGCACAAGGCACCACCACAGGAGTGGCTTCCTCTGGTACCCCCAAGGCATGTTCTCAGCAAGCTCACACCTTCTTGGGCTGCATTTCCACAGCTTCGACCGACCTCCATGGCTGTGCTCTCTCCACTGAGGTCTGAATCTTAGAAATTGTATTTTGTACTTGGTGCTGATTCAGTAAGTGTTGAATCAAAAGCCTCTGTACTAAGAGCTTTTTTCCTTAAAGCCTACTTCTACTTCACATTGGCATAACTATTATACCAGAATGAATATACCAAACAGATCCTACAAAAGTATTAAGGAGTATCTCCTGGCCCACAAAAGATTCACCTGGACCCTGTGTTAAAGTCTTGTTTCATTTAGGTAGAAATGAAACTTGTCATTTTATATATAACTTGAATACTTCTTCCATGTTTTGGCTTTAGGACAGATCAGTGCACCTCACTCCACTCCCATGGCTGTTTTTGATCTCCCTTACCACAGTTAACCTGCAAACCGGATGCTGATCCCGAATAATGGAGGATTAGGTGTATAAACTTGAATGAAGGGCTGATCTTTTAGTTGGGGAGGATCATTCAGGAACGGCAAAGGTACTGGTAATCTGTTTCTTAAGCTCACTGATAGACAAGCAGTGTTGATTTGTGGTTTTTTTTTTTTTTAACATGCCTTATTATAAGTATCCTTTGGTGTGCAATGTTTAATAATGTTTTGGAGAATTAGGTTTTTAGAATTGACAAATTCTTGATTCAGCGGTTTTCAGCTAATTCTTCTGTAGCTAAATGTTGTATTTCTGAATGACTGGAGAGAATGGCAGCATCCATTTCTAGTAAACCCTTAAGTGTTGCAGTTGAGGAGGTCCTTCTTTCATGGCAGTAAACACGTGATGCCTTCTGCATCCAGGAGGCAACCAGCAGGCCAAGTGTGAGGAGTCATGCTTGGCAGGAGCCACACACATTGACTCACGACTTAATGGGTGTGGCCTGAGCTCTGATTCGGTCAGTGAAATGCCTGGAAATAGTCACCTCTTTCGAGTGTGACATGTTGTCCAGTGCTTGGAAGAAATTTCTGTATCCTTCCTCTAATCTTGTGACTGACTGAAGATTTAAGTTCTCAAGTTTCTGGAAACCTCCACTGGTTGCTACCTTGGCTATAAAAGCTGAGTGTTTGCAAAAACAGAATCATAAGGACTTTATTTGAATCGTGGTAGATTAGGTTATTTGCACCAACCCACCCCCACAACTACCACCACCACTTAAAGTAGAAAATGCCCAATATTATCTCCTTAAAAATCCCAAACCACTAACAAAGAACTACCTGGCCAAAACCCAAGCGAAAAGCAGAAACCAGAGAAGTAAAGTTAAGCCCTACAGCACCGAAGCTACTTTTCCATGAGAGTTTTGTGCTAATTTGGGCTTCTCTTTTTCTCTCTCAGGAGAATGACATCACTTGATCCCTAGAAAGTTTCTCCTTCTAAGGCCTTACACCTGGAAATGTTTTTAGCACTTTCTAGCATCCCCTGGTGTTCCACGCTTATCTTTTACTTTCTGTGTCCAGTTCCTGTAGCAGCCATTTCTCCAACGACTCCAGTTCCTTTTAGGGAGGCCAGTATTAGGAGTCAAGATCTGGTGTGTGGGGTGTTCATTACTACTAGGTCCCTTTCTAGTGTGTAGAGATATATAGCTCACTATGTGTATATGTAGATTTATATACCTATATAGGTTAAAAACCTTGAGTCCACACCAGTATTCCCATATCTAACACCTTAGAGTTCTTTATAGCCTCTCTTTTCAGTATTTGTAAATTCCTTCTCCAACAATGAGGAAACTTGGTTCTCATTCTACATGTATTATGTACTGTACTTGTATATGCCAGTCACCTCCTCGGCCCCTGGACCTTGCCTCTGTCCCCCTTAGCCTTCCTGCTCCTCCCCCAGCCACATGCTGCCTCCAAAGGAAGGAAAGAGAAGGGAAGAGCAAGACACCCAGGTGATCATTCAGCAGGCTAATGTTTAAGAAGCACTACTGCTCTAACTCCGTATCTCCACTGACTCCTCTTATATTCTCCTGTGTTTCAAAAAAAAAAAAAAAAGGGCCCAAAATGGAGTTCCTTCTGCTCCTGCCCCACATCACCAAACCAAGACTTAATTTATAGTTTGAGCTCTCCCAGAAATGGAATCGTCAACCAGCGAAGCAGGAATCGCCCAATTAGCACGAGTTAGGTCATCTGCCCAGCAGACCTCTGCCATCCCCCCTAGAGGAAAATAACCTTACAGTAACCAGCCCACCTGCTTTTTTGCCTACTATAACTTTGTTCCTGCTCCCGTATACCTGTAAAAAAATCTTTCATTTTATACAGCTTCTCAGAGCTCTTTTCTGTGTCCTTCATTCATTGGATGCTACCTGATTCTAATCCATTTTTGTTAAAACGAGCTCTCAAAATTTTTAATATGCCTTAGTTTATCTTTTTTTTTAAAATTTATTTCTTTGTCAGAGAGAGCACAAGCAGGGGGAGCGGCAGGCAGAGAGAGAAACAGGCTCCTTGCTGAGCAGGGAGCCCGATGCGGGACTGATCCCAGGAATGGGATCATCCAAAGGCACCCCCCCCCTTATTTATTTGACAGAGAGAGACAGCAAGAGAGGGAACACAAGCAGGGGAGTGGGAGAGGGAGAAGCAGGCTCCCCGCTAAGCAAGGAGCCCGATATGGGGCTCAATCCCAGGACCCTGGGATCATGACCTGAGCCAAAGGCAGTTGCTTAACGACTGAGCCACCCAGGTGCCCCCCGAAGGCAGCTTCTTAACGACTAAGCCACCCAGGCGCCCCAATATGCCTTAGTTTATCTTTTAACACCTATTAGAATTCTCCCAGGAGTACACATTCCTTTTGTAATCGTAAAAAAAAAAAAAACTGAAGTATTTAGGCAATTTCTATAATTATCATTTTGTTAATTCTGAATTTTCACATCCTAAATTCTCTTAAAAGACAGTTTTACCTATATGAGGTCCTGGGTGGCTCAGTTGGTTAAGCGTCTGCCTTTGGCTCAGGTCATGATCCTGGCGTCCCGGGGATTGAGCTCCTCGTCGGGCTCCCTTCTCAGCGGGCTGCTCAGCAGGGAGCCTGCTTCTTTCTCTCCCTTTGCCCCTCTCCTGGCTTGTGCGCTCTCTCTCTCAAATAAATAAGCAGGCTCCCTGCTGAGCAAGGAGCCCGATGTGGGACTCAATCCCAGGACCCTGGGATCATGACCTGAGCCCAAGGCAGACACTTAACTGAGCCACCCAGGTGCCCCAATAAATAAATCTTTAAAAAAAAAGTGGAGATTGTTGAGTCTAGATAAATACAGGTCCAGGACCGTAAAGTGTATGTGGGGTTTGAAAACCTAATGCAAATGCACTTAATCGCATACAACTATTTTTATAACTTTTAACTTTGTGCTTGTCAGTTTCTCCAAAATATGAAATCCTTTGCAGAAGTGATTCCAGACCTTCAGAACCATTGTGAACTTTCTGAATTAATGGTAATGAACACCAGCACCTTGTTTATTTTAGCAGTATGTGGTCATGTGATAGAAAACAGTTTTTTGTTTTTTTTTTTTAAAGATTTTATTTATTTGACAGAGAGAGAGACAGCAAGAGAGGGAACACAAGCAGGGGGAGTGGGAGAGGGAGAAGCAGGCTTCCCGCGGAGCAGGGAGCCCGATGGGGGGCTCGATCCCAGGACCCTGGGATCATGACCTGAGCCGAAGGCAGACGCTTAACGACTGAGCCACCCAGGCGCCCGAAAACGGTTTTTCAACAGGAATTGCTCATCATAAATAAGAAAATAAGTTCTACAAATACCTATTAAGCACCTATCATGTACTAAGTACAGATGAGGATACTACAATAAACAAGACCAGGACCATAAAGTGTATGTGGGGTTTAAGCGGGCTCAAGAAAGAGCAAGGCCGGAGCTTGACGGAAACCCCGACTCACCTGTGCAGAAAATACCAGCTCTCGCCAGAGCTCAGCTCCTGCAGGGGAAGCAAGGGGCCAGCGCTTGAGTCCAGTCATAGCTCTTCATTAGCAAAGATGGTGGCACTGCTGTAAGCTTGAAAAAAAAGCATACCGTGAGACCAGCCAGCGTTATACGTCAAGTATTGGTGTTCAGATTATCCCTCATATATACACATGGAATGTGGATGTACAGCATTTGTTTCAATGTGATTGGAGGAGGGCTTGGAAAAGATGGAAGGTTATGATGAAGCAAGAGCACACGTTACTTGTTGAAGCAGCGGTAGATACATGGTGGCTGTATGCTACGGTCTTATTTCTGTGTGGGTTCAAATTTTTCTATAATAAAATATTTGAAAATGATCTCTTCATCATCTAGCATCAGAATAAAACAAGATTAATGCTAGAGGAGATTCCCTTTCTCCCCAAGGTAGTGTCAAGATTTGAGAAAAGCAAATTTTCCTTGTTCTCTCCCTTAAGAACAGGCAGGTTCATTTTTTGCCCTTTGGGGTATCCACTCTCTGAGGTGGTCTCCATTAGACTTCCCGCCTTGGGCTTGCCCTGGGGTTGGATTCCTATCTTCTGTACACTGTGAAGACTTGAAAACTAAACCACGTTAATTTAGTTCTGGACATTTCTTTAAGATGAAAGCTTGCTTCACTGTTCCACCTTTAACCCCAGGATCCCGCTATTCACTTCATTTTTAATTACTGAGTAGTACTGTCTTTTCCCTTGTGTCTCCTTTACTCTCACACAATTACCACACTCACAACACTGCTGAGACCAGATGTGTGGGGGTCCTACCCCTGCCTCCCAGCAGCAATTCTCTGACAGCAGCTGGGTGTACTACAACTCAACTCCGTTCTGCCACTCCCCAGAGACAGTGTCGAGACCCCAGAGTTAAGAGCTCAACCCCACAAGACTGCTCCTAGCCCACTGCATTTGCTAGAATGGTCCACAGAACTCAGGGAAACACTTACCAGTTTATTAGAAGGTATGATAAATGATACAGATGAACAGTCAGATGAAGAGATCCACAGGCCAAGTCTGGGTTGCGGGGGGGGGGGGGGTCCTGAGTACAGAAGTTTCCATCCTCAAGGAGTTGGGTGTGTCACCCTCCCATTGTGGATGTGTTCTCTCACCTGGAAGCTCCCTGCACACTATACTATTGGGATATTTATGGAGGCTTCCTCAGGTTGGCTTGATTAATCATTAATTCCATTTCCAGCCCCCTCCTCTCTCTGGAGAATGGGAGGTGGGGCTGAAAATTCCAACCTTCTAATCATGGCTTGACCTTTCTAGGAAGCAGCCCCCATCCAGGAGCCACCCACCTCATTAGAACAAAAGGTGCTCTTAGTGATCTTACCACTTAGGGATTCACAAGGGTATCCAGAGCTAGGTACCGGGGGGGTGGGGGGGTGAAATCTATGTATTTTTCTATTATCTCACACCCAATTACTTAACACTGATTTCTTTTAAGAACATATTTAAAACTAATCAGAAATTTTGATTGTTTTAAGGAAACTGTCAGTCAATGACCCAACCCACTCATATTTCCCTATGCTCATTTATGCTAAAAAAAACTAAGGCACTCCAGAAGAGTAGAAATCTCTTAGGAAAATAGGTTTTAAAATGGATTATGACACTGTAAAATGAGGAGGAGAATGAAAGAATGAAAAAAAAAAAGGCAAAGGAAGAAATAAGCGAAGCCTTTGGAATATGCTGGAGTCTTTACACCTGATGCGAGAGGTAACTCACTCCTGACCCAGGAATTTACAAAATGTTCTCCCTGAAGAAAATTAAAATTCAAGTTATCAGCTGTTTGACTTAGAGTATACACTGATCTATGAATAGTAGTTGCTAGAACTTGCCCCACCCCCAATATAGAGTTGCATCGGATTGAGGGGCATGGTATTTGGAAAATCATTCCTTTAATTTTCATTTCTATTAATGGAATTTTTTAATGCATTGCAAAAAAAAAAAAACCCAGAACACCTGTGAATGTTTGAGCCAACAAAGAGCCTTCTCAGGGTCATGTCTTCCAGAGATCCAGTTCAAAATCTGAATTATATTTACATTTCACAGCTATACTTTGACTAATGAGGAAGTATAAGCTACGGGGAGGAAAATGGATTCAGAAGGGTGGATAGGTGTTAAGCAAGCGATCCTTCTGGTAGGAACACCAGATTTCTTTCTGAGCAAACACTCCTCTCCCACTTTCAGGTCATATTCTTTTCAGGGTTCTCATCTTTTTTTTTTTTAAGATTTTATTTATTTATCTGACAGAGACACAGCGAGAGAGGGAACACAAGCAGGGGGAGTGGGAGAGGGAGAAGCAGGCTCCCCGCTGAGCAGGGAGCCCGACATGGGGCTCGATCCCTCATGACCTGAGCCAAAGGCAGACACTTAACGACTGAGCCACCCAGGCGCCCCAGGGTTCTCAGAATATTGAGTCCTCTTAGCCAATCAGTTGTCTTTTTGCTTCAGCCAATTTGGGATGGGTTTTCTGTCACTTGCCACTAGGGACCCCTTACTAACAGAGTATAAAGTGACCCACCAGGCGGCAGCAGCTGGGAGGCCGGCTGGGGGTGCTGGTGCCTGATCTGAATGTTATGCAGGACTTCAGGTGGGGGCAGCCAAGGAAGGCTAGGGGAAGTGGCCTCAAAGAGGGAATATTGGCTCTAGTTCAGCAAGACAATGTCCATGTGGGAAACAAAGGCAAAAGAAATGCAGCTTAAATTAAAATCTCCTTACAGCTTGCAGCCCACTGAGAGATACCTGAAACCCGCAGAGTGTGACCTTCCTCAAGGAACCCATGGCCGCCTCAGCGCCTTAATGTTTAAAAGTAACCTTATCTTGGCAGCAGCGGCCCCTCGAGGTCCTGAAAGCCTTCCTTCCCAGATTCCTTGGAGACCTGCACTCTCCCTAACCCCCACTAATTAAGGATACCATCAGTCACTCCTCACAATCCCAGTATAGCTCTTTTTGCCCACAGGTCCTGTCCCGTGAGTAGGGAGGGGGTGAAGGTGATGTGGTTTGGCAATGTAGGTGATGTTTCATGGGGTGGAGTCCAGAGCTGATGACCAAGAAAGAATTCTTGAGACGTCTTTGGTGCAGAATGGGGGCTTATGAAAGCACGGGGACAGGACTTGTGGGCAGAAAGAGCTGCTCCATCGGGGTTGTGAGGGGTGGCTGATGATATACTCAGGAGTTGGGGGAAGTAAGGAAAAGGGAGGTTTCAAAAGAACTTTCATATGCTTAAGAGGACTGACCTATAAAATACTAGAGTCCTTGCCATTGTCAAGGTCGTTCTTCCCTCTAGCAAGGCATTAAGATTAAGATAGTGGGGAGATCCTGGAAGAATGTCACACATGTCCCACCCAGGACTGGGGGTGGGGGGAGGTTGCAGGGTGTCAGCTTGTGCTTTGTCTTCAGCTCGCCTTCTGCTCCCTCATCAAAGGTCTATCCAGGAGAGATAGGAGGCCCCTGACTCCCCCAACTAGGCTCGTGCAGGGGACTACATGACCAGGCTCACAGAAATCCCAAATGCGGAGAAATGCTGAGGCATACAAAACCAGAGATAAAGGAACATGAGGAGACTGATGTTAATTTTTGAATGTAGGTGAGGTTTGGTGGGGTGAGGTCTGGCGCTGACGGCCAAGAAACGCTCTTGAGGGCGCCTGGGTGGTCAGTTGGTTAAGCGACTGCCTTCGGCTCAGGTCATGATCCTGGAGTCCCGGGATCGAGTCCCGCATCGGGCTCCCCGCCCAGCGGGGGGTCTGCTTCTCCCTCTGACCCTCTTCCCTCTCGTGCTCTCTGTCTCATTCTCTCTCTCTCAAATAAATAAATAAATAAATAAAAAGAAACGCTCTTGAGACATCTTGGGTGCAAAAAGGTGGTTTTAGGGGCGCCTGGGTGGCTCAGTCAGTTGGGCAGCTGCTTTTGGCTCGGGTTGTCCCAGGGTACTAGGATCCAGCCCCGAGTCGGGCAAGGACCCTGCTTCTCCCTCTCCCTCTGCCCCTTCCCCTGCTTGTGCTCTCTCTCTCTCAAATAAATAAAACCTCTAAAAAAAGGGGGGGGGGCGGCTATTAAAGCACAGGGGACAAGACCTGTGGACAGAAAGAGCTCCTGCTCCGGGGTTGTGAGGGGTGATTGTTGATATACTCTGGAGTTGGGGTAAGTTAAGGAAAAGGCAGGTTTTCAAAAGAACTTTCATATGCTAAAGAGGATCTACAAAATACTAGAGGCCTTGCCATTGTCAAGTTTAGGTTGTTTTTCCCTCTAGTAAAGCATTAACGGTAAGACAGTTGGGAGTTTCCTTCTGGAAGTTAGGTTATTGACAAAAATGCTTTTTTCTCACTAAGACATTTTGTAAACTGAGGGAGACTGTGATCTCTGTTAGTTAACCATTTGTTTTCCCTTCCCTTAGCTTTAGGGCAGACAGGAGTGCCTGAGGAATGCCACACATAGCCCACCTGGGAGTTGGGGGAGGGGGGCGGGCTGCAAGGTGTCAGCTTATGTTTGCTACCTCATCAGAGACCACCTCGTTACGTCTTTAATGTCAGAGACGAGATATCCCTAGGACAGTGACAGCTTGGACCACTAAAAATTACCAGACTTAAAAGAAAAGTAAATATGGTTCTATCAGTGGTAGAGACGTCAAGAAGATTTAAGTTCCCTGGTCAGTTTTCAATAAAAGGCTGCCCGTGAAAGCCCTCAGTGGCTACTCTCTCTCTAGAGAGCTTTTTCGTTCCTTTCTGTTCTCACCTTCACTTAATAAACTTTCACTTCACTTCACCCTTTTGTGTCTGATGTGGGAAACCAAGGCAGAAGAAAAATTACTGAGTTTCCTTACTGCCTGCAGCCCACTGACAAGTCCTTGAAACAAGCAGAGTGACATTCCACTGGGGACTCAGCTGCCTCGATGTTGACACTGCCAAGGGCAAAAAACAATCCTAGCCCGAAATGTCCCCTCTGCCCCCCGCCCATCCTGTAAGCCTACTTTAATATATACAAATTCCTTTAGAAATTTCCTTTATCTCTAAACCCCCTAAGATACAGATTGGCAATCACCCCCCCCCAAGCACATGACCCACCGATATACATCTGAAGGTCTCATGACTGCATTTCTACTAAATGGTAATAAATGACCTTTCATAATAGCTAGCCCCCTCAGGATCTGGAAACCTTGTTACCAAAATACCTGGGAGGCTTACACTATCCCTAATCCCCTCCCAACTTGAAGATACATAATCACCACCCCTCACAACCCCATGGGTACTGTCCCCGTGCTTTAATAAAATCACCTTTTTGCACCAAAGACGTCTCAGAAATTCTGGCCGTCAGCTTCAAACCCTAAGGTTCTTTCCTGTATCATTGTCCTCGAGATTGATTCTTCGACTCCGTGAGACAAGAACCCTGCAATCCTGCAACAGTGTGATTTTCTTCACTCTGCCAAAAGAGAGGTAGGGGAAATCAAAGAAGGTAAGATGAAACAAATAGAGCCCGTGACAAAAAAGAATGCCACCCCCCTTGTAATTCAGATATTAGTGATGTGGTCTGGGAGTATAGGTGAGGTTCGGTGGGGGGAGGTCCAGAGCTGACGACCAAGAAAGAATTCTTGAGACGTCTTTGGTGCGGAATGGGGGCTTATGAAAGCACAGGGACAGGACCTGTGAGCAGAAAGAGCTGCTCCACCGGGGTTGTGAGGGGTGGCTGATGATATACTCGGGAGTTGGGGGAAGTAAGGAAAAGGGAGGTTTCAAAAGAACTTAAATATGCTTAAGAGGACCGACCTATAAGATACAGGGGGCCTTGCCTTTGTCAAGTTCAGGTTATTTTCCCCTCTAGCAAGGCATTAACAGTTAAGATAGTTGGGAGATTCCTGGAAGAAAGTCACGCACGTCCCATCCAGGAGTGGGGGTGGGGGGAGGTTGCAGGGTGTCAGCTTGTGCTTTGTCTTCAGCTAGCCTTCTGCTCCCTCATCATTAGCACGTCATCAAAAGCCAACCTGAGAAAGCATTTGCTGTTATAAATTACCACTACACCAACAAATCCCTCGTAGCTGTGAATACACTGTGCAATTTTCTCCAAGGATTTCTTCCTTTGAAGAAATTCAGATCTGTAATTAGTAAATATAATTAAAATCTACCTCAGTGCTACGTAGAGAGGTCCTACATCTTTTATTGTGGTGATGATTACACAATAAACATTTGTTAAAACTTACTGGATTGTACATCTAAAAATGATGAAATTTATCATGCTTCAATAAACGGTCAAATTTTACCTCAGCACTTATTTATGAGACTCATCATTATTTTCATACAATTCTTCCTTCTTTTTCTTCCCCCCGTGTGTACTCGGTCGTTGGTTTATTTCTCAAGACGTGCACGCTCCAGTGTTGAGTCAACGGGGACAGCTGTGGCTCCTCGCTGCTACAGGTCCTCCCACGGCTCAGGTTACAGACAACTCCAGTGAGGGCACGGCGCACGCAGCATAAACAGGAAGCCTAAAAACCCCAAGCTACTCCAAGAAGACACGCGGGGGGCGGAGGGAATTCTTCCTCACTTCTATTAGTGACAACGTGTATAATAATTTAAAAACTCAATCTTCGGATTATCTTTTCCTTTGAAGCAAATATAGAATACAATCAAAGAGACTCTGACTTACCGACATATATAGGCTGGATGTGTTATTTGTTAAACTATGGTTACTAAATCCAGTTCCTGTGGTTATGATGTGAGAAACTAAGGCAAAAAGAAAAATTAAATTCCCTTACTACCTACAGCCCGCTGTCAAGTCCTTGAAACAGGGAGAGCGACACTCCTCTAGGGACTCAGCTGCCTCGATGTTAATACTTTGCTAAGGGCAAAGGCAATCTTAGCCCGAACCTCCCCACTCCTGGATCCTGTAAGTCTACTTGAACATATAGAAGTTCCTCTGGAAACTACCTTTATCTCTACCTCCTAAGATATGTTAGCAATCATCCCCCAAGAATATGACCCACTGATACACATCTGAAGGGTCTTATGATGGAGTTTTTACTCAACAGTAATAAATGACCTTTTCCTAACAACAGCTAGCCCCCTCAATGTCCTGGAAACCTTGTTTCTTTTTTTTTTTTTAAGATTTTATTTATTTATTTCCAAAATACCTGGGACGCTTACACTATCCCAAACTCCCTCCCAACTTGAAACTATATAATGGGCCACTCCTTGCGACCCCAGTGCAGCTCCTTCTGCCCACAGGTCCTGTCCCTGTGCTCTAATAAAAACATCTTTCTGCACCAAAGATATCTCAAGAATTCTTTCTTGGACATCAGCTCTGAACCCCAACATCTTTCCTACATCAGTTACACATAAGTTACTGGGAGTAAAGGAAATTATATAAAATAGTACTATACAGGTTTCCTCTGCTACTCAGAAGTAGAGCATTCCCATTTTCATAAACCAAAGAGCATAAAGCAAAGAGTCTATTATCATTAATTAATATGGAAAACTTTTTGAGCTTTCCCAGACCCCAAAGACAACCTCTGTTAGGTTTTTCTGATACATCTTGCTAACTAATGCCCCAGATGAATGAAGATTAAGCACCAATGCTCACAGACAGCTCAAAGCCCTGGCAGCTTGATGCTGAGATGCGGAGATGCTGAGTGTAGTTCCCAGGAAGGAGCCTGGTGGCGCCGCTCTCATGGCCCCGAGAGGGGCCTGCACTAGAAGGGCTTGCTGCAAACCAAATGCTGAGCACTATTTTTGCTTTTTGGTTTTTTTTATAAAAGTGAAAATCCTCTCCGGATTTCTTTTTTTAGATTTATTTATTTGAGAGAGCGCACACAAGCAGGGGGAGGGGCGGGGAGAGAAAGAGAGAGACAGAGAGAAAGAAGCAGATTCCCTGCTCAGCTCTGCACAGAACCTGACTCAGGGCTGGATCTCAAGACCCGGAGATCATGACCTGAGCTGAAATCAGACGCTTAGCCGCTGAACCCCCCAGGTGCTCCCAGACTTCTGTAGATTAGATAAAACAGGTACCAATGTAGGTCTTTCATAGAAGTGGCTTAAATGCAAACTTTCAAGAAGCAGAGATATTTGTATTTCATCTGCTGAACAAAACACAACTTCTTAAAAATGGAAATTAATGGGACACCTGCCTCTTGATCTCGGGGCTGTGAGTTCAGACCCCACATTGAGTGTAGAGATTACTTACATAAATAAACTTTAAAAAAATGGAAATTAATTTTGAAATTTTAAAAAGAGTATATTGAACACCATTTACAAAACATATTCCTATCCACGAAAGTGAAGCAATTTTTAAATTAACTTTAAAAAAAAAATTTCTCTATTTCAAATATAAGCGTCCTTTCTAGTATTATAGTAACAAGTGGTCTGGGAGTCAAGAGGCTAGGTTAGTCCCAGTTCCAATACTAACAGGAAGGTGACCATTCTAGCCACTGTTCTCTCCTCATATGAGCAAATTAACTATCAGGTGACTCATTTATTTCTTCAGGGTCACCATCCTGTGGACCGCCAGAGTCCTCAGTTTTAAGGTGTCCAAATCTCTCCTGGGATTTCCCCTGTCTATGCATAACCTGCCTGGCACATGACAGATGAGGTGGTACCCGATCCGCATGCTTGGTATGGACTTAGGAGGCACTCAGTACATGGTACTTTCTTAAACATTACAATAAAATCTACTTAGGCTTTTTTTTTTAATATTTATTTGAGAGAGAGCACAAGACAGAGCAGAGAGCACAAGCAGTGTGCTTGTGGGGGAGAGAGGCACAGGGAGAAGCAGACTCCCCACTGAGCAGGGAGCCCGATGTGGGACTCGATCCCAGGACCCTGGGATCAAGACCTGAATCGAAGGCAGATGCTTAACCAGCTGTGCCACCCAGGTGCCTCTGAATTCACATTTATACTTAATTTTCTGTTCACACTAAAATTGAATAAAAGTAAATTAGAGATTCTGTATTTACTTTAATTATAAAGCAATGAAATTACCACATCAATTTAATCATAAGTAACTTAAATACAATAATGTGTGATTACTTTGAAAACATTATAACAAAATAATAGAAAACAAAATTAACCGAGTGAACTAGCATAAATTCTGGGCATTTCTGTGACAGGACACAAATTTTAAAATTTAATAAAATCCTACATTTTCTTTTTTTCCCCTCGCCTCTCCCTTTTTTTTAAGTTTATTTTACCTTGTAGCAATCCATCGTAGGGCTCGAACTCATAACCCTGAGATCAAGAATCTCATGCTCTTCCGAATGACTGAGCCAGGTGCCCCAATCCTACATTTTCTTAGCAAAAAGTTTCTTAAATCAGATTTTCCTTTCAAACTGGTCTTCATATCTTAATTGGAGCTTCTGAAGAATCACTTTATTAACAGTTGCAAATGTCCTTTTAACACATACAACGTGTACTGTATGTTGGAATCAAATACTTAAAGAAGTTGGAATCTTATGAATACAGCCAGGACAACAGTGAAGAGAGTCGTGAACAAAAACATCACAGTCCACACAGAAAACATTTTGGCACACAGCACAAACATAGACCTGCAGTGAAAAGAAGAAAAGAAAATTTAGAAAGTAGTTTCCAGAAGTACAGCACAGCTAGAAGACATTCAAATTGCTCTGCTCTTTTATCGATCAATTTTCCCCACCCATTTACCTACTTTATTACTTCCAATGTACTATTTATTCTCAAATCTAAGGTGACTATTTTACCAAAAAAACTATCCCTTACAAATGAGAAAATTACTTTGTTTTGACACCTTAACGTCTCTTGTATTGTAAAACATCCTTAATTACTTTGTTTTAAGTAATTATCCGGGGAAGACACATAAGCTTGAAATTAGTACTAGTTTCAAATGCTTACTCGTTCCTCTGATTTGATTAAAAAGAAAAACATAAATCTTTAACATAGATTTAGTTATTGCTAGGGAATGACCTCACAGCTGCACAAGTTATATTCCCCTTTTATTTAACTATTAAAGAATATGGAAAAAGACACATTTAAGACAAAAAGAAAAAATCCATTTTATCTCCACCTACTGTTATACTTCTGAGGAATAACCTGATATGAGCCTGGTTTTCAGTAATGTACTGAAAACTTCTAACGCTAGCTATTTCCTCAATATTTCTTGTATAATACTTAATATTTATTTATCTTTTTTTGTAAAATATTTTACTTATTTGTCAGGAGAGAGCGCACAAGCACTGGGAGAGGCAGAGGGAGAGGGAGAAGCAGGCTCCCCGCTGAGCAGGGAGCGCGACATGGGACTCGATCCCAGGACCCCAGGATCATGACCTGAGCTGAAGGCAGATGCTTAACCAAAGCTTAACCAAAGCCACCCAGGTGTCCCAATACTTAATATTTAGAAAGCACATGAACTTACATGTTGGTCTTTCAATTCCCCCTGACATCCATAACAAAATCTGAAAAAGAAAGTTTAAGAATCATTTTGTTAGGAATTCACTCCTTAAAATAGCTCGGCAAAATCTCAATAACAAGAATCCTGTAATTAATAAGTACTTATCTTCACACACGACTTTTATGAGAAAAACAGAATTAAGAATACCAATAACTTAAGAAAATTCTACAGTATATCCCAAGATCATCTCACAAAGCAAAATCCTACTTTAAAATTTTTTTTAAATTTTATTTTCATCAAGGTTAAATAGGAGCATGATTTCCCTACTGGGATTCTGTGAGGGAATTAAGCCCTACAGAAAATAATCTGAGTGACTATTCTTCAACTCTCCTGAGAATAGCAGGTAGCTGGTATAATTCTAGATGGACAGAAGAGAAGTTAATTTATGTGTGGATACCTGAGGGCTTAATTTTCAAGGAATGGTTTAAAGAGTTAAAAGTTCTCAAGACTTACTACCAAAAATAGCAGCCCTCTCCTTACCAACCCCACTTCATTTCCAGCTCCCCGAACAGTTTCAAAACTTCTAACTGTTACAGTGCTATTTCTTGTGTTTTTCTGGCATTGGCTATAAACCTCCAACTAAGGAAGATCAGAATTTAATTCTCTTTCAAACCTCTTGATCCAACAGCATGTACACACACATAACTAACACCATTCTCAATTCTTTGTGTACTAAAATCATTTTGAATAGAAAAATATTAAATGTTTAGTTTATTATGACTATAAAAACATATTCAGCTGAGCCATGTAATACAATTCTTCTTCTCTTCAAAATATTTTTTTCCTGGAGTTAATAACTATACTGTTGTCCACAAGCTTAGTTTTCTATATAATTACCCCAACTCAGCCTCAACCTTTCCCTGAGAAATCTCAATGTCGTCCCTATGGTCACCCACATCAAGAATTCTAGTTTTCACCCTCTTGGTGACATCTCTCCTGCAGCATTCTGACCTTCTCCAAACTGGACTATTCTCCACATCTGACACAAAAGTGTTATTCTGGAATCTCCCCTTATCATCATCCTAGGGCTTTCTTAAGCCACGTTTGAACCAGATCAATATTCCTATTCTCTTCCAGTCATTCTCTTTCTCAGGTCCTTTGAATCATCTCTTCCACAGCTTCCCCAGAGTCTCTTTTTGAGGCCTTGTAAGTCTGAAAATGTCTTCATTGACCTAACTGATAGGTTTGCTAGGTATGTAATTTAAGTTGGTAACAACTGAAGGAAATCACTTCCTGGCAGTAGCCAGTATTGCTGAGACACAAAACAATTTTAATTCCAGATTATGTGACCTAATTTTCCCCCTCCAGAAATGTTTAGTTTTTTGCTGCCTATTCTAAAATTTCACAATGATACACTTTAGTGTGGGTCTATTTTCCCTATGTTAGGCACCTGACAGTTCCTTTCAATCTATAAAGTTCTGTCCTTCAACAGTAGACAATATCCTTAACTATTTCTTACCTACTCTTTATTTGATCTTTTCTCTGTTTCTCTAACTATTCTAATACTAGACCTTCTGGATAAATGCTCTGGTCTTACACCACAGAAATCAGGTAAGGTTGCAAACCAGGACTGTTTTGTTGTTTTAGAGAGCTGATTTATCAGTATTTGACTACACTTACTATACAGAGATGGGCTTAGGGAAATTAATAGATTTCTGGAGATCCAGATCTGTTTAATAATGAGTCACTTCAGTCACAACCAAGGCATTCTACCATCTCATTTTCCAAATTACAAGTAATCTTGCCCAAGTTAATATGACTATCTTTTTTAATGTAGTAACAACACATTCAAACATTATTCTACCACATATAACAGATATAAATTAATCAAAACTCATATACTTTTCTCCATTATGTTCTTCTAGAGGAAGTTCTTGAAAAGCATCCAAAGGAAATAAATGATGGTAAGACCGTGCCAAATGCGGAGCAGACACCAAAGTAAGACCTAACAAATAAAGCAGAGAATCATGTTTAATAGCCCAAACCTCAGTAAGACAATGGCTGACATGTCAAATAATAGGCTAAATATTTTCAAGCTTTTTTTAGGACTGCTGGTATTGATTTCTTCATTTACATATCACCTTAAAAAGGAGATTCCAGGATGGAGTCTTACTTCTGTCACTAATTGTGTGACCTCTCTTGGCCGTTTGCTTACTTAAAAATGAAACAAAATTCTACAATTCTATCACTTTAATTCCTCATTGTCCTTATATATATTTTATGAACGTTAAGAGCTACAAAAATGTCTACTAGATCTACAGCAAAGCCTTTAAAGAACATACTCATTTCAGAGGGAGAATCAGAAAACTGTTCTAGAATGCCACGTTTATTCTTAGAAATGGAGTACTGGGTACTCAATAAAAAAAATAATCCTTTTCTGATTCTCACAGATTAAATTCATAAATATAGGCAGAGCTTAACATTTATATTTACTTTATTAGCAATATAGGTAAGAAGTTATTCAAGATTAATTTACTAGATAAAGAACAGTTGGTTTCTCACCACAGATTTTACATTCAACTGGAAGCTCACAGTACTTTGCCCGACACTGTGGGCAGAAATACCCTCCTAATGTAAGTCCTGGCTCAGTGTTGCTATCCAAGTGCCTGTGGGAGGAAACAGTACTTTTAAAGTGATATATAAAGATGGGAATGGTTATAGCAAAACAAAGTATGCTACCTTGATTTTAAAATCTTGAAGTTGTTTCATAGTTCATTTAAGCGAGGTTCATTCTTCTTTTCTCTCTGCATTTCTGTTTTGAATAGTGTGTATTAATGCTTTTTTTTTTTTTTTTAAGTAATCTCACACCCAATGTGGGGCCCGAACTCACAACCCCGAGATCAAGAGTTGCATGCTCTTCCTACTGAGCGAGCCAGGGGCCCAAATTGCACTAATGTCCTTAAATTCACTCATCTTTTCTTCAGGGACTCATCTGCTGTTAGTCCCATCCAGTATATTTTTCATTTCAGACACTGTATTTGTCTCTAGAACTTTGATTTGGGTCTTTTTTGTAATAGCTGTTTTAATACTTTGCCTAATTCCATCAACTGTGTTGTTTCTGAGTATGTTTCTGTTCTATGATTCTCTCCTTATTATGGGTCATATTTTCCTACTTCGTTGCATGCCTGGTCATTTTTGATTTGCTGCCAGACATTATGATTTTTCTTTGTTTTAGGTGCTGGATTTTTTGGTATTCCCTTAAATATGTTGGGGCTTCTTCTAGAATATAGTTAAGTAACTGGGAAATAGTTTGATCTATTCAAAACTTGCTTTAGAGTTCATTAGGCTATCCAGAACAGCTGTTAGTCTAGGGTTAATTTGGTTCCATTACTGTGGACTCTGTTCAATGCCCACTGTTAAGATATCCCTCCACACTGACTGGTAGGACCATGAACTGTTCCCTGCCCCATGTGAGCTCCAGGGATATGCTGCCTGCTCCTGTTCAGGGGTTCTTTCCTTGGTCTCTAGTAGCTCCCACACAAATGTGATGATCATAACTCAGCTGATGACTCATGGGGAAGTCTCTGCAATCTCGAGAGCTTTCTGTACAGCTCTTTACTTTCTAGCACTGTGCCTGGAAAACTACAGCCATTTCAGCCTCCCCAAACTCTGAACTTGGTTTCCTCACCTGACCACGACCTCCAGGCTCTGGTTGGGTTTTCCCTCCCTGCACTGCAGCCTGGAAATTCTCTCGAGGCAGTAAGCTGCACTCACAGGGCCCACCTCATGTGTTTCCCTGCCTTCAGGGATCATTACCTGCACTGCCTGTTGTCCACATCTGAAAATCATTGTTTCATATATTTTGTCTGGTTTTCTGGTAAGAGGGAGGACAGTACATTCAGTCCCTATGGTACCTTTATAGCTGGAGACACAACTCTTATTTGTGATTTTTAAGAATTACTTTCTTTAATTTTGTTTTATAATTATGTAAACTATAAAGCTCTAAAGTTAAAGCAAGGTATGTTCAGAAAGGTCTAGGAGCCATCCCTTTGCCTTTCTCCACGTACTGCCCAAGTAAATATTTTTTCAGTTTTTACTTTTTATTTCCATTACTATTTTTATCATTAATATAAACAAGTATGTATATCCAGTCAAATCTCCACCCTCTTCTTAGATGAGTGGCAGCATACAATACACTTTTCTCTACTTTGCTGTTTTACTTAGTAACAGATCCTGAGGATTACTACACAGGAGTAAACGGAGATAGTCCTCACTCCTTGTTACAGCTATATAGAAGGTAACCTTTTTACATTACACCCCAAGCCCATATAACTCAGTTTATATTTTTTAATTTATAACTTATAGGAAAGAATTAAAAATGTCAAACATAATCACTGAGAGTTTCAAGGTTTTTACTTACGCCATGCTGAAAGAGGGTTTTGCATCTTGATCAGACAGAGAAGCAATGGTATGCTGGGGAAATCCTTCATAGAAAAAAATGTGTTACTTTCTTTTTTCAAGCAAATAGCAAAATTGTTGGATTAGGAACCTAAAAATGTTCCTACCAGAAAGCCCACAAAGTTGTACAAAAGTTCTCTCTCCTGCCTTTCAGATTTGTTTACTACAGTATGGTCAGGCTGACTGTAATTCCAGGTTATGAGAAAAATTAAAAGTGGAGAATGTGGGGGAAAGATCTGTCCATACATATGGTTGCAGATTCTTAAGTTTATAACTATCTAATTTAATACAACACACACTGCTTTTTAAAAATAAAATGTTTGTAATTTTTAAATACTTCTGATACATTGGAGTAATCTATTACATAGTTGTCCACTTTCATTTTATATAAGAATATACTTCTATGCTTAAAATTTTGGAATGCCTAAACCCATGTAGTTTGTTTTCCATACATATTTTTCAAATTCTGACAACACGTCCAAGAAAAGCAAAAACAATAAAAAAAAAAAAAAAAAGATTTCACTACATAAAAATTTTAAGTCTATCTATATAGCAAAACAAATAAGTAGGGGTGCGTGGATGGCTCAGTTGGTTAAGCATGCAACTCTTGATTTCGGCTCAGGTCATGATCTCAGGGTCATGAGATCGAGCCCCACACAGGGCTCCATGCTCAGCATGGAGTCTGCTTGAGATTCTCTCTCCGTCTCTCTCTGTCCCTCCCTAAGCTTGGTGCGCACACTCCCTCTCTCAAATAAATCTTTTTTTTTTTTTTTTAAGATTTTATTTATTTATTTGATAGAGAGAGACACAGCGAGAGAGGGAACACAAGCAGGGGGAATGGGAGAGGGAGAAGCAGGCTTCCCGCTGAGCAGGGAGCCCGATGCGGGGCTCGATCCCAGGACCCTGAGATCATGACCTGAGCCGAAGGCAGATGCTTAACGACTGAGCCACCCAGGCACCCCTCAAATAAATCTTTAAAAATAAATAAATATCTATTTTATTTTTATTATTTTTTAAAGGTTTTACTTATTTGAGAGAGAGACAGAAAGAGCAACAGCAGGAAGGGCAGAGGGAGAGGGAGAGGGAGAAGCAGACTCCCCACCGAGCAGGGAAGCCCCATGCGGGGCTGGATCCCAAGACCCCAAGATCATGACATGAGCCGAAGGCATACGCTTAACCGACTGAGTCACCCACGTGCTCCTAAATATCCACTTTAAAATAACACAAAATAAACACTTACCCATGCGAATAAGTGAACATTCAGAACTTGAGCTAGCAGGCGGAGGACTAACATGATGTGTCAGCAATTCTTTATAATGGCTTTCATCTAAAATAACATGGTATGTGCCTAATTAGACAAAAAGTAAAAGAAAAATCAGCTTTCCAGATATAAGTATCAATTGTAATTTTTCTTTTTTTTTTAAATTTTATTCTAAGTAATCTCTACACCCAGGCTCAAACTCACAACCCCAAGATCAAGAGTCGCACATTCTATCAACTGAGTTAGTCAGGAGCCCCTCAATTGTAATTCCTATGTAATTCTGTAAAAGTTTTGCCATCTGAAAATGTACATTTTCAAAATAAGTATTTAAGTTAAATTATCATTTTTCAAAAACCTCATTTAAATGACATCTCTAAATTGACTTCTCTGGGAATAACTATAATTACAATTTAATTAAAGCCAAGTTGTAAGATCTTTACAAAGTATCACATATTAGTGAAATTTCTAGCATTTCAAGAGTTATTAACACTTCCTCTAAACACTGACATAACTACTGAAAAGTCCCTGCATTTTGAGATATCTTATAGAATCAATGATACATTTAAGATGACTATCCATATTATGGATTTCAGGACATGAAGTGATTTAAATTTAGTACCGTGAAAACAGATGAAAACATACTAATTAATAAATTGTTACTTCTTACAGAGTAATTATGAATAAATACTGAAGAATCTAGATATATACCACCAGTTTCACGAGCAAGTACAGTGCAAACCCGAACCTCTGCAGATAATCCGATAACAGACACTCTAATTTTAGCTGCCTTTAGGGTCTTCATAAAATCCATGTAAATAAAGGGTTTCAGGGGAAGGAAAAAAACATGCAAAAATTAGTATGTTTGAAAAACAGAATTTTCTGAAAACTAGTAATAAATTCACTATAGAATTCTCTTTAGAGTTATAACTCTGGTTTTGATTATAAGGAAAGGTAGTGGTTCTACCTTGATTAGATCATAGATATTAGACGGATCACAAGTTGTGAGGCTGCTAAAGATGATTAGGACTTCTCTACTTGTATGTCCAGGCATGTGTCTACAGAAAGATAAAATATATTCCCATTAGGTATAACAAATTAATAAAAAATTTACCCAGACAAAATAGTACATGTGGTTTATATATTTAGACTACAGAATATCTCATTTGTTTTAACATTGCAAAGGAATGAATTGAGTATACTCTAAACATGTTAAATTTTTCTAAAATTAGCTACACAAAAAACTGATTCATTTATTGTTTCCATAAATATTTACTGAATACTCTTTTAGGTTCTAGGAACAGAGTAATAAGCAAGAATGAATGAGGTTCCTGACATCATGAAGCTTACAACCTAGTAGATTCGTTTTGTACAAAGTCTAACGTGTACACTGGAAAGTATGACAATACCATGTGGATCAACTTTAAGGTGTGTCTTGACAATAGTAACATGCTTCTTTTTTAAAGGCTATAATTTAACCTCATGGTGATTCAGAGTGATAATATTCATAAACATTAATTTTTGTGTATCATTTAATTATATGATAATTTATAGGACTTTAGGACATGATGAACTATTTTCCCCTATCTAAATCTACGTAAATAGATTTCTATGCAATCTTAATCTATGCAATTTTATCAGCTATTTATAGCTTTCCTACTTCTATCTGCATTGCTGGGCCTTCAGGTTTCATTTGTGGATGCTGCTCTTGTGCCTACCTCTAATGTGGGTGTTAGCTTCTTCTCACCTACTTCAAAACTAGAAAAATATCTATTATATAAAGCTATAAAAGTCAGGACAGACTATCCAGGGACAAAATATATGCGCTAGCACTAATGGAATATTTCCATTAGGGTCTCAGCTACCTTCCACATATTTGAACTTGCTGGAAGAGTACGCTATTAATTTGCAGATGTGCTACAAAGTAAGTTAAGAGAAGTCAATAAATGTGCAAAAAACTCACAGTTATTACGCACATTCAATTTCATATACAATCTAATTTTTAACAAAATACTTTTTCATCAACATTTTATTTTGTACTAATATTGCTACAGTTTTAATTATATTTTTCTAAAACCTCTAAGAATCTATCTTACCAACTCAAACGTAAAATAAAAATTACAAACAACACCACACTAAACATCATAAACGACATTACATATTTCTCTTAACGGTTTCATTGCAGCTCAGTTTATGGAGAAACATACTGATACGTGTTCATCTCCATTCAAAAAAAATGGACACCAATTATAAATAAAAAATGTAAAATACCAACTTTAGAGTTTGCATAGCCATGCTTAAGGAGTTATAGAGGGATGGCTCTCCATGACAGGTCATATCTACAGCTTTCTTCAAAGATGTTACATGTTTCCTTGGGTTTCCTAAAATAGAAATGGCATAATCTACTTATAATAACATTTTATATATACATTATGGAAATTTGTTTCTCCCCATATTTACTTATCTATGTTGTTAAAGAATAGAATCTCTTTGATTTACATTTTTAGCAAGTTGCACTTTTATCAGAGGCGTTGTTATATCAACTTTTACTTCATACTGAAAGAATAAAAATAATCTGTTTCTACGAACTAGCACATTTTCTTTTTTTAAGATTCTATTTATTTATTTGACAGAGAGACAGAGAGGGAGCACAAGTAGGCAGAGCGGCAGGCAGAGGCAGAGGGAGAAGGAGGCTCCCCACTGAGCAGGGAGCCCGACGCGGGGCTCAATCCCAGGACCCTGGGATCATGACCTGAGCCGAAGGCCGACGCTTAACCGACTGAGCCACCCAGGCGCCCCACATTTTTTTTTTTTTTAACGTGGGGCTCGAACTCATGACCCCGAGACCAAGAGTTGCATGCACTACTGACAGCCTGCCAGGTGCCCTATTAGCACGTATTTTAAATATTACTAACTTCAAGTGCAAAACTTTTTACATTTAAGACTCACACATTTTCACATTGTCACATCTAAGTCACGCCGCGTCGCACCATCACTGGCAGCCAGGGAGCACCTGTGCGGCACACGTCACGGCCTGCTCCCACGTGACGTCACTGCCTGCTCCCACGTGACGTCACGGCCTGCTCCCACGTGAGCCTACGCATGGCTACCGCGGTGCTGTTCCAACTGCACCTGTACATTGTTTGTGCTATTCGTGGCTAGTTTCACTGCCATTTCAAGTGTTTCTACAAAAGGTTCTATTTTTATGTAGAAAGGCAAGGAACAGAGCAGTGAGGTATATATTATCAGTGAAGCAAAAATTCATTGATGGAAGAATGACTGCAATTCCCTATTTTTCTTCAGGGGATTAAAAAAAGAGCTTTAGGGGCGCCTGGGTGGCTCAGTCGGTTAAGCGGCTGCCGGCTCAGGTCGTGATCCCAGAGTCCTGGGATCGAGCCCCACATCGGGCTCCCTGCTTGGCGGAGAGCCTGCTTCTCCCTCTCCCTCTGCCTGCTGCTCTGCCTACTTGTGCTCTCTGTGTTAAATAAATAAAAATCTTTAAAATAAAAAAAATTTTTTTTAATTTAAAAAGGGATTTAGAAGACCTAAGAAAGGAAGATTTCCGCAAATAAATACAGCCGTGTTATCTTCTGTTACCGAAATTACATCTGAAAAGATTGTCTATTGCTATTTTCTCATACCAAGCAATACATTTTTTGGTGTGAACAATTTATATATATCATCTGACACTGTATCAAATTTTAACTGCTAGGGTGTTTCCTTCTTGATAGCTGATAAAACAAAGGTATCTTACAAATGATGCAATCTTAGATTCAATGACATACGGTATTCTTCTGACATCTTCTCCTATTTCAACACCATCTTCATGTTAATTAATGATAATCAAAATATCATTAAATTGTTTGATCACATAATTCATCAAACTACCTCCATACCGTTGAACATGTCTTCCCAATTTGTCACTACTGTTACGAAGAGTGTATTTGTAGAATGAGGCTTTTTCTTCTTTCATAATGCTTCTTAAGTATAAATTCCAAGGAACAACCATTTTTATATCTTTTCCCAAAAATGTTAAATAAATTAATCAGTCTATCAGCACTATAGGTACCAGTTTCTCCATGGTTCCACAAGCAATATACTGCTTTTTAAACTTCATTTTGTTCATTTAAAATATATAAAATAATAAAATGTTGTTGTGTGGTATTGTTTTACCACTTGTTTGGCTAAAATTTCTTTTTTAATAGCTATTTCGTTTCCCTTTTTATTCTGGTATGAATTATCTGTTGTCTTTGTCCATTCATCTACTTATAGCTTCTTCGTGTTCTTATTTATCTAAGTTTTAAAATACTAAGCATTTGCCATTATTTAATACATATTTCAAGTATTTATTTAATCTCGGGATCCTAAGATTTTAGAAATGAAAAGTACATCACTAAGTCCAAATCCCTCATTTCATAAGTGAAAAACGAATCTAACAAGTTAAAAGATTTGCCTAAAGACAAATACCTACCCAGTGGCAGGACCAGCACTTAAACCTACATCTCCTGGCTCTCTAGCCACTTCTCTTTCTACCATACCATACAAAATAGTTCGTTCACCTCCTATTGTATTGTGAGTATAGGAAAAAAGCGAACTCGATTACTGTCAGTGTGGTTTACAGCAGTGATTCTGATCAGACAGACAAGGAGTGCCGTCAAGAGGCCTATCAAAATATCCAGAGGATTTTTCATCCCTATACGTATGACTTCTCTGGCACCCATAGAAAACTACTCTGAATGTGAGAAGGGTGCCAAGAGGGTCCTACGTCCTTTCCTGGGAGAAACCATCCTGTCCTCATAGTATAACAAACCAGCTGCTTACCCTGCTTCCATCCTGCTCCAGGAGCAGGCATGTAATCCAGGCCTACCAACACAATACTTCATTCCTCTGGCCACTTTGCTCATGGGTGGGCAAATCAGAAGCAGGGTCATTCCGAGACCTCCGTGGGACTTGTGCTGAAGCTACAGACTATGAGGGTCATGGAGACTCAGGGCTAGTAACAGACATCTTTTCACCTCACTTCAGAGAATGAAGCCAACCAGAGCCAGGAACCCTGGAAACTACCATGTGTGAAATCAGCCCTCCTTTAGATGGGAGTCAATAATTTCCCTTGTATACTAAAGCTAGTTTGAGATTTTTTTGGTTACTCATAACTGAATTTCTTGATCACACCAGGCTAACATACATTTCACTCCTTACTGCCATAGTGAAAAACTATTAATGATGAAAATATGTCATTTCAAATTTATCTGTATTGGTAAGGATGAAAGGATGAGAACCACATTTAAGGGATAGTGTATTTCACAGAAATTAAAATAGAATTAGTGATGTGAATTTGTTAAAACAGCACCAAAACAAATAAAACCTGCAGTATCTTTTAACAGAATAAAATTCAGTTAGACATGTCATGTAAGCAGAAAAACTGAATTATTAATAATAACTGCAATTCAATTTTTAAATCCTTTCCTCTTTAGAGGTTTAACTTTTAAAAAAGTAATTTTAAGACTAAGTGGATTTTTGGAATGGTTACAGTAATTTTATCTTAATACTTTCAGGATAAGAATGTATAAGTCTTAAATAAACATTTACATTCATTGCAGTAGTATTCATTACCATACAGAACTCAATTTAAAACAGTTCGTCTTAGATACCAAGAGTTTACTGGAGGATTTAATCGAGGGGTTATTAAGTGTTTCACATGGAGAGCATAAAAGAAGTCTTCATTTTACTTATTAGGCAACCTTATGAACAGGGTTACAAGGTTGAGTAAATAGAGCCAAGTCCTTGAGTCCTATAAAGGTAATTTTATGCATACCTGAGAGTTCGGTCAGTTTTTCAGCTCTTTTACTCTTTGTTACAATTATTCCAATCTCAAAATAAAAACAAAAATGATTATTAACTTAACAAATTACTTCTTCTTCATAAGAATGTACATAATGAAAATAAATTAGTAATTACAAAAGACATAAGTAACATACGAGAAGCTTTTTCTCATGATGCTTTTGACAGAAATTTAGCTATGAGTTTACTGTACATTATTTAACTTTTAGAGTTGCCTTGCTTGTCACTGATAAGTGTACCAGAAACTGGTACACAATCTGGATCACTTAATAATTCACAGAATGTATGCCCAACGTTTTAAAAATAAATTAGAATTGGCAGTAATACCAGGAATCTAAATCTGAATTCCATCACTTATCTACATACCTGACTAATAGGATTTTGATCAAAATATTCTTCTACGAAGTATTCCAATAACTGTTTAAAGAAAACAAAAATACTAGATAAGGGCAAAATAATAACCATAAAGAAATGTTTTGTGAAACCTATTTATCAAGCGTCACTTCTCTTGAGATTTTTAGGCTCATAGATTTTCAAATATATTTAGTAAAATATTTTCAAATATTTTAGTAAAAATATTAAATAAACAAAAATAAATTTTAAAATATTCAAATAAATAAAAATCACAATATTAAATAAGCCTGAATTTAAAATGGTAAGTGATGAACTGGGTTTAACAGATAGAACCAGGGCGCTGGGTGACTCAGTTGGTTAAGGGTCCGACTCTTGATTTTGGCTCAGGTAGTCATCTCAGGGTCATGAGATTGAGCCCCAAGTCAGGTTCAGTGCTCAGTGGGGAGTCTGCTGGAGATTCTGTCGGCCCCTCCCCCACACCCTGGCGCATGTGCTCTAATAAATAAATCTTCAAAAAATAAAAAGATAAATAAAAGATGGAACCATTTGGATTGTGAGACAGATGTAATCTAAACATGGAAAGATCCTATGAAGCCAGAAACAAGAGAATGAGCATAACCGAGGATGGGTTTTAATAAATTACAAATAATCTGAATGTGTTTATAAACTGGGCAGAATGATCTAAGTCCAAAGACAATGAAAAGGGTTAATTGACAAAGCAAGACCCTGACTGGGGTGGGAGGACAGAAATTAAGAGCATAAATATTAGTCTTTTTGTTGTATCATTTTCCTAAATGATGTGATTGAACTTCTACTTAGCTATAGTTTGTATTACAAACTCAAAAAAATGCATTCTTTAAAAAAATTTCTTCATGGGAATATATAGTATTTACTCAAGGGAAGAGAGTAGACAGAAAAAAAGAACTATGACCAAGTCCTAGGGCATTCCAGCATTTTAAAGTGGGAGAGGGGAGCCTAAGATGAAATAAAAAGACTACATGTAATGAAAGTCAAAAGAAGGATGTGTGGGGTGCCTGGCTAGCTCAGTCCTTAGAGTGTGGGAATCTTGATCATGAGGTCGTGAGTTCGAGCCCCACATCAGGGGTACAGAATTCTTTAAAAAAAACCAAAAAAACAAAAACAAACAAAAAGAACAAAAAAAGAATGCCTTTCAGGAAGGATTAAGTGTCAACTATTTCAGTTGCTGCTAAAGATAAAAAGGAGTTGAGTTTCACATCCTGGAGGTTATGGTGGACCTTGAAAATGTAGTTGTGAAGGTTCCATTCCAACTGGAGTGTGTTAAAGAGAGAATGCTGTGGACATTCAACTGTGGAGAGTGGATCAGTACTGTAATAAATACACACACATTCACCAATAGAGAAGATAAAGGACAAATCTAATCTAGTAAATTCAGAAAACTTATGTACAAGAAAAGGAACGGAGGATTCTGGAGCAGAATTTAGTCCAGCAGTATGATTCAGCATCTACTTCATCCTACTCCTCTGAAGCCCCATTCATGACTGAAAAAAGTCCTGGGAAATTTCGCTAATACTCTTGCTTTTGGAAAGAAGTGAAGAGAGAGAGTATTGTTATCTTTTTCCTCTTCTACCAGAAGTTATGAATGAATAGGGAAAGAAATCAAGAACTAACCTTCCTTTCAGAAGAGAAGAATCCAAGCTTCACACTTAATTGAGGGAAAGAGTTCCAAGGCTGGGAATATCTCCTCATGGAAATGCATTATATCCTCCCTCCCCTGCCCAGTTAGTTAAACAAGATACAGGACAGTTAATATAATCTCAGAAGATAAAATGAACGCCTGTAAATCCAGCCGAGTCCGCACACCCCCCAAGCTGAGCTTCACCCCTTTGGCGCACACCGTTTCATCCCAGCTGCTATTCTCAGGCCACAGAAAAGTGGATAAAACATAAACTACCCAAGCTAAAATCAAGCTTTAGAAGGGAAAACATCCTCCACACAAAACCCTGTTCACAGATGTTCCCAGCAGCATTATTCATAAAAGGCCCCCAAAAGTGGAAACAACCCAAAGTTGTATACAATGGAATACTGTTTGGCAAAACTACAGAAAATTTGCTTCTGTTTTCCTTTCCTTTTTTTTTTTTTTTAAAGTTTTATTTATTTAAGTAATCTCTGCACGCAACATGGGGCTCGAAATCACAACCCTGAGATCAAGAGTCGCACACTCCTCTGACTGAGCCAGTCAGGTATCCCTGGGTTTTCTTTTTGTAATGATAAAAATGCTCTAAAACTGACTGTGGTAATAATGTTGCACAACTCTGTAACAGGCAAAAAATTTTAACAGTATATTTTAAGTAAGTTGATTTTATGGTATGTGAATTATATCTTAATAAAGATGTTATAGTAAAAAAAATTTTTTTTTTAGAATTAAGTGTCCTTTCTCACGTTTAGTATAAATTAAAATGATTTTACTATACCTTTAAAGTACAAGTCAGTCTATTTGGCTTTAAATCTTGGTCTTCCATTGTTCTTGATCCATCTACTACCACATAAAGATGACGCATCTACCAAAAATAAACCACAAATATAACAATTTTCAAATTCACTTTTGACCAAAAAGTAAAAATGGCATTTACTATTTACATATTCTACACATATATATGTATATATATTTTTTAAGATTTTATTTATTTATTTGACAGAGAGAGAGACAGCGAGAGAGGGAACACAAGCAGGGGGAGTAAAGCGAGGGAGAAGCAGACTCCCCACTGAGCAGGGAGCCCGATGTGGGACTCTATCCTGGGACTCCAGGATCATGACCTGAGCCGAAGGCAGACGCTTAACCATCTGAGCCACCCAGGTGCCCATTCACATATATTTTTAATATATTCTTCTAAAACATTTGTTGTCTTACTATTATTAATTCTGTCAAGACAGAATGCTTCTCTAACCCAACTAGTTCTGTACTGGTAAAGAAAAAAAATGTCAACATACCATTCCCAGTCGAACTTGTCCATGGTGCTCAAATACTCTGTTAAAATTATGCAAACATTTTAATGGAATGTCCTCTATTACCCAAAAAATCAATATAACTTTTCAACTAACCTGCATTTTCTAGTGAAGTAAATTATTAACTTATGGGGTTCACATAATTACAGGCATTTTGGACAGTCCCTGAAGACCCATTTCCCTTCTGAAGTGCTAGGTGGCTGGTTCCTTCCCCCTACTCAAGAGTTTAAAGGTCAGTTTTTCTGGAATACAGCTGAAATGAAGTACTGAGGAGTGGGTATAGGTGGACAGAAAGGCTTAAAGGAATCTATTTTATCTTTTGTAACACACCTACAAAAACTTTACATACCTTTTTCTCTTTGCTTTGAAGAGAATGTCTTCTATCGTAGCTTTAAGTGATCCTGATTCATCTTCTTTAAGAATCTCCCTATAAGCAATATTTACTTGTTTGAAAAGCTAAAATTTTATTAACCCAAAAGAAATGAAAACATATGTCCACACAGAGATCTGCACATGAATGTTCACAGCTGCATTATTCATAAAAGCCAAAAAGTATAATCAATCTAAATGTCCATCAATTGATGAATGAATGAATGAAAACATGGTATACAACATAATGCTATTCAGTAATAAAAAGGAATGAATTACTGATCCCTGCTACAACATGGATGAACCTTGAAAATACTGTTGTATGAAAGAAGCGAGATAATACTGACCACATATTATAAGATTACATATACATGAAATACCCAAAAAGGCAAATGCATAGAGACAAAAAGTAGATTAGCAGTTGCCTACAGCTGGAGGTAGGAATGAAGTTAATCGCAAATGGGCATGAAGTATCTTTTTTTTTTTTAATTTTTTTTTAAAGATTT